>NW_022145614.1:29791899-30391899 GCF_000002235.5 Strongylocentrotus purpuratus | reverse complement strand
CGACGTCCCGGGGCAACCAAATTGAGCCGTCGGGCAAGTAAATCAAATTATCACTTGCCCGATTCGGGCAAGTGATACTTTTACAGTAATTTCCTAGTGTCCAAGAACTCTACCATTCACCCGTCAACTTCTTACCCGTCGTCAAAATCCAGAAGCAAAAAAGCGATCGTTCCGATTTCGAAAAAACTTCACAGACAGCTAGCCAGCTCAGCTAGCTCAGCGCGCATGCAACAGTGACACTTCAAGCCATGAATGCCGCTCCGCCTCCACGCACGGCCGGCCGTGAGCTAGCTAGAGACAGCTAGCGCGATCGTACCAGCTGCGAGCTTATTCGCGCTCTCTCTCTCTAGCTCTGCAGGCCGCACCGACAGGCCTTTGCTATTCTCTGATTGCCGATTGGTTGAATCACGCCAAATATGACGTCATTATTCTAGGGAAATGAACACGTGCGAATCGGAATGGAATAAACAACAGGGATTTTCTAGTAAGTACAAAAAGTCAAATGTTTGATATTTATTCATAATGACTGTTAATGATTGTGAACATATTATTTAAAACTCGCTGCTCATATAAATCAGATGAATGTTTTTGTCTCGTTTTCAATTTATTACTGCGGTCTCAAGATCCGACCGAGCGAGTCATTTTGATAATAGTATCGAGACCCCCAGAATATAAGCCGTTGTTGTTTTGTTTTCATGGTTTTAGCGACGTTGTTTAGTCTAGTTTTCGCATACTTATCCGAGATTTATCGTAAAATATCTTCAATATTATTATTTAGTAAGAATTTACAAATTTTGGCATGATATTTATAGCAGTGAATGATGAAATAAAAATGTCCGTACTTTATTTAAAATAGTTGATTACCCATTATTTACATGACGTTTCTTGATGGAAGAGTTGACCCAAATTATTAACAGCTGAAAATTAGCCTACGTTTCCAAATGACAGCGGCTTGCACAGACACACACGTGCGTTGATCAGCTGTTTTTTTTATCTAAAACACTAACTTATCATTACGAGATAATAAATGCTTTAACCTCGAGTCCTTTTTCGCTTTAAAGTTTTGGGCAAGTGGAAATATTGTTTGGGCAAGTAAATTGAAAACCCACTTGCCCGACAGGGCAAGTGGTGAAAAAAATTCTTGTAGCACCCTGTGTATGAACATATATTTTTGCAGCATACAACAATTAGACAATTAGATATACTTCACCACTTTAACAATGATTATTGGTGTTGGTGAGCCCATGAGGATATCAAAACAACAATACAAACAATATTTCTTTGAATGAGTCACCCATTGATGTGCAAAGGCAATCAAACCAATTGACTTTCATGGCCAATGACCTTCATCCACCCATGTACAATGTCCACTAAATAGTTTGTAATTTTCATAGTGTTTACATGTCAAAGCAGCAGCTAAAAGATGATTTATTTTATTTTTTCTAATGATCAGAAAAAACAACAACCCCAATTTAATGAATACATCCCTTGGTTAATGGAGTGTAACAGAAAGATACTTTTTTGATAGTTATTCCCTTCCGATTACTTCCTTTTCCGTGTTGAGTCTCTCCCTCTCTCTCCCTTCGTATCTTCCCCATCCTCTATCTCTTTCTATCAATTCTATCTAGCTACATTATCCATCTATTCTTTCAAGCTGTCCCTATTTCTCTTTTTATATCCCTCTCTCTCTCTCTCTCTCTCTCTCTCTCTCTCTCTCTCTCTCTCTCTCTCTCTCTCTCTCAACCATCTACAATGTATCTATCTCTAATTCTCTCTCTTTTCTCTACTTCCCCTTTTTACAATTTTGTTTGTAGTGAATATTTTGATTTATCACTGTCATAGAATGAACATACATGTACACTACATATGTTCCGTTGTCATCCTTTGTATAGATCTCCCATTTTTATTGAAGACACCCAAATGTCCTTGAACATCAAATTTTACCATGTAGCCTGCTCTATGCATCTTTTGTCGCACTGCAACATTCCTCACTACATCAATCCAGCTCTTAGCGAAGTGCTACACTGTCAACGATAAATTCCTTCTATCTCTCTACGCAATCTCTCTCTCTATTCTGTAAATTTAACGGTGTGCAACCGCGGACAATAGAACACCAGAAGTATACACACACTCCGTATTGATGCATAAATTGGAAATTTCATACTGCATGGCATGCCACGAACATGCCCTGAAGGTGTCGTATGCTCAGCCGTTGGAACTACACTGGCTTGTCATGAGTATTTGTCATATAGACGGAACTCAGAATTATAAAATTACAATGGAATTCCCTTGGAAGGATGGGGATTTGCGAAGTGAAAACAAGCTTACGATAATGAATTATAAACATCTTGGGGCAGGTCTTTATCTTATCCGACTTAGCTTAGAAATTTAACATCATTCATCAATATTATTCAGAACTTGATTATTTCCTGATCTGGAGACAGGAATGTTGATATGCCATTATAAAATGTTTCACTTTCATGCATTTAATGATTTTACCACATACACCTGTACAGACTCGTTCTATTTTTATAGCACACTTTGAATGTCATTGTAACTAAGTTCAACCTCCATATCTTGTAAGTCTTTGAAAATTGAGATTCTCAATATGATTCAAAGTTCATTTGATTAAGTTTAGAGTGTACCAACTACCATACATCTTGGTTTGAATACCAGTTCCCAAATAGAAATAAATACACTACAACAAATGTCTTTCAGAGGACAATGGCTAAAAGGCCAAGGTACTGAATTATCTACAATGTAACATGCAATAACACCAGCAAATTGCATACAAACACTAAAAACTTGCAGAAAAATTGAACATGAAAAGAAAACAATAGTCTCAAACCCACATATTGTACCATATTGTAAAGACAGTCCAAATCATCTTGATTTCCCCCACCCCAACTTTCTTTGTTACATGTAACTCAACTAAATACACTTTCCATCAAATTTGAGCGGCAGAAAATTCCTACAGTAATCTTGCAGTCTTGAAATTTTCATGATTTTGTCTGTGAGAATTTATTTCTTATTTTATTCTTTTGTTTTGTGTTTAAATCAGACATCAATATAATGCTATACCTTCTTTATGCATAGTAATATGCTTTAATCATCTTATCCAATACATCTTGTACTATTACTGTTTGTATAGATTTTAGCTTAGAAAAGATACAAATGCAATCACTTTCCAAGGATGTCACCTTGCATGCTATAAAGAGACATACACAATGTAATTGCGGGCAGGGCCTTCCAATCAGTTTATAGAATGAGGTCTAGTATGGACTCTTGACATCATCAGTAGGAATTATAAAGCTACGTCCTTTAGCACTTCTATTATACTTAAGAGTTTCCCATCATGGCTTCTTTGTTTGGCCTTAGCTATATCATAATCCTCTCTCCATTATGCAAGTATGTTTCCCAAGGGAGAAAAAAACATGACTTCAAATTATCCCCTATTTGCTGCATTCAATGATTTCTCTGGGGTCTGGCTTCATTACTCGAAGGACCTCATTTATTTCAATGTCCGAGGATTTTGAAAACCCTCAGAGATTATGGAGCTCCATACTTTTGGTGAAAGGAACTTCTCATAATGGTTTTCTCATGTGGCCTATGCTATTTACATTAATAAATAATTCCCTCTGCTTTTGAAAGCTCACAGCATGTTTCCTGAGGAAAACACATGACTTCTGATTTCCATTTCTTCACTAACTTTAACAATTCCTCCAGGGCTTATTGCCACCCTATTCTAAGGGTCTTTTTTTATTTAATCAAGAAATATTGTAAATCCAAAAGAAAATTAGTAGTTATGGAGGGCTTGGAGACACATTATCTTTGTTAAAAAAGAGCTTTTCATCAGTTTTCTTATTTGGCCAATGTCCAAAATTTCCATCATACTGATTTTCATTCATTATTTACAGTCAAATTTCCTTGACTTGAATACTATACAATTAGATTTTACTAGTTGCTTTTCAACACCATTCCCTGAATAGTGAATACATTGTGCCGACTATTCATCAAATTTATGGTACGCCTAGTTAGACCACAAAGACAGCAGGTGTATCAATGGTGGCACTACTTCCAATGAAGTACTACATCAAGGTCATCTTTTCATTGTACTTCACTGCTCGCTCTCTCTCCCTCTTTCTCTCTATCTCTCGTTTCAATATATCTCTTAATTCTCTTTGGCTGCAACTGCATGAAAGGATGAAGAGCCTAGCTAGTAGCCACTTAATAAATTAAAATGGATCAACATAAACAATCTAACCTGGAATTTGAATGCATACAGTTCTACCTATCTTTCTGTATGACAGTCAATTGATTCTCTCTTCCACTATTCATGGTCCTCCTTTTGATAGACATTATGATTGTCATTGATTGACTCACAAGTTGACACAAAACACATGTATGAATCACACATAATTGTGGTTGACATTCACAATAGAATGAACTACCTTTGTTGGCATTTAACGGGAACTACTCTGATATATCACTTTTCTAGCTTCATAAACAGGCACAGAAAGAGTATTCTGTTGTCCACATTGATGTTGTTTATGTTCAGGAGCTATACACATAGTAATACTAGGTTTTTAAGAGCACAACATAAGCTAACACCTAACACCACATCAATTTCTTAAACCTGAAAGAAATGACAGTTTCTTCATTAAAAACTAGAAGTCACCGTTAAAAATGGTACCCTGGAGGATACAAAGCTTCTCTAAATGTGTGCTTCGAGCTAAACAAAATATGATACTTTCAAACTCAGAATTGCCTTGTGAGAAGACCATTTGACAATTGATCTGTGAAGGGTTCTTTTAATATGAAAAACAAAACAAATAAGAAAATAATCATTTTGACATGATAATAAACGCTTGCTAGATTATTAACCATACCAGATTTTATGGGATGCATTTTACTTTGATCAGAGTGAAGTTCAAGTACATTCTCACATTCCAAGCGACAATGAAGAATAAACATAGCCATGAACTTTGGAATGGAAGACTGCATTGTAACATACATTTTGTTGTTAATGGGTGTTATAACATTTGGTTTTACAATGCACTATCAGCCTAATTTATTGTTTTCAGTCATTATCGCCAAGTGTCGATGGGTTAACAATAATTGCAATGTAGGTTTTCGGCTTTTTATTTTAAATATGAGCCAATACAAGCAATAGACCCATTTACTGACACAATTAATTGTATGCGTACTGTTTAAAGAAAGGTTGATCTTGACGACCCAAAAGCTTGCCCGACATAGCAACAAGTAATGTATGCAGAAAAGATTCCAAGTAATGCACTTCATTTATTTATGACAAGGTTATTGGACACTTTCTTGATAGGTCCCCAGGAAATAACCATAAACCGGTCTATTGGCAACTTCAGTGATACAGAGTATGGAGCAAGGTTTTGTGAAGCTGCAGGATATAGTTAATCAACCATATGAATTCATGAACATAGACCTACATGTACCGGTATACATACATGATACATCTAAAAACATGAAATGTCATTGAAATGTGATGTCAAATTAATCAAATGGACACATGTGATGATCAAATGATTGTAAGAACGAGAAACACATGTAGAAATTAATATGACATGGTAAAGAAAACTTGGTGACCTGTCAACATTATGATGTAGTGAACACAATACATATTAAACTCAAACAAATAAGGACCTTCATCAAGTTGTAAAGAAATGATACACCCAGACAAACAAATGGAACCATTGGAACAAAAAAGTGCATAACATTACAAATAAAAATGAATATTACTTATTACATGGGAACATCTTAAATTAGTAAATCATCTGACATGACCTTACCTTCAAGAGTGACTTCTTTGCCTGATCTTTTGAGCAATCTGACCGCCTCATCATGAGAAGCATCTCGAAGATCCTCCCCATTCACTGACAGGATCGCATCACCTACGTACAAAGATTCCGTTTGATCCGCTGCAAGACCCTTAAAGATCTTACTGATGATGATGGGCATCTTGTTCTCCTTGCCTCCTTTGATGCTTATCCCCAATCCTCCGACCTCTTGCTTGACAACCCTAATGATCCTCTTCTGGTTCGCGATGGAGTCTGGAATGGTATCACTTCCTTGCAGATTATGCATGTAATCTGAATAGCGAATAGAATCGTTGTTACGATTGGAGTTGTTGCTGCCTCCTCCCGATCCCGCAGACGACGAATTCGTCTTGTTTCCGCCGTCGTTATTTCCATTGCTTACGCCGTTGATGTCGTGCCCGTCCTCGAGGCTGATCGTCAAGGCCTCCTCGTCGAGTGCGGCAAGGATTCGACACCATTGATCACGGACAAGAACCTCTAACAAACCCGACTTAGCAACTCCTGCTGCAGCCATCTTCATCTCGACGTTGGCCTGGATCATCGGCATGCGTGTATTGTCTAAACACTGTAATATGGAGCATATGCACCACCACTGAAGTCGTCGGTGGGCGGCAGTCGAGCGAGGTGTGATAAGAAGACCCCCGCCGACAGTTGGGCGAGCTTGAAGCTAGAGTTTGCGATCTATTATCTCATGTGCACACTGACAGTGCATGTGCATGGGCACGAAATGCATAGGGAAACATTACACTACAATGCTTGGCAGCTAATGGACGACTACATTTTATGTAGGGGTAATACATGAGAATGAGGGATAATTAAAATAAATAAATGTTGTGTTTGGAATGGATTATCATTGCCTCGAAAGAGATTTTATTTAATTAATCTATTACCATTTAATCTATATGAATATTTTCTTTCCTTTAATTAAAGATTACAATATTCCTTCAATAGGTATGTCGAATGAGAAAATATTCTTCTAAATTTTACAGCGTTCATTCTAATCCCCATGACTCAATGGTAGTGTCCAATCTTTCGCATTATGTCTGCTGCATGCTGATCTGTCGTGTAGGCCACAAGGTTTCTGACATTTTACCTCGTTTTTCTCCTCATAGGTGAGCTTATATGTACCAGAATATATAATAGTAATTTACAACAGAGGACAAAAATAATCTGAACATTTGATATTGTACAATATGTTTTTTATTAGCTCGGTTTATTTCGGAAGAAATATAGAAAATGTTCTTATCGGTCCCTTGTGTTGAGAATGGTGTATGTGCACATGTGTGGAATATATTTGGGAACTGATTTTGCATTTACACTGCACTCGACACTGCAAGCTGCTATGCCTCGAGTTATGTTATTTGTTCACTTTATTATTAAATTTGGAACTTCACTTATTACTTATACTTTTCGCTGTGATTTAATGGGGATTTAACACCAATAAAAGGTTCAATATCTGTGCTTCTGCTACTCGCATTGTTTGGAATAATAGGGGGAAAAAAGAAAAAACAGGCGCGCGGCCCCAAAAAGGAAGCGGCAGGACTAGCCTTAAGGGCTCCCTTGAAATGTTTTTTATAATATTATTCAAGGGAGCCTTAATTTGGTGATGACCTCTGAGTGGCACTTCCGTGATTGTGCTGCTTCCGTATAATGCGCTGTATGAGTGTTATTCAGCGCATTATACGGAAGCGGCACATTTACGAAGTGCCAGTCAGAGGTCATCACCATTGTGTAGAGATTGTGAATTCACATGGTACACATGAAAAGGGAGCTGAGCTGTATCGGTCTGGTAAGAAAATTGCTATCATTTCCTTATTTTTACCTTCGATTTTTAAATTCAGGATGTAATTACGATTACAACTAACATAAAATTCATCAAAGCCACTGTCCAATATTGGTCGGGTGCGGGAAAATGTGATTTTGGACACATTTGAGATGTTGTTTACCTACCTCTCCACGGGACCCTCTGGGAGCAAATTAAGGCTCCCTTGAATAATATAAAAAAACATTTCAAGGGAGCCCTTAAGGCTAGGCAGGACGCAGACGCGAAAACATAAAGTTTTTTTAATGGCCTTTAGGCTTCTGTCAAAGAAAGGCACTAATGTACTTTGTACTAGGACCCGGCCGTCTGGTGTGTTTCATTCCATCACAAGCATGTTATATGTAGAGTCTAAGGAGTGGTAATTAGGACACCAGTTCGTGCGATGTAATGAAGCACGCCCAGTGGCGGTGTAAAAGCACTCTAGCTCCCAAAGATTTGTCATTCTTAACTAAACCATTGACATTGTAAGTAAAATTGTGTGTATATTCCCATTATATTTATGTTGTAAAAACTTTTTTTTAAATTAAATGTTCAAGGGAATGTGTAAAAAAAATTGCCTGGAGTGTAATATATAATGGGACCTATAAGTCTTAAACTTAAATTGCATCTGCAGATGTCTCACATTCACAATGAAGATTGTATGACTAGATGTAGTGGTCAACCCCAATAACATATACCAACAGTTATTATTTTTCAATTGTACTTTATCCTTTTTTCTTTTTTATCTCTCCTCATTCAGAATTTGTTAACTGTTGGAGTACAATGGACAAGATAACCCTCTTGAGGTCAGTTTTGTGTTTGCAATACCATACATCAAGACACATCTTAGGTCAGAAGCCTATCGTCAGATGTAGCCACACATTGACAAGGACTTTAACTTCCGTTAGAAAGCACAGCTTGAATAGTGTATCATTGCCTTCCAGACGATTATCTATCAATGGACCGAAGAATGTTGGAGATTGTCACTTTCATCAACGGCTCTGCGGACACAACAGATCACTATCTATTACACACAATGACTGTCTCTCAATCAACCAGAGCTCTAGCATTGGCTGGGTTCAACCTTCAAATCAATTTTCCATCTCGTCTTCACATCGTGATACAACAAGTGGAAAAAAGGATGATGCTGATGTACCATCCTCTACAGAGGGCAGCAGAGAGGCTGACGAAGAGGTAGCTGCTTCGAAGGAGAGACAGGCATCGGTAAGAACATTACTTGATGAAGCCAAGAGTGACAAGAAGATTCCAGATGAGTTTGACTTTGATGGTGACCTAGGGACTAGTCCCGGTGAGAGGAAACAGCAGCCCAGTAAGCCTAGGATCGATCCTGCTGAGACATCTGTTCTTCTGTTTCCAGGCCAAGGCTCTCAGTTTGTCGGAATGGGGAGAGACTTGCTCAAGTATCCAAACGTGGAAGATATGTTTGCGGTTGCATCTGAAATTCTTGGGTATGAAAAGCTACACGGTCAACTGTTTTCTTATTTTTACATTTTTTATTTTATTAATCAACTATATAGTCATAACGATCATATTACATTTGATTTCAGGTTCTAGTTGTTTATTATTATAAGTGAAACTTTAAATGTGTCCAATTTTAGTTCAATCTGTTATAAACATTTGCCCAAATATGAAAGTAGAAGACATAGCTTGGATAAAAGTTACATAAATGAAGATGTATCAAAATTAAGATTTCTTTTTAAAAATGTCATTGAATTTTTCAATAACAGTATCTGTGTTTGAGTTGTATCTTTTTTTTTAAAATCCAGCATAAACATCAAATTTACACTAATAGGATTGCAAGAAAATTAAAGCATTTTTGCATGTTTAATTTATCATATGTATGAATGGGCCCGTGTTATGTCCACCATGCTTGGAGTAACAAGAAATTTGCCCCTTGAATGCTAAATGTCTAATGTACATTTTCATACATTTTATTACAATTTGGCTACCAGGTATGATCTACTTGCATTATGTCTGAACGGACCCGTTGAAGAACTCAATCGAACCATACACTGTCAGCCTGCTGTGGTGGTCACATCACTAGCTGCTGTAGAGAAACTCAAAGATGAACAACCAAAGGTAAACTTGCTTTCTTGTAATTTTATTGTAGAAGGATATAAGCCTAACATGTATATTGTGAGGATGTCCAACTGTTGTGTCAAATCACGATCATGAAACTTAATCTCACTACCAATATCTGAAAAGATATTCTACCTCTTCTAGATTGTAGACAGCCATAAAAGAGTGATCTATTTACAAAAAAATAATGTTGTTAATCAAACCTAATATCATTTTGTTAAACACAAAATTGTATTATCTTCATTTTGAAGTTGGTAGTAACTTCTTTTCCTAAGTGAAAGAATGCTATTCACCAAAATTTAAACCAGATGTTCTGCATTTCTGAACATAACAACTAAATTATTCATGCCCCTTGGATTTTTTTTTGTAAGTCAAGAATGAAAGGTGGATTGGGTGAATAAGGGCCTTTGGTGAATACTTTTAGATATAAGCTTTGATATGTCATATTCTCAAGAAACATAGATCAAGACAAATCAATTTTTCACATACTTTAAAAGATCTTATAAGATCCTTTCATAAAATTCTGACCAATCTTGCCATTAATATTTGTATTTCATCTGTTATCCCATATTATTCATTTGTTTGCAGTGACAGCTCTCTTTCCTTGCAACTGTGTTCATTGTTGAGGTTTTCTTTCTATTTTATGTGTTGCAAAATTCATATCTAAATAAAATTATTCAATTAAATAATTTTTGAGTATGTTTAGATGTTTTTGTCCTTACCACTTTACAATATATACATTTTCTCTTACTATGTTTACCTTATTACTTTTAGGCAATAGAGAACTGTGTAGCCACGGCAGGATTCAGTGTAGGAGAGTTTGCTGCTCTGGTGTTTGGTGGATCTATCTCCTTCCAAGATGGTAAATAAGTCAACTGTAAAGCCTTTGACACAACTTTTAGAATATTAGTGTGTGGTATTACTAACAATTTGTTGGGGTATATCATAGGATTTGAAAAATAAAAAAACAGATGTTTACACATTTCCCTTTAACAAAAATAAAGATAAATTTCAGTTCATTGATCATGACAAATGGGGCAGGAAAATCCATCAACCTGTCAATTTTTTCACTTTAACAAACCATTCACATACTGGTACCTTCTATTGTCTCTTCTCAAAACATAACAAAATTAAAACTGCTTTCACATCGCCTTATTAAAAAAATTAACAACCATGTATAGATTGGAATGTGAATTACATGTCAATGGATTGGATGTCAATACTGCATACAAACATTTTAGTAACAAATTGCAATATTATTATGAAAAGAATATTCCTTTAGGCAAAATGAGTAATAAGCGAAATAAACCCAGGAATCCTTGGATAACGAAAGGTTTATTGAAATCAATACAAACACGCAATCGCCTCTACAAATTACATTTACACAATCCAACTGACACTAACCTAAACACATATAAAATTTATCGAAACAAATTAACAAAACTTATCCGTACATCCCGTAGAAAAGGCCAGTTCAAACACAACTGCAACTTGGAAAATTATCAAAGAGGTAATGGGAAAAAAAACGAATCCCCCACCCACGGATAATATCACATTAAAAGGCACTAAAATACATGATCCTAGTCTTCATGCAAATTCATTTAACTCATTTTTTACGAATATCGGCCCTGAACTCGCCAGCAAAATTAATAGAACTCACGCTCACTTTAAAGACTATCTTTCCAATCAAAACCAAGAGTCTCTCTTTTTAAAAATCCGACAAATCCTAGCGAAATTATTAACATTACCCAATCTCTTAACAACTCAAAATCGCACGGTTTTGATAAAATAAGTATGTCTCTCCTAAAAGAAATAATGTATCCACTTGCAAAGCATTTAACTCACATATTTAATCACTCGTTATCGCAAGGTGTTTTCCCTGATCTATTAAAACTAGCTAAAGTCAACCCCATTCTCAAAAAAGATGATCCTCACGAAATTAGTAACTATCGTCCAATTTCCCTACACCCAAGTATATCCAAAGTCTTAGAAAAGATCGTTCATAATAGGCTACACAAATTTATCACTAAACACAAAATACTCAATTCAAATTAATATGGCTTCAGAAAAAATTACTCAACTGACTTAGCATTAATTCAAATTTATGACAAAATTACAAGTGCCATAGCTAACAAGGAGCATGTTATAGGTATATTCTGTGACTTGAGTAAAGCATTTGATACGCTCAATCACGCTATTCTACTACTCTCCAAACTCAGTCATTACGGAATTCGGGGTCAGCCACTCTTATGGTTTAAAGATTATTTAACAAACAGAAGACAATATGTTACATTTAATAGTTATGATTCTGATCCTCTTTTAATTCAATGCGGTATTCCTCAAGGCTCCATCTTAGGTCCACTGTTATTTCTTCTTTACGTAAATGATATTATCAATACATCCCCCCTTCTTTCTTTTATCTTATTTGCCGATGATACAAATATCTTTTATTCCCATAAAGACCTTAATTCGTTAAACAATACTTTGAATTATGAAATTAACAAAGTATCAGATTGGTTTAAATCCAATAAACTTTCACTTAATACAAAAAAGACTCATTTCATGTATTTTAAACATCATTCTCATAATACAGAAACACCTATATATATTAAAATCGATGGTATGCTACTAGAGAAGAAAACTAATTCCAAGTTTTTGGGTGTTCTTATAGATGAAACCTTGACTTGGAATGATCATTTACACCAAGTTACAATGTGCATTTCCAAAAGTATTGGAATAATCTCCAAGTTAAAGTTTCTTCTACCCCATGCAACCTTATTCCTACTATATAATTCGCTAGTTCTCCCTTATATAACATATTGTAATAGTGTATGGGCAAATTGTGGTTCAACAAAAATCAATTCTATTTTCAAACTGCAAAAGAAAGCCGTACGTATTTGTACAGGTTCGCATTTTTTAGCTCACACTGATCCTTTATTCTATAAACTTAAAACACTAAAAAATTTCGATCTGAACACTACTCAAGTAGCAGTTATTATGTTTAAGTACATTAATAATCTGCTTCCACCATCCTTTGATAACATGTTTAGGTTTAATAATTCCGTTCATTCATACTCTACTCGCATATCTGGAAACTTCCATCTTACAAACCCCAAATTATCAATAACACACAAATCTGTTAGACATTCTGGCCCGGACATTTGGAATGATTTACCCGACAACATAAAGTCTTGTTCAACCATCTACTCCTTAAAAGCTACACTTAAACGACAAATAATACAATCATATGCTCCCCCTCTCTAAATTAGTATAACAAAACTGTGACTTATTTATTCTTTATCATGCAACTGCTCACTGCACCTGCACTTGCACCGCACCCTCTTGATCACTCAGTTTTTCGAAGAGAGTTATGTCGCCAATTCTTTTTACGAGGCCACCATCCATCTCCAGCCTAACCGCTCACGATGATGGTCTCCTGCGTTCCGAATTACCTCTCTAATTTATTGAAAATATTTCATATTTCTTATGTTATTGTATGCTTCGTACATGTTTATCGAATGATATAATTGTACATGATTTTTCATTTAATTACTTTTGTAAACATTGTATTCATTGTATTTGTTATTGTTCGAAATTTTGTACTTTGACTTTGAATTTGTATATTTTTGAACGCAGAAATAAAATCAATCAAACAAACAAACAAACAAACATGATTTTTGTTGAAAAGGTAAATTTGTTATACTCATTTATGAAAACGCAAACGTGATTAAAATGTTAGCATTTACATTAAAAACTGTTTTAGTATTTATGGCATTGTGGTTTACTCTTGTAGTACAACATCCTAGATCGGCCCCCAGCCCATTCTCAAGCTAGTCCTACCCTTAATACGAACCAGTGTGCTTGGAAAATAAAAGAATAGAAGAGTTTTATTTGTCTTAGCATTTACATTAAAAACTATTTTAGTAGTCATGTTCTACTCTTGTAGTACCACATCCTATTGGTTCCCTGACTCTCTCAGCCCATTCTCAGGATAGTCCTTACCCTAACACAAACTAGTGAGCTTGAAAATAAAAGAAAAGAATAGTCTTATTTGTCTTAACAGCCCATTTCCCTTAAAAGAAATGTCACCAATCAGGTCTAGGACTATTTAGAAATTTCACTCATTTTCTTTTCTCTCCTTTTTTTTTACCCTTTTCACTCTACCAGCCATATACCTGATCAAGGTACGAGCGGAAGCGATGCAGCGTGCCTCCGAGGCCGTCTCCAGTGGGATGATATCAGTCATGGGAGGGAAGAAGGCAAGGTACAAGTATGTTTGCAAGGAAGCCGAGAACCACTGCAGGAATCGCCATGGCATCACTCATCCTGTGTGCCGGGTAGCCAACTATCTCTACCCCGATGCTAGAGTGCTGGCAGGACACACAGAGGTGATTATTACCTGAATTGCCTATGATGACACCCATATAAAGTCTTAAAGGCGTCGTTTAACAATGTTAAATCTGAGATGCATGGTCCTACGTGTTATCAGTGTCTGTGATATGGTGTTATATTGAAGCCCTAAAAAAAATGGCGCTTCAAAATGATCATGAGGTACCTCAAAAAATTAAAAATCTTTGAGTGACCGGTTTTACCATACTCATTTCTCCCAATAGACTGTAGTGTTATAAAAAACGTTTTCTGGTTTTTGGAATTACGATTTCCAATCATAAATATCTTGATAATCAGCCAGGCGAATGGCTTGTGAAAGTCATGGGACTGACTGACCTAAAGGTTTATAATTATGATTGCAGCATTCAGAGCTAAATCCAGGATTTTGTTTAGAATCTGAGGCAAAGATACCCAATCCCTTTAAGACTTGTAGGGGGCCATTCAATAGGTCGGTTCCTGATCATGTAAAGCTCATCAAATCAATTCTTACGCAGGGTGAAAATTAAGTTCTAACAACTAAGGTTCAAACTTGTTACACTTCTGTTTCCAGCGGTCATTGGGTTTGGACTTAAAAACATTGACCGATGATGCCTCAACAATGTCAGCAGAAAGGTCATTCCAATAATTAATTTCCCTTTGACTGAAAGAAAGTACCCTTTTGCTGGTGCGACATCTCTTATAGGACTCTTAACTTATGAATGCCTAAAATTTTAAACGCCAAAGATTGACTGCTAAGAGTCACTTGGAAGTGGAAACAAAATTGGATTTATTCATCCTCTAACTGTGTGCATTTGATTTTGCTGAAGTCCACAAAGAAGGCAGATGTATTCAATCAGTCCATGGACTTATCTTGCATCTTGAGAGACTGAAAAGAGGATGTTTGGGTAATTAGATATGCAATAATACAATCTTTGTATTGTTTTGATTTTATTGAACCTCATAGAAATTGAAGAAGAAAAAAAAAGTGGAATTTCATTGGGAACAAAAATTCCTTGTTTGTGGGTGAGATCGAAATTATGAAGTGTTAAACTTTCACAATACAGAACAAATACCCTAGGTTTTTTACCTTTGTACTTTATAAGAAACGTTAAGAATCGGTTCTGCTCACTGGTAATTTTCTTTTTCTCAAGTCAGTGTATGATCGCAGAATATATTTCTGATTTTAATACAACATGCTGATAATATGAGGGTTTTTTTTCCTTGAAAGAAAAAGAAATTGATGGAAGGATGTTCTTACTTGGGAAAGTTGTGTAATACCAGCCTGAAATCAGTGAAAATAGTACCGGTATGTAACTTACTGTATCTTCCATTGGGTAAATGGCTGATGGTACATGATATGGTTCTGAAAGGATGAAAAGTATGATGTAGTGAAGCCCATCTATAAAGACTACCAAGGGATAGTGGTCTTTACAGACAGTTTGTCTTTATGTACAGGTTCCTTTCGTACATGTTACAATGAGAAACCATTTTCAAGGGAGAAAAAAATGTCATCTTTGTAGACAGGTGGTCGCAACACCAGGGTTGACTTTATTAACAAGTTGTTATTTCTTTTTCAACCCTTTCCCCAGGCTCTTTCCTTCATCAAGGAGGAGTCCAAGTCATTCTACCTACGAGCGGTCAAGCCCATCCCGGTCAGCGGTGCCTTCCATACATCCCTCATGTCCAGCGCTCAGCAGCCCATTTCAAAAGCTCTGAATGCAGTTACCATAGAAACACCAGTCATCTGCATCCACTCCAACGTGGACGGTAAACCGTACGGCGGTCCAGCGCACATCCGCAAGCAACTCAAGAAGCAGGTTGTGGAGCCAGTGTTGTGGGAACAGACCATGCATTGCATCTACGAGAGAGGGAAAGGAACGCCGTTTCCGTTCACCTACGAGATGGGACCTGGACGCCAGTTGGGAAGTATGCTTAAAAGGAACAATTTGAAGGCATCTAATTCCTGTACAAATGTGAAAGTATGATGTGAACTACATTAGTCATTCTTAGGTGGTGAGATCATAAAGAAGCGCTTTTGTATCCAGTTGATGCCTTGTATCGTTAAACAAGAGAAAGATACATTGTCAGTTCATCTACCAGATGAGATCTGGAACCAGTTGGAATCTTTGCTGTAAAGGAATCTTTGCTGTAAAGGAATTAGTCGAAAGCATTCATTTCTTACACTAATATAAAAAGTATGATGATACATGATTTGATTACCTTTTGTTACTTTTATGTGATCAGTTAAAATTTGTTTTAATCTGGACTTGCATTACGTCTATGAGAGGGAGAGGTACTCCATTTCTACTGCACTATGACATTGTTCTGGAAACCAGTTGGGATCTGCCCGTACGCTGAATCAAAGAGGAATGATATTAGGATATTATGCTAAACTCTGAAATTTCATAACTTTCTTATTTTTTGTCTGATTTTGATGAAACTTTCATTCTTATGTTTGTTTAATTTTTCTCTATTTGAAATTCAATACAACTTGAAAATTGGTTATGCTTGCCCTTTATTAAAGTGACTCAGTAACATTGCCTCAGATTCTTAAACAAAACCCTGGATTTAGCTCATGCTGCAATCATAATTACCGTATAAACCTTTAGGTCAATCAGGAATCCCATGACTTTTACGAGCCCGATGGCCTGTCTGATTATCAAGGTATTTATGAATGGAAATCAAAATTTCATTTTTTTTAACATTACAGTCTATTGGAGAAAATGAGTTTGGTAAAACCGGTCCCTCAAAGATTTTTACTTTTTTGAGGCACTTCATGATCATTTTGAAGCGCAATTTTTTTAGGGCTTCAATATTACACCATATTACAGACACTGATAACATACCTGCCAACATTTGAAAATAAGAATTAAGAATTTCTAGCAGGATGGACCGTCACATGTCAGTGAGACACAGTTGACGCCGACATCATGGAGACGTGTCAGGCATTGCTGGACAAGGTTGGCCCTTTCTGCTCCAGACAAACCGTTCACAAGGAAATACCTGACCGGAAGCTTCCAATTGCTGTTCAGAGCCACAACCATCAGAACGAGAGCATCATGAGCAGGCGGAGTTGTGTCATCTTGAATATCGACGCCTACGTCTACATATCCGTGAAACTTTGAGCCGTCCCATTCAATATGTTTCTTGATGGCCATCTCATCCATCATGAGGGCACAGACAACTTCATTACCTTTGTCCTTGGCTTGTTCTACCTTCAGCCTCAGAGCAGAAAACGACTCCTCGGTGAACCCTGGTTCCCATTTTACTCCAGAGTACCACTGCCTGATAACTGATGGATGGGGTAGGGCAAAGTTGAAACATTTTCTCACGTATCTGTATGCTTTTGCACTATACAAGTTCAAAGTTAGTGCAAAGGCTCTCAGCGCTGGGGGTTATGCTTTCCTACTTAGTTTCCCACTAGACTTATCTGCCACCATCCTTTTCATTATATCTGCTTGGACATCCGAAAAAGTCTTTGAAAGGATTTCTGCCCCATTCGCTGAAAGCATGTTTTTGTCCCTCAATGTGTCCACAACCTCCTGCAGATCTGTGACTTTCTTTCCCAATCTACGCGACTTTTGCTGCAGGGTCTTCACCTTCTTCTGGAGATGATCAATTTGGTCTACAGCTCCATCTAGCTTCCTTTTTACTGCTCTAGGACTTTGTAGTGTAGAGTAGGAGTAATCTGTATATATGCTGGATGACTTGGGTAACTCTGGCGTGGCTTCCATTTCTGCTTTTCCAACGTCTGAGTTCCTTGCCTTTGGTGGTTTTCTGGAAGCTTTTGTGATCTGGAGGGAAAAGTATGAGAAAACATTATAATGTAATATAAATATAACCTTACAAAAAATGGCAACAGGAATCAAATTTTTGACTTATCATATCTAAGGACTCTTTTTTTTTTCCTTCACAGAATTAAATAAAAAAAAAAATTATTTACATCAAGATACCAATAAAATGTACACCACATTCATAGGATTGCAAATAGCTGTATTACCTTGCATGTTATATTATTTCAGTACAAAAGGAGTGAAGCAAAGCAGAACAAAGCAAAGCAAAAAAAAAAAGTGAATCAAGGAAATTTAATTAATTCACATAGGCCTACTCAAGATAACCGGAATAAAAAAATAAAAAACAAAACAAAGCAAAAACAAATACGCAATCTCAAAACTGACAGTTTTGGGGAAAAATTATATCCATTAAAAAAAAAGCACTTAATTCATATACCAGGTCTTTCATGAGGTTGCGCCTAAAAACATCTTCTATTACAGATGAAATCATCTGTTGAAGATTTTTATGCAATTAATTTAGTGCCCTACTAGAACAATTTCTGTTTTATTTAGTACTCTTTCAAAGCTTTACTTAAAAGAATTTCTTCAATTTTTCAACCAATGCAACATGGATATCATGTTCATATACTGTTACATGAACTATGGTCTATAATATTGATTCACTACACAGTGGCGGATCCAATCCATCGATTGCTTCAACCAGAGGTACATTGGTAAAAAGGCTAGAAATGTCATAAGAACATAAAACTACTATTCTTGAACGAATCCTTGATAACAAAATCGGACACTTCACAAAAAGCAGGTCATTCCCCTATATTCTTCTTGAATTTGGCCACCACAGGCATGAGACAAATATAAACTGAACAGCATAAAATATCATATAACATAGTCTAATAAATGTACAAGTATTGGATGGCATGGTTTAAAAAATAATACATTACAGTATAACAAATGTATGCGAGAAAGAACAGCAGAGGACAGAAGTGTGTAATGAAAGGAAACAATCAGTTGCAATGCCATAGTTTAGAAGAAGAATAAAAGGTAATTTCAGGTTTGTTTTCTGAGGTTGACTTGCCGCAATATACATGTAGGCCTGTCAACAGATGGAAGGAATAAAAAGCATATATATAAACAATTGAGAGTAAAACTCTGCCTCATGCACAAATCAAGCTTATCAAAATCAAGCCGCAACTTGAAAATATTCCTCCAATGTTGGAGGGTCTACTTCAAAATACTTTGATGTAGAGTTACCATACAGACAGGTATGGGCATTTGTTAGGAGAGTGCAAACAGTATACATTCTGCCGCATGCTGACAGGCCAGCTTTTTGGGACTTCTTAAAGTCAACAAACTTGAAGTAGCTAATGATATCTCCGAGCAACCACTCCACAGAAATCCTTACACTGCTTATTGATGATTGTGTTTCAGTCAAGTTGTTCCCTTTAAAGGGTGCCTGGAGATGAGCCCGGAGAAGATATGCAGGATCGCCATATATACATAATATGTTGCCCTTTGGGTCGAAGGATCTCTGCTCCAGTTCTGTCCAGACTCCCTCAACATGAAGCAGTCGTGCCTTCTGCCTTCAACAGGGCCAAACAAATTGGCTATTAGCCCAATAGCTGCAACGACGGACTGGAACTTCAGAGCATGGAGGCGCTTGTGGCCATTGTACATAACCCTTTGGTATTCTTTGGGTCTGCAGATTGGTCGAACAGTCCCGTCTACGAAACCCCAACAGTTCTGTATAGCTGCGCCCTTACGGTAGACTGCTGTGGCATATCTGCTAAGATTTACTGGTGACAGCCACTCTTGGTCCAGATTCTCCAACAGATGATGGCAGTTGTCATGGATGAGCTCTGTCATGGATGCGCAGATCAGGCTCAACTGTGGTACAGATTTTGAAAATGTCTTCATCACGTCACAATACCGACACGGGTAAGCATATCGGGCCAACAAAATGCACAGCCCCTCCAGGCCATTGACGATTAATCCGTTCTTGCACTTTACTATGTCAGGGATTAACAAAGCATCCTTCAATCTTGGAAGATCATCCTTCAAGAACCTGAGTGAAGGATAAAACAAAGAGTCCATAAATATTTGATAATTGTACAAAATTCCACAAATTCAGACAAGGTTGAAAACTAAAGAAATCTTTTTCCACTGGTATCTACATTTTTAAACGGCTTTAGAATAGGTGGTGTGGATATTTATAATTTGAATAAAAGTGTTATACATATACCGGTAGGTTACAGAAACCCACTCACACTTCTTCAATGACATGTACATAAGTGAGCATGGGCGAAAATCCTTTCGTAATACCTATTGTTCAGGGGGGGGGGGGATGATCTTTTCATCCCCCCCCTGAACAATAGGTATTACGTAAGGATTTACGCCCATGTAATTGAGGCATTTGTATGTAGGAAAATTAATTTTGAGAAAATTTGGCAGGCAAAGTGTGATCACTCAAACAGAAACTAATTTTGTAATTGCTTATCATTTCACAACATAATCATAGCCACATGAAAATGGCAAGATGCACTTTGCGTGCCATGCCTCCTTTCTTTAAATATTGGTAAATTTCTCAGTCACAGACATATCATTTCGAACACAAAGTTTAATTATTAATAATGGTAAGCCCGTTTTCAAAATGACTCTTCTTAGTCTTAGTCTAGACTAGGCCAGTAAGACTCAGAGACTCATGGAGATGTGAGTTGGTGTAGCAGAGTATGGCCAGCTTTTTGTCTCAGCCTACAATTCGACTCTGACGGACCCCGGTTCGAGTCTCAGTCGCGTCTTTCAGATGGTGATGACTTGAAAGTCTGTCCCCAGATGTAAATAATCATATCTGATTGATACACGTCTGTAAAACCTAATCACACACACAGAGTCAGTTTGAAACGGGCATCAACAAAATCTATTGATTTTTTTGCAGTTTTTATGAATGCAAAGGCCCTAGATATAAGTCTAGACCCTATAGGGGTCTAGTAATACTAAATTACTAGCTGCCAGCATATAAATAGATGTTGATTAAAACTATTAGTTCACACTCAGAACTTCAAGTTCAATTCAGACAGTAGGTTAGGCTTACACAGCACGGTCAGTAGGGTAGGTTACACCCGTATTACTTACCTGAAATATGCATTGCAATCATCGTCATTTAAATCATTCAGATCAACTTTGCTGTATTCTTTGTATTGAAAATCCGGATTTGATGGTTTGTTGATGTCATATAGCAACATAAATTCGTAGTCATCCAGTAGATTGAAGAAATATCCAAAAACCAACATCTCTCTAGCTTGGTGTAAGTTCACCATTTCAGACTTTCGCGCGCCTCTGAATTAAGTACCTGATTTAGTCACCTGATCCAAAAAAATTGGTCACGTGACCGACGGAAGCCCTGTCGCGAAAAGTTGAAAGCACTTCCGCGAAGGGAAGTGAGCTGCGCAATGTCTCCACGCTCCAGTACCTCGTACTAGCCGACGTTGGGTGCCTAAATCGAAAACTCGCTATTGAGAGAATAGGACGTAACAGTACATTCCTTTTGTGCATTTTGGGTAATCCGTACATTCTCGGACGCTGCGACCCAGTCGGTCTGATTTTATACAATGTTAACTGACATATTCATGAATATTAAACTAAATGAGACACAAGATATACGGTAAGTGTTCATTTAAGTAATTTTATGTTTTAAAATTGTGTATATTAAAATCAAAGACAAAAATTGCATTAATGAATAACACATACCGGTACATCTTCATCCGGAAGTACTGCTGGCCCTGGAGAAGGAGAGGAAAACTTGTGTTTTGATGGCAGACCGGGCTGAGCCAGCTGAGCCACATGAGCCTGTTGCTTCACTTCTCTGCATTTGCACAACTTCAGTTAGGAGAGCTTACAATTCTGTGAACACAGAAAAAAAAAAAATTCTGATGATATGGAGCATAATCTATACATTTTAATACCATGAACAAATAGGAAATGGTTATTGTTTTATTTTGTGACATAAAAGAAATGTAGCTCGTTCAAATAATGCTCCATGTATGTACATGTAGTAAGTGTTTTTCCATATATTTGAAATTATGAAGGGATAGATTTCTTCATTATTATACGTGGGCACAAATAAAGCAGCATTTTTTTTTTCATGTTAAAAATGTCCTGAACAGAAAATAGATAAAGGAATAACTTGTAGACAGAAATAACTAAATGCTTAATGTTCAGGGTTTGGCAAGTGATAAGTTATGTAACAACAATAAACTAGTATTCACCTTCACTGAGGGCTAAGGCTGTAGTCAGCCCCTGAACTTCCTTCTTCAAGGTCCTTTTGTCCTCTCTGAGGGCAGCATTCTCTCGGCGGAGGTCCCTTACCACACCTTCACTGAGGGCTAAGGCTGAAGTCAGCCCCTGAACTTCCTTCTTCAAGGTCTTTTTATCCTCTCTGAGGGCAGCATTCTCTCGGTGGAGCTCCCTTACCACACCTTCACTGAGGGCTAAGGCTGTAGTCAGCCCCTGAACTTCCTTCTTCAAGGTCTTTTTGTCCTCTCTGAGGGCAGCATTCTCTCGGCGGAGCTCCCTTACCACACCTTCACTGAGGGCTAAGGCTGTAGTCAGCCCCTGAACTTCCTTCTTCAAGGTCTTTTTGTCCTCTCTGAGGGCAGCATTCTCTCGGCGGAGCTCCCTTACCGCACCTTTACTGAGGGCTAAGGCTGTAGTCAGCCCCTGAACTTTCTTCTTCAAGGTCTTATTTTCCTCTCTGAGGGCAGCATTCTCTCAGCGTAGCTCCCTTACCACACCTTCACTGAGGGCTAAAGGCTGTAGTCAGCCACTGAACTTCCTTCTTCAAGGTCTTTTTGTCCTCTCTGAGGGCAGCATTCTCTCGGTGGAGCTCCCTTACCACACCTTCACTGAGGGCTAAGGCTGTAGTCAGCCCCTGAACTTCCTTCTTCAAGGTCTTTTTGTCCTCTCTGAGGGCAGCATCTCCTGGCGGAGCTCCCTTACCGCACCTTCACTGAGGGCTAAGGCTGTAGTCAGCCCCTGAACTTCCTTCTTCAAGGTCTTTTTGTCCTCTCTGACGGCAGCATTCTCCCGGCGGAGCTCCCTTACCACACCTTCACTGTTTTCCTTGGTTTCCTATACAATAAGAAAAACAAACCCATAATGGATAAGTTGTACATAAATGTAATTTTTAACTTTCAGATGTTGAAAATAGGAAATAGCTTCTTCTGAAATTTTTATTTCATACCCTAGCGAACGGGGGCGATTTGTATATTTCATGCCATAGGAATATTACTCTAGAAACCATAAAGGAAACACTTTTCCTTCTTCGCCTTGACACCATACTCTTGGAGCCTCCCTAACACCTCATTTAGTGTTTTGATATGATCTTCCTCATTTTCGCTACTAATCAATATCAATTATGTTCATTTGGTAAACTGGATGGTTACCACTATGCATCATTACCAATTACAGCATACATGTATATGTGTCACATTAAAGAGCAGCATGTTCATGTTTTCTTAGTCAGACTAGGTTCTTAGGGAGAAGCTTTGGCGGTTTGATGGTCAATTTTGGTTTTAAATTTTCACAAACTTGGTTTCAAAAGATGCTAACTGTTAAAAGAAAAGCAGTCATGAAAATATGTGTTGACCAGTTGATATCTGAAGCTGTTTAAAGGTAGTTAGTCACACAGCAACATTATTTTTTTGGATGATTATAATATGGGATTCAACTGTTGTATATATCCACATAATCAGGAAAGAAATATACCTCTGCCATGGCTTTTTTGTCACTACCCTTGCGAACTATCTCCTCGATGAGTTTGTTTGCCTCTGTTGTCTCCGTCTCGAGGACAGCCTTGTTTTTCTGCTTCTATGGGTTTAAGAAGAATTATCACATGTTCATGGTATTCTTTACAATTGAAAGAACTATCAAACTTACAAACAGCTTTCCAACGTCTCCACATATCATTTACTATCTAGTCAATTGAGGCCAGATTGTAAACAATTAACTACACATTCCACGCATAAATCTTCTCAGGTTTAGAGTACATCAATGACTATAATGCATGTTTGAACATCTTTCTAACTGTTCTTTTAAATAGGAAATATCCGTTTTCACTTTGGTAATACATACAAATCAAATGACACAAATCATTGCACATTTGTCCACATGAATTCTTCAGTAAGATAAACAACAATAATAAATGTTGCAACCCTTGCATTATCCCAAATGATGTTCTTGAATTTCGAAGTATAAGCATCCTACCTTTTCTTTATTTGATGACAGCGGTTGGTCCTCATCATCCATGATTTCCATGTCGCTTTCTGAATCTGAGAAGCGGGCTTTGGGTACTAATCCCCTTTTCCCTCTGCCCAGGGGCGACTCAGTACCATCCACGTCCTTTCCTCGAACAACTCGGTCAAGGGCAGGCTTTGGGCACTGATCCCCTTTTCCCTCTGTCCAGGGGCGACTCAATGCTGTCTACGTCCTTTCCTCGAACAACTCCGTCAAGGGCAGACTTTGGGTACTGATCCCCTTTTCCCTCTGTCCAGGGGCGACTCAATGCTGTCTATATCCTTTCCTCTAACAACTCGGTCAAGGGCAGGCTTTGGGTACTGATCCCCTTTTCCCTCTGCCCAGGGGCGACTCAATGCTGTCTATATCCTTTCCTCTAACAACTCGGTCAAGGGCAGGCTTTGGGTACTGATCCCCTTTTCCCTCTGCCCAGGGGCGACTCAATGCTGTCTATATCCTTTCCTCTAACAACTCGGTCAAGGGCAGGCTTTGGGTACTGATCCCCTTTTCCCTCTGCCCAGGGGCGACTCAATGCTGTCTATGTCCTTTCCTCTAACAACTCGGTCAAGGGCAGACTTTGGGTACTGATCCCCTTTTCCCTCTGCCCAGGGGCGACTCAATGCTGTCTATATCCTTTCCTCTAACAACTCGGTCAAGGGCAGGCTTTGGGTACTGATCCCCTTTTCCCTCTGCCCAGGGGCGACTCAATGCTGTCTATATCCTTTCCTCTAACAACTCGGTCAAGGGCAGGCTTTGGGTACTGATCCCCTTTTCCCTCTGCCCAGGGGCGACTCAATGCTGTCTATGTCCTTTCCTCGAACAACTCGGTCAAGGGCAGGCTTTGGGTACTGATCCCCTTTTCCCTCTGCCCAGGGGCGACTCAATGCTGTCTATGTCCTTTCCTCGAACAACCCGGTCAAGGGCAGGCTTAAGTTCTGCCTTTGTGTCTGTAGGGATTGACAAAACAGGTTTAAAAGGAGGGGAGTGCTGGAAAATTGCAATTTTGCCATATTGTACCTCCTTTGTTTCTGCTCTTGGATTAGTCTGGTCTGTCCCGAGAAATAAGTAGATGAACTGATTTACTCCGCACTAACCAAGTTGCCTGGCAAAATGTGATCCATCTTGAGGGCAGGGATTTCCTTACCCATCTTTATTTTTCTGGACAGATTCTTTGTCGACTTCAGACTCGGAATGGGACAATGCTGATGATTCTTCAGCCTCCATATGATGTAGCACACTCAAGAGGTTCCGTCCAGCTTCACATGCTGTACCTTTCGACACAGCTTCCTGAGTCGTGTCCAACGACCGACCCCAATTCCACCGAGGCGCCGGACTTTCTAATCGGCTTCAGAACCTTGGATTCAACCTAGACAGGTAGACAGGTCCTCCTTTGCCATCATGTCCCGCAAAACATCCCTCCATCTTTCCTGGAATCTGTCTGTAGACCTCTCTCTTTCCTTGCCATGCCGCACTTTACGATGGGCATTTAAATTGTCCCTCCCACTATACACCTTCTAGCAGACATCACAGGCATAGGACCGGCGATTGGTTACGACATGGAACAGCTTGTGAGTACTTGCTAAAAAAAAAAATATGTTAGCACTAGAACATCCTCATACCCTATTTGTCCTTTGTCTAAATTCAGAAAATCGACAGCTGGTACTTCTTGCGGCCGGAAAGCCATCAAATGTCTCTGGGGTTGGAGTAGGTGGCTTCGAAGTGACACATCAGAAGCACTTCTTCATGTATTCCCTTTAATACATGTTGAGTCATGCCTGGCCAGTAACATCGTTCCTTTAGTAGATTGAATGTTCTCCCAACCCCCTGATGGCCCCACTGGTCATGAATTAGTGTCAACACTGTCTCCTTCGATATCTGTGGTAGAAGCAGTTGTTGAATTCTCTCAGCACACCTGAAAAGTCAGTGTAGTTCTTCTACTCTTTCAACCAACTCCGCAAACTGATATAGTGACGGGGCGGTTATTAATCTTACTGGGCCTACTGTTTAACTATGAAATACTATAAACTACTATAATAAGGTTTAGATCCTACTATAGGCTGTAGAACTAACTGGTACTGTCTCGAAGTCTCGATGTCGCACCGATGTGTGGAGCTCCACTTGAAGCTACGTTGCTTCGAGATTCAATGAGAAGGGCAGACGGCTGGTGTTGCACGCTTGCTGTCTCAAGTCAAATCTGACATACCCAGTATCGGGCATGACCACAGAAACAACGGCGGATGTCGACAAATGCGGTACTTGCGCGCATATGCGTTTATATCCGCCAGAGCCGTATTGGCTCGGGCTGAATCACTACACTGACGTTGTCCATTTCCAGCTCTTGACTGCGTTTCCATTTCTCCTTCCAAAGATGCCTCACTTCTGCCAGTACATCATCATTCTCTTGCATCTTTGCAAACTCCTCGTAGCTGTATGATGGGAGTACATTGGAAACAGGTCCATCTCCGTCGTCATGCTTAAGTATTGAGTCTTGCAGTACATCACATGGCAGCAAACTAGTAGAACCGGTAACTTCATTTACCATGGCAGTGATTTTCTAATCTGACCTATTCTACTCAAGGCGTCTGCACATCTATTTGATCGACTTGGGCGTTACTTAACGTCACGATCAAATGCAGCAAGCTGGGCCACCCATCTAGTCTCTGTCGCTCCTAAGGGATTGTGATCAGTAAACACCTCACAATGGCGACCTTGTATATAAGGGCCAAACTTATCCACCACTGCCCACTTCAGGTTAATTTATCCCCGCCTCGTAGAGTCCTGCTGGCATACGCGACTGGGTGGGTCTTCAGTCATCATCCTTCTGGAATAGGCATGCACCCAATCCTTTACCTGAATCGAGTATTGGCTTGAGTTCGTCCCACTACGGACAAACTTTCAGGATGTCATCCCTCCCTGCCCCGCTTCTGTTGGCCTTCTTTCCATTTGTATATTGTGTCTTGAGGTATTTGATTTTGCTAATAACTTGGCTCATATTGCACTGGAGGAGGTATTGATTATTAAGTCTTTCAGTTATTTTCAGGTAGGCTAATTTGTTTCTCTTTGTTTTCCCCTCAAGAATTCTCAAGATATCTGTCTCTCCCCACACAGTAATTAATGCTTGGCTATCTTCTTGAGTCCAAAGAAACGCGATGTTTTCCGCCATTTTATTTAAATTCAGCGGGTGTCGGGGTCAAATATTCCGATCACGTGATCACTCCTATTTCCGGTTTCTCACCGGCATGTGCGCTCAATCAAAACGGGGTGTGTTTCTATCTATGTTATCCGGTTAGCCTCCCCTGCCTATTTTTGCCGGTGAACGCGTAAAAGCTCTCTCCGGCATTATCCGGATAATGGCGGATAATGGCTTTAGATAGAAACACGCCGTATGACTCTTTCAAAACCTTGAAAGACGTCTCTTGCTCATCGCTCCACTCAAAGGATGACTTCTTGGTCTGCTTCTTTTTAGCAGAGACCTTGTGTAATGGTCCGGCTTTATGGACAAACTCAGAAATGAACCTTCTGTAATACGAAGCTAGTCCTAAGAAAGAGCTTACTTCCCGTCCATTCTTGGGAGTAGGCCAATCTCTGATCCTCTTTATCTTCTCTTCATTAACAGCAATACCATCTCTAGACACCACATGTCCCAGGTACACAGAAAGGAAAACTTCTTTCCTTTCACTCTCAAACCATTCTCCTGAAGTCTTGTCAGCACATTATCCAATCTCTTCAAGTGCTTGTCAAGTGTTGATGAAAAGATCAAGATATCATCTGTAATGTCGTCCCCGGCCACGGCCCTGGAGTCCAGGCTGGCAACTGGCCTTGTACTTTGATTTTTGTTCAAAACCCCATCGACAATCTTAAACCAGAACGGTTATTATGTTCTGTCAATGTTCAAGGTTGATGTTCAGCCAAATAAAGATTACAAATAAAGACGTATTCGTAACTTTAAAACTACATGGTGGTAGCATGGACTTTATTCGATGAAGGCATCGATGGAAACTGCGCGCGGTACATTGGGCAATGCGTATACATAAAATGACAAGTCAAGACATGCATAGTCTTAATTTCAGACGTCATACATAACATTCCTCCCCCTTTTAGTGAATTACATGGGTACATCAAAATGAAATACATGTATCAAACTGGCATGCAGACTAGGGCAGAACTATATAACAATATGGTCTTATTTTCTCAAAAAATGTTTGTATAGAGATGTGACACTGGCAAGATAGGAATGTACTCACACAACTTGATTCTATTAAAAAAAAATCCTATTCCATGTATAACATAAACTAGCAACATTGCTTGTATGCATGTAAATACAACAACTCAAAATGTTCACTGTTATAACAACCTATTTTTACTGATCTAAGTTTTACTTGCAGGTTGTTTGACACCCAGGAACAACACTTTTCCTCCGTGAAAATAGTCAACATATGCATTATTTGATGCATTACTTTATGCATTACTTTATGCATGAAAACTTTACATGGCAAGAAAATAAAACAAAATCCTTGTACTTTGATACAAAACTGATTGGATCCAAACTTTATCAACTAACTTATCTCCTGGCATAATAAAGAACAGACCAAAATAAGTGACGTTTTCTCCATGAAAATCGTGTAGTATTTTTGATAAAATGTGGAACAATTTACACTGTTACTTTTAAAACATCAACACTTGTGATGAATGCACCAAATTAGCTTTCATCGCTAAAGAAAATAAATGTTTACCTTTTAATCATTGCCTTATAATTATGTAACACATATAAACAACATCTGTTGAACTTTTGCAGACTTATGCAATACAAGATTAAAAATGTTTAACCCCATAACAAATAGAGTTTGATCTACAATAGTTTCACTTGGCATAAATACAATTATCTTGCAAAATAGTTCTTTACTGCTTTGCATTGGCTTTTAGTATGTCCAATTTCCTGGCATTGATAGCATTGCTCTTTCTGAAACGGACAGGATTGATGAACATGTCTTGTCGATCCACAACGCCAACACCTTAACTTCTGGTCAGTCCACTGACCTGTGGGCTTTTCCTTCTCAGTAAGCTTGGAATTCCACTTGCTTGAACTTGAAGACCTCTCTTTCATTTGCGTGGTTCTTAACTGGTGAACCTCTTTATCTTCACTACCTTTGTCACTGGAGTGCAATTGTTCAACATCTCTATTAGCTATCTCCATGGCCATGGCTACTTTCAACGCTTTATCAAATGTAAGCTCTGATTCACTAAGAAGCTTTCTTTGTGTAGCTTTGTCCTTACAACCAACTACAAGGCGATCCCTAAGCATGCTATTCAATTCTTTAAACTTGCATCCTTCACTCAACTGGCGTAAACGAGCAACAAATTGCGGGATTGTTTCACGTGATTCTTGAACACAAGTATAAAACTTATACCTTTGGACTATTTCAGTTGGTTGGGGGGCAAAATGTTCAGACAGGGTATCCTTACATACTTGGTAAGTTTTATCAATTGGTTTGTTGGGCTGCAACAATGCACGTAATGTGGCATAGGATTTACTTCCTAATCCTGATAAGAATATACCCTTCTTCTTTGCATCTGCTGTAATATCATTAGCTATAAACCATGACTCAAGAACCTCAATCCAATCTTCAAATTTATACCCTGAGTCCAACTGAGGGACATTACCAAACATTTGTGCTGCCATGTTTATGTAAGGCGCATTAAACTTGTAATGAACAACTTTATACCATAACAAATACTTGCATAAATATTTGACTTGAAATACCAATACCAAACAACAACAACATTTGGGCTCTTTCCACTTCCACACATGTATCTAACACATACACATTTCTTTGACAAGCAATTTACAACTGAAGAACCAAATTCTTGACTTTAGACCTGGACTAGACTGCAAAGACTAGACCTATTGTAATTATTGTCTGATTGTTAATAGGTTCTACTGTTATTTACTGTAAAAACCCGAGACTAATGTCTAACTCTAAACTTGTAGACCTACTTAGATCCACATCTTCACACTTGAATTAAACTTCAACTTGTAATGGTACTAGTCCTGGTCTGGGACTGGTCCTTACACTCAATTACAAAACAGATTCATCATAACAATCGACAATATTATCAAATGAGTTCTAAATGTTTATTTGCTTGCATCAACATCACCATCACTTCATGATGAGTGGTCTGGCTTTCACTTGGGTGGGTTGCTACTAGTCCGAAACTATGAACTGAGTCAACTGACACTGTCACTGAACTGGATCCTGGTCCTAAATTGAAGGCAATCACGAAGTAACAACTTCCTGTATTTCAATTTTAAGGCTAAAACAAAACACTTCCTCCTCTAGTCTACGCTGCAGTAGATCTAGATACAGGAACCTGGATTCTAAAACAATGTATGCCGGGCGGGGCTGGCTGGGCGGGGCTGGCTGGGCTGGGCTGGCTGGGCTGGGCTGGCTGGCGGGCTGGGCTGGCTGGCTGGCGGGCTGGCTGGCTGGCCATGGGCTGGGCTAAATTGGCTTGCTGGCTGGCTGGGCAGGGCTGGGCTGGCTGGGCTGGGCTGGCTGGCTGGCTTGGCTGGCTGGCTGGGCGGGGCTGGCTAGGCTGGGCTGGGCTGGGCTGGCTGGGCTGGCTGGCGGGCTGGGCTGGCTGAGCTGGCTGGCTGGCGGGCTGGCTGGCTGACCATGGGCTGGGCCTTGAACTTGGTTGGAGCTTTCATGGGCTTGGCTACTGCCACTGAATTGCATGGCCTACTGTAGTACTACTGCAGCACTGCCACTGGTTGATCGTCAAATTGAAAATTAGGCTGGGGGCATCCATTCACCATTCATCCAACTGCGGCTAATAAAGTTAAACTGATGAGGCAACATCAGCAAAACAAATACTCGCTCACCTACGATCAACGGCTGGATCTCCTGGCTAAAGAGTTTTTCATCCAAATTAGGCAAACTCAGCTCCATTAGTTCGGTTCATTTGCTGAATACATGCTGATGCACAATTCTCCATAGCTGTACGTGCTGTACGGCAAAGCGTTCATAAAAAACTGCACGTGTACAGGCATAATTCCAAACCATGTCGGGTCTCTGCTGGAGAAACTTTTTTCAAGTCTTTATTTCAGCAAACTGCGGCAAACCAAACTAATCATCTCGACCTCGTCGCCAATATTATGTTCTGTCAATGTTCAAGGTTGATGTTCAGCCAAATAAAGATTACAAATAAAGACGTATTCGTAACTTTAAAACTACATGGTGGTAGCATGGACTTTATTCGATGAAGGCATCGATGGAAACTGCGCGCGGTACATTGGGCAATGCGTATACATAAAATGACAAGTCAAGACATGCATAGTCTTAATTTCAGACGTCATACATAACAACGGTTCATCATCGTCCCTACCCTAGCCAGACAGGTATTTGTCAACCAGGGCTCTGTATTGCCCTCTAATCCGGTTGACTTTGTCGCGGCAGGATTGGGCGGTCCTCCGATGAAACCCCTCCTGAGCAAGACGGTCGGCTAACTTATCAAAAAACAATTTGTTGCGATGTATGCTGTTAAGTTCCTCTTGTGACTCGGGTTCAGCCCATAACACTAGCAGAACTCTCACCTCACTATCCGCCCATTTGGTTCCTGTACTGGCCATTCCTTAAAATTAATTGTATTTGGCGAAAAACAGTCCTAAAATGGGAAATGATTTTAAAAAGCTCGGTGCATAGACAAACGTCCTTGATATTTTCACTCGCCACACCTGTCATTAGCGAATGTAGGAACATTGCCTGCACCAGCGTAGCATTGGACCTGAAGGTGGCATCTGCTTCCTTTGATGCAAACAAGGTTTTCTGGTTCAAGGCCAGCATTTGGAGAAGGAACTCCTGCGAGCTTTCTTTGGGACCTTGTACTGCCCCCGTCAGATCGTGATATAGCTCCGTTGCCTCCTTTTCTTGGTAGTGGCTTCGCAGCAACCCGTGGAGTACTGGCAAGTCGAGTTCTGGCTTGCATTCTAGATACAACCTGAGGGTGAAGCCTGGGACCATTGCATTGATGATAGCATCTACCACCTCCTCTTCAGCATATCCTCTTGCAACTCCCCTGTCGATCTGGTGGACCAGGCTAGAGAGAAACAGCTTGTCCTTCTGGCCAACCTCACCGATCTGACCTTTAATCCTGAACTCCTTGCGAAGAAGGGAATCAAAGTGAGGTGCTTCCTTCTGCATGGGAATCGGGACTGTCTGTAGTCCGAGCTGCATCTCTGTTTTTAGCCGAGAACACCACCAACCTAGCCTGCACCTTCGGATACAGTTCCAACTTCCAACCCACGATCTAACATCCCCTCGGCTTCCTTTCTGGACAGGAAAGACTCCACTCTCGCCTTAATTTGATTTGATTTGATTTGATTTATTTATTTCTGTTTGATTTCCTTTTTCTTTTGCATTTTTACAAATATATAACAAACAAACATTGCAAATTTACACATGACAAAAGAATATAATTATGTAGAATAAAGTAAGGCTGGTTGTAACTAATTGAAAATATCAAACAGGAGGGTTGACAAAGTAAGCAAAGCTTGATAGTATGACTACCCTCAAAGGATACATAATAATACAAATATGGAGGAACAAAATATTGGTAAAAGGGGAAAAAGACAGAAAATGAAGAAAAAAAGAAAGAGGGGATGCACATCAAGATCCACAGACATACGTGGTAGTTGGATTTCAATTTGTTATATAAAGATTTAAAAAAAAAAAAAAAAAAAAAAATCCAAATTTGAATATTGAGTGGCCAACTTGGGATATAATAGAATGAGAAGACTCGTGAGGTTCAGACAATGTGAATGTGAGATCAGCCAGCTGGTTTTAAACCTGGGCCTGCGAGTCGGAGCCTACCAAGGGTCACGATGTCCATCAGCTGGCTCTCCCCTAGGTGTGGGAGGCTCGCTCACTGTTACGATATGCGACTTCTGAATATCCTTGCAGTATGCGTCGTAGTTGAATAAATAACATGTCCACCATAACAAATCAGTCTGCCAACTCTCTACTAAGATTGCCTCTATTTTGTATCCCTTTGGTTGATCCAATAAGGATTTCTGAAATTCTTCAATAGGTGTTGAAGTGATCACTATTTCCATGAGCCCCTCATCAAGTTCGGTTTCCTCGAAATCGCAAGTCTTTGCCTTTTCTCGACATCTAGTAATTGATACTCTCATCTTTTTTCTGCGGGTACCGCATCAACTCCAAACGATGTACCTGAAAATTGATGTTGGCCTTCAACTGTGTTTCTAGCAGTTTCCACAGTTCTTGCAGTTTGTCTTTGTCGGTCTCTGATAGCCCGACGCATAATAAAAACCAGTCTCCCTACTCTCTACTAAAATTGCCTCTATTTTGTATCCCTTAGGTTGATCCAATAAGGATTTCTGAAACTCTTCAATGGGTGTTGAAGTGAACACGCAGCTGGTTGAAGCGCTTGGTATATGATTCAAAAGCGCTATTCAACTGTTGGTATTTGTTAGCAACCACGTCAGAGTTATCAGGATCTAACATTAGAACCTCCAGCTCTTTGTACCTTTTTGTTAGGGTTCCGGCGTAAGCCCTACATGATTGCTTTAGAACTGTGATGTCATCGTGGTCACGCATCGTAGTTTCGTCAGTTGACATCGTTCAGTTTATTCCATACGATAGTAGACTCGTCGTTAGTTGTGATCTTGATCACAACTTGAATTATTCTAAATTGTGAACTTTTATGTAGCTTTGCCCGAAGACCTGGACTACATAGTAAGGTAAATCGTCATAAAAGGCAGTATCTCATTCGAATGCACACAAATAAATCAAGCGTCAGCACCTGAGCCAAGGTCATTATCAAATCTACTTTGTTTGATAACTAAAGGGATGCTTATCTCAGGCACTTTGAAGTCTGGTCCCTCATCGGCAGATCACTTCGCGGCTCGGGTATCCAATCTGGTCGTGGTTAAGGAGAGCACCTTGTGTCTAGTTGACAGACTCTCTACCTCAGGACTGACGGTTTTGCATGTCACCACACTGCTGGGCTTGTCCAAAGCTGACATGAAGAGCCTTTGGTCTCCACCTTCAGCCCTAACCTTGCATGTTAACTCTAATGTGAAGAATGTTGAAGTAGAGCCACTGTCCAATACAGCATAAGGTTCAAAGTATGTATCATTCCCTCAGGCTCTCACTCTCTCTGGTAAAATAAAGAGGGCTACTCTGCTGCCGGCCCTATGACGTTACTGCTTGCCTCAACTACTTGTGAGGCGGACGAGTGATGGCTGGCTGCACCTAGTTCAGACGTTGAAGGTTCGTTGATCTGTGGCTCCTGGACATCTGACATAGATTCACCACTGCTGGGCTTACTTGGGAGGTGGAGGAATTTGGTATGTTTCCTGTTGCATCCTCTGACCGTACATGTACGGATGACCTTACATGCTCTCGTCATATGTCCTATCGTCTGGCAATTAAAACACAGCCTCTCCTTCTATGCTAGCTTTACTTGCTTTTCAGGAATGAGCTCTTACAACATTGGGTTTATCGAAGAACAACAAAAGAAGCGGTGTTACTGCAGCAGAGTGAGCTCCTGCTAGCGGCGAAATAAAAATATCTCAAAACTAGATATAACACTAAGACAAGTCTACTTAACAAGTTGTTTTTTATGTTTACTTGAACCAGTAATTGAACCAATAATGTCTCTGTGCTGAAGGGATATTTTAAACTCGTATTTTGAATACAGTATATCATAATGGAATCCCTTACATCAAGAGCAAAGCATGTTTTAGTGACTGGTACTCTTTAAAATGCGTACTATGTTGCTTCAATGAGAAACATGAACTGTGTGTTTTGGCTTAAGATGTGGCATCAATTTTTCTTTGCTTCCCTTTTTTTTTTGAGGGGGGAGGATTGTTGCCTAACCCAAGGTGACATGAACTTGGTTTTGAACCCAGAACCTTCTGTAGTGAAACTCTTCCACTGAACCATCATGGCATAGTATTTGTTTACTCAATTGAATTTAGTTTTGCAAGGTTTCAGACAGCCTAGAATACATTCCTCTGTAACACACATTTTTCAACATTGAATCACATTTGGGAATCCCCGGCCCAAAGATAAAGTGCATAGCATTTCATTGCGCAATACCCCTTCAAGAAGTGCTTATGTTAATGACATGCCCAAGTGTATTGGCAGTTCAGGATATAGTATAATAACAACTTCAGGTGCTTTAGACTTGAACTTGAAGCCTTTCCTTTCTATTAGTGTTCCGACAATTTTTGTATCCTTTTCTTTAGTTGAATAGATATATTTGTAGATGTATGTGTTGAAAGACAAACAAAATGGGGTTTCCACTCATAAATTATATCTCCAAAAACCTTCAATACTGAGGTTTTTCCTTGTGGTGCTCAGCAAATTGATTTTGTCTGAATTCCAGGAGGCTTATAGAATGAGTATGTTTATTGTATACCAATATGTATTCCAGTGAATTCATCAATCCAGTCTGTGTTTTTCATGTTATATTTACAATTGTTCTGTTACTGTGACACAACTAATATTATGCCCACATTGTTATGAGGTATCCTTGGAGTGTTCCAAGTGAATTAACCACAAAAACATAGTCACAAAGGTTAAACTATAATGGATTTGTTTGATTTTTTTTTTTTTTATTGATTTTTTTTTTATTGATTTTTTTTTGTTTTGTTTTTTTGGGGGGGAGGTTTGTTGCTTTACCAAAGAGGAATTGCATACCGACTTGGTTTTGAACCCAGGATCTCCTGGCAATGAAACCATTACCGGTACTCTACCACTGAACCACCATTTGAAGAATCACTCAATTGCATTTAGGTTTGCATGGTTTAATTCAGACAGATTAGAACAAATTCCTCTGTAACATACAGTTTCCAGTATTGAATCACATTTGGGAATCCCCAAAGATAAAGGGCATAGCATTTTATTGCGCAATACCCCTTTTATTAGTTTCAATGTACATGACGTGCCCGAGCGTATGGGCAGTTCAGAGTGTAGTATAATACATGTAGTAACTTCAGGTGCTTGAGATTAAAGATTTTTCAATCAACTTGGGTACTTTAAAGGCATTGTTTAACAATGTCAAATCTGAGATGCATGGCCCTACGTGTTATCAGTGTCTGTGATATGGTGTAATATTGAAGCCCTAAAATGCGCTTCAAAATGATCATGAAGTGCCTCAAAAAAGTAAAAATCTTTGAGTGACCGGGTTTACCATATTAATTTTCCACATTAGAATGTAGTGTTATAAAAACTGTTGGGGAAAAAGAATTTTGAAATTTCAATTTCCAATCATAAATATCTTGATAATCAGACAGGCGATCGGCTTGTAAAACTCATGGGGTTCCTGATTGACCTAAAGGTTTATAATTATCATTACAGCATGAGCTAAATCCAGGATTTTGAGTCAGAATCTGAGACAAAGATACTTAACCCCTTAAAAATAATTCCAATATCTCTGAAAACCTTCAATATTGAGCATTTGCCCTTGTGGAGCTCAACAAATTGATTTTGTCTGAATTCAAGAAGGCCTATTTTGTATGGGGAGAATGAGTATGTGTAGTGTATACCAGGATGTATTCCAGTGAATTTGTTAATCCAGCTGGTGTTTTTCCCGTTTCATATTAACAATCGTCCTGTTACCTTGACAATACTAATATTATGCCCATATTGTTATGAGGGAGCCTTAGATTGTTCCAAGTCAATAAGTAAACCACAAAATACATAGTTATAAGAGTGAAATTAATGGATTGGTTTGATTTTCTCATTTGTGGAGAATATTGCGGGTAGCTCTACTCTACTATTAACATTTATCTCATGTAGAATGTCCCCATCAGATTTCTTTTAGAATGGATGAAAAAAATTATAGCTGTAGATAATATTCCACGTAGATAATGTGGCTTCATGGTTGTATCAGCTAGGGATACGATAGTTCTTTTCACATGGGTCTAACGCGATTTCTAAAAATATACAAAGAATATAAATTATGTATAGAAATATTGTAAGGACAGAAACCTGTTAATCTTTGACAGATTTCACCAAATCCATGTACATGATTGACAGTTCAGTTGACTATGCATTAAAATAGTGCTGTAATATCATACATATATACAATGTGAATTGTATATATATATATATATATATATATATATATATATATATATATATATATATATATATATATATTTTATATATATATATATATATATATGATTGATGGATATAAAACCAGTTCATGTATAAACAGACTTGTATTATGTTTATGTTGAAAGTAAAAATGTTATTAGATCAATAAAAACTTATCAAATATGAAAAAATAAAAAATGAACAGACTTGTAGTACCAGTCCCATTTTCATTTTGTCAGATTGTTTTAGGGAAGTAAATGTACATGTGTTCAAGTAGTCCAGAATCTGGACGGTGTTATTTTATTTTGTGATTGTAATCTCTCCCATCCCCACCTGCTGCATGCCGAAGATGACGTGATCCATGACTCTGTTGGTGTATTTTTTGGTGGGGGCGTAAAAATTTGTAGATCACACAATCTTTGACTTGCAGCAAGTAAGGAGAGATCTCTTTATATTAGTGAAGATTATTTAGAATTAAATCGGCCAGATTCTGGACTAATGTGCAGTTGGATCTACTAGAGCCTTGTTCAGACATGGTGGGCCAACCCTAAAAGACTGCATTGCCAAATAAAAGATAAATTCATCTAAATGAATGGCAGGCATATTTGTAAAATGTAGGTGTATGGAACAAAAGCCACCGAGCATTTAAGAGTGTGGAAGAAATAAAAAAAAGTGTAAATCGCAGTTCACTTATATTATTTTATTGTGCTGCTTGGTTTATTTAAAATAATTCTTTTAAATGTTTATTATAGTGTATGAATGAGGCTGGCCATGTTTGGCTGGGGCATGCCTTTTTTTAACTTTCTTTTTAATTAAAACAGAATATTACCACAATAAATGAAATATTTTGTAATCACAGAGTGGCTTGTTCATATGTACAATTTCCTCCCGACAAGATGAATATCTAATACACGTATGTCTATGATCTTCCCCACCCTTCCTTATCCTTCCACATTCGGCCGTGTCGAATTTCTCCAGAGTGATATTCACTGAACCCCTTTCCCAAAGGATGCCTTTTCCTATAGCGGGGCTCTATTTTATCATCGGTAGTCCAGGGGCCCCATTTCACAAAACTTGTCATCAGTGACAAATGACAGTTTTTGTTATAAGCTACTGAAATCCTTGCTTCTGATTGGTTATCAGCAGATTTGTCACTGACTTTGGTCAATTGTCATTGAAATAAAAAGCTTTGTGAAACGTGTTCCAGATTGAACTTTTTAGGATCTGTAGACACGAGCTTCATGTTACATTTTTCTAATTTGGGGGGTCCGGCCAAAGATTTTGAGCACCTACAATGTCCCTTGTGCCCATGATACTGCGGGTACACATAAGAGATCAATATTAGACTAACAACAGACCAAACAAAATAATATTCTACCCCTAATAGCCAGTAATTGGTCGGTTTACAATCAGTTTGGAGTTGGTTTCTCGGTGTGACCGAGGTGTTCGCGTTAATCTTTATTTTTCCCCAGATCATGAACATCCATGTCACAACGAGCCATGAAAGAATGAACAGAAAGAGAGTTGAAGAGTGTGAGAGAAAGAGAACAACCAGTTACTAGAAAAGTGTCCAATGATTGAGAAAAATATGAAATGAGAAAAAGTGGGAACAGAGAGAGGATAGGAGAAAGACAGAGGAATAGATATGACTAAAGAAGAAATGAGATATATCACATCTGCATAAAATGAGACAACTCAAATAAAAACACAAGGTAGATTCATTTTTTTTATCAAGTTTTTATTTAATTTTTATTGTTTTTTATAACTTTTTATTTTATTTTTATTGGTTTTTTATAAGTTTTTTTGGTAACATTTTTTGTTTTTCTCATTTTTTTGTACATGTACAATATGTGCAATTGAACCGTTTCATATAAGATTCGTTATCATATACTTGAAGAAAAGGCTAGACTGGCATGTGTAAATGTGAGTTTTTATGTTGAAGTGTGTCACGTCTTCTGTTTTCTTTGCAGAGAAAGCATTCTCTACAGAAAATATTGCTATCCATTCAAAGAAATTGTAGAGAAAATAGACATGGAGATTTCTTTTCTATTCATACTTGAAACATGGAGAAATTTTTTGCACCACTTTAAAATACGTTTCACAATTAAAATATTCCAAAACCGTTCCTTTTTTTTTGACTGATCTGAAAACTTAAATAACTTGTGTACATTAAATGCAAGGATAAAATATTTATTTTTGCTTTTTTTTTCTTCATAATTTTTTGTTTTACTTTTTACATTTTTTTCTTTCTAATATACAGGAAAAAAATCTTTACATCTGGTCAATTTTTAAGCCCTGTGCCGACACAGAGCTAGTTACTTACATAAACAAATTATACAGAAACTTTGAACAATGAACAACAAAAGGCATGAATGGTAGGATTATTAAGTCAGTAAACTCTCCTAAGAAACCTCAATATCTCAAAGACATATTCTGGCATTGCGTTTACCCCAACGACAATGGAATAAATCTGTCAACAAATAGTGATTACTTGTTTTGGTACCTTCAATGCAAAAAAAAAAAAAAATAGTACTATGAAATCAGAATATATGGTTAACAAAAGATTAAATGTTTTCTTTTTAAAGGTAATGGTGGATAAAAAAAAGGGTGGATAAAAAAAAGGGGGGAAATGTCGCATAAAATAATATTTTTCTGAAAGTAAAATTGATGAATGATTCAAATAATAAGTACCATAGAAGTCCATATACGGTAAGCAAAAAAAAGTCACTCCTGTTAAAGTAAGGAGTGATGTGCTGGGTAGTTTGATCTGAGTTGAAATACTGTAAATGTCAAATATAACGTGCACCTATATGTTCATGCCGATCTTGACTACCGGTACAAATATTTTTAGTGTCACTCAATCCATGATGAAGAAACCTACTGTGCAATACAAGTATAATGGGTGATAAATTCCATGTTCTTGATGTTTTTTCCCATATGATAAAATGCATTACAAAAACATGCACAGAAGTATTACTCAACACTTGCAGTATGTATGTGCTTGATATGAGCACATACTATTACATAAAAATTGTCCAGCAATTGATCTTCCTCAATGTAAACTACTACAGACATTATCAAGGAACTGTTGTCAAAAAATATTGCAAATTATATGAAAAAGGAAATAACTGTCACATACACGTTTCAACAAAATCAATTAAGAGGGTTATTGTAACCGACAATGTCAATTACATGCTTAAGGCATCATTATCACTAAATCAGTCATGGTGATCACTTCATTTAACATCATTATCATCATCAATATCTCACACACCATCATATCAACATCATAATTACCATCATCACTTTCATCCAACATTTTGTATTAAACAATCATAGAAAAGATTGGAAGTATAGGTGATTTGTACACAAGTATAAAGAACATTCAACCACGGAAGAAAGTCAGTAATTAAAAGACAACTTATCTCTTTCTCCTCCAAAAAAATGTTTAAAAAATACTGAAAAGTGCTTTATAGGGGGTTGTTTTCCATGAAGTGAGGGATGTGTTACCCGGGTAATAGATGTATTTGAAAATATTCTTTTTATGCTAGATCATCCAGCGAGGTGCAAGACTTTCATGTGCATACATAAAAAGAAAGAATATCATTACAGGACACTCAAAGATTGTCATACACTTTATACAAAATTGAAATAAGACACCCGACTCTTTTGTTTGTAGCTTAATTATTGGGTCTGATGACAGATGTGCCGGATTGATGTTCTACTTTGGATGGATGGATTGGTAGATGTAATGTATTTCAGTATAACGGGGTTTCGATTTAGAAACTCTAATGATAACATGACTGACAGGATGATGTAACGTACATTATGGAATGTCAAGAAGATAACACATCATTTCAGGACAAAATTGGGGGGGGGGGGGGGGTTGCCAATGGTCAGTCTATCTACCTTAAATCTATCTTTGTTCAAAATTGTTATGTGGATTTGTTTGTAGCTACTCTGCTGGAAACACCTTTCATGTTCTAAAAGTATCTGTGGTGTTTGATGTGTTACATGTAGGTGTATTTGCCACCATGCATATTAACTACAAAAAGTCCACATGAGAATTGGGCATTTGCAAAGATGTCCCATTGATTGAACAAAGCACTTCCCAAGTCCCAACACATATCTGTGATTGCAAGAACAACCACTTGATGATTTGGGGAACAAACTTACATCTTCTCAAAGAATTTTCAGAAATTTTTTCCTTGCCAGATCAACAAACAAAAAACAGAGTTCCTCTCTGCCGGAAAGAAATTCAAAACTTTAAATGACTCTTGCTTGACCTCAAGGGTCATAGGTATCGACATTGAGATTTGAGAGGCTATTGCACCGTGGCAATGTCGTACACTGCCTTCATCAACAGCACCAAGTTTCTCTTCCTTGCAAATCACTTCACAAAAATAAAATTTCCTGCTACAACAAGCTTTCCTGGACATGATAAACAGATTATACCATTGTGGGTGTCACTGGGATATTGCATTCAGATTGGCATCCTTGTCTACAGCAACGCAAAATGCATGCTTCAGTTCTCAACAGTTTCCAGTGTTATTTGGCATTGCATATGGGTACGTACAGTTGTATGGGTATACTGCCCATCCATTGAGCAGTCTTATGTTTGCATCTAATTGAAGCACTGTAAAACACAGGGCAAGGTGGTGTACACGCCCTGGAGATGAATACATAATACAGTCATCACTTTTCTAATAATGGCAAAGTTGTTATTGCACTATCTTTGTCATAACGACTCTAATCTGACAGTCATAATTGTGATACTTATTGCATGGTAATGTTAGGTCTTAAGCAATTACACCTTGAGTTTGGAATTACATTGCTGTTTTTCTTCACTTTCCCCATCTCTTTATCGTGTATACACAATGGTTAGGACTGGAAAGATTTCCCAGTTTAGATGGTCCCATTAATCTCAGAAAGGAAATTTAAAAAGATATCGCTATACCAAAAACAGTGTTTAGATCAAGATCTATCGATTACAAAACACAAAATCTTTCAAATGGTTAATATTTTGTTTGATCTTCCAAAAAGAAAGAAGCTTCCAAGTTAATGAGATGTTTGTGAAATGAGTTTGATATCACAATCAAAATAAACAGCAATGGAGTCTATGATTTCTTTTCAAAACATGGCAGTAAATCAGAACAGACAAGTAAACAAAGATTACTACGGGAATAATGGGATTGACCATCTAGATTTTTCAGCTTTTAGGTTGTAACTCCTGTAATACAAAATGAGTAAAGAAAAAGAAAAAAAAGGAAAAAACTCAACCCATTCCCATCAACAACAAAATAAAAATAAAAAGACATGAACATCCTATAAATACGTTTGCCTGACAAAGGCTGGAGCTATTTGAGCACTTTGGTATATAAAACTTTGTGTGAGACAAAAAATATAGCAATGAAGACAAAAATACAACAAAAATATGAATTTCACTTGTTTGCATACAAAACAATCACAAAAAAATAAGTATCTCAAGGTAAAAAATATAATGAACATTTACATGAATCATTCTCTTGCCTTGCATAAATATCTTACATACTTCCCTTCATAATCGTACATTCCCTTTTCATTCCTTTCAAAATGCGAGGCGATGATAAAACACAACCACAATTACCACATACCTCCTTTTTAGAAAAAAGCTGAAAGATTCTGTGTGTGGGATGTGACATGTACCAAACAAAATAGATAATCACATTTACAAGTATGAATAATAGACCGAAATTTGTCATCAAAACAATGTTTCCAGATTTGACATGAAGGAAAGTATCTTCCATGTACGAGTGAATGACAATGTTTCACTACACCCCTTATCGACATACTTGTCCTATGCACTAACATAATGAACGAGGAATACTGTACAACTCTTCACATGCAACTTAAACAATGTTCATAGTTATTTATACACATCATTTTTTGTCTGATTTTTTTTTCCTGACCCTGCAAGATAAGAAAATAAACAGAAAAAAAATATTTGAACTTCGAGAATCAGTTGTATGTTGCACTTTTTTTGGACAAAAATATACAATCAGTGGCATGTAATATACACAAAAATCATTGACCAACTTGTTTTACATGGAGTCTCTGAAATGAACCGAATGTCAGGACAGATGTACTTTACTGTGATAATATTGCATCCAAGCTAACAACATCTCAAATCTGTGTTGAAGATAGGTTGGACTATGTAATCATCTATCATCAGATAACAAGAACAGTGAAGGATCTCTGCTCTCCTACTTCTCCCATAAGTCGTTGCCCGTGACGAATGCCGCATCAAGCCACAGAAAATATTACCCTCTATATCTTATTAAGTAGCAGGGCACATCGAAAGCTCCTCTGTCAAGAACAGTTTGAGTGCTGAGTTGATGATGCTGTGCCTCAGCAGTTTTACATTGTGCTTGGGTCAAATAGAATTCTTCTTAACTGAAAATTAAAGAAACTACCTAAAAGACCAATAACAAAATTAACATCATCTTTGTGAGGCTATTTTTCTCTCTTCCAGATATTTTTTTTAAAGATTCCCAAGAGACATCATTCTAAATGCAATAGTTTTCCTTTTTCGTTTCTGTTACAAAATTCCTACATAAGGCAGCTAAAACGGAGCACATTTCTATATTAATTCAGTTTACACAAGCCAACATCAGCAAAGAATTGAGTGATATTCACTTGAACTACTCGAGGCACATGCATATTTAGGGTAATGTTGAATCATGTTTTCAGTACATCATTACCACAAATACTGAGCAAAGTCTGGAAGTTCTATGATGGTAGCAATGACTGGCCATTTGTTCCCAGTTCATATTCCATTTTGTTGGCCTTGTTTCAGAACATAGATAAACAGTTCAATGGGTGACTTGATACACAGACGTAACAAAATATAAAAACATACTCTCAGTGACCAACCGATTAAAAAAGCAGATTCCACACATACCTAGAGAAAAAGACGAGCAGTGTGGATCCCATTTCAGTGTTGCTAGTGTGTACTGGATGGATGCCTACTTTGTACACAACATTCATCATCACACTGTACAGAGTTGTTCAATCTTCTCAATGTTCTTTGATCAGTATTTCCTTCATCTTTTCTTTTTATACAAGTAGGTTCATGTTTTTGTTACATCTGAAGCAACAATCATCGATTCGCGGCACCGCCGTTCTGTTTATGCCTGCGTTTTAATCGCTTCCCCCCGCTGACATTGCCATTCCCTGTTGTATTGTTGTTGTTTGAGCTGCTGCTCGCCGACGAATTGCGGTACTTGCCACTGCTCTGCTGCCCCTGGGAGCTATACTGGTGGCTCTTGTTGCGATACGTCCTTGAGGTGACAGGTTGCTGAATGCTCGTCACTGTGGTCGTGACCGGGACCACCTTCGTGACTGGCGCCGCCGATGACGTGGTGGATATGGTCGAGGTCGCTGGTGCAGCCTGTGCTTCGCCCTTGTGCGTCACAACTAAACTGCTCATGCTGACCGTCTTGGGGCCTTCCCCGTCCTTGTTGGCAGGCTTTGGCTTAGAGGCGGCCCCGGTGACGGTGGTGTTGGTACCACTCCCTAGCAGTACGGCGGATGGTTTGATTATAGGTGGAGTAGCTGTCCTTTGTGATGTTGAACTTGATACGATGATAGATGGTGTCATCATACTGGAGCTGGTTACCGTCACGGTGGCATTGATATGACGTCCAGGAGGAGGAGGCAGGGGTAGAGGAGGAGTGGTCTTCATCATGCTCTCTCCGCCGCTGTCCTTTGATGAAGCAGTAGAATGCTCAGATTCCTGTTCAATATCATAGATGAACATTGTATACTATGTTATTGACAGATCAAACGTTTATGGGAAAAGGCAGCCATGGTTACTACACTTTAGAAAACTTCTTTGGTACTTATTGAAAATCATTACTTAGAATCTAGATGGCAATCGCTACTTGGTACATACTCCAAAACATTATAATTTTTATTAGTTTACTTAGAATCAGCAGAGACTCAAGATCCAATAACTTGACAATCTCGTAAAACTACTAGGTGAACAACTTGCACTAAGTTACATTTAAGTGAATTGTTTGGTGGGGGGGGGGAGAAAAAACATACATCTAAGTTCTTTGAAACACCAATCCAACACTTTCTACACTTCACTCCTTATTTCTCCTCTTACCGGTATTAGCAAATTTACGGATGATTAAAGTGCTGTCACTTACCGCATCACTGCAGCTTGAAAGATCGTCTTGAGATGAAGGTGAAGATAACATTCCAGTAGAGTTGGCATCCGATTCAGGACTGGAAGGCATCCCTATTACAGGAGGGCTCTCCGGGCTCAGCTGCACCTGCTGGTGCACTGGAAGTTGTTGCAACCTGGTAGGGGTGCTTGTGGTGATGGTGGTAGTCGTGGTGGTGGTGGTGGTTGACACTGTCCTGAGTTCATTCAAACCCTGGCCAGCCAGGGTAACACTCTTGTCCACAACCCCTTCCTCCGAGGGGATGGGGGAAGGGGAGGAACAACTTGTGGTGGGCGTGGTAGTCCTTGCACTCAAATTATTGTTATTGAGAGTTGTGGGGTTATTATTGTTGTTGGCATGTTTCTGTTGTTGCTGTTGCTGCTGTGCTTGGTTGCCTTGGTTGTCTATCCTGATGGCAGTGTTGTCTGGGAGTGGTAGTTGATTCATAGCAACCATATGAAGGTAATGCATGCTTGGTATCATGGCTGGAGGTATAAGGTTAGCTACCTTGTGATACCAATGTTGCTGGACCCACTGACGATAGGTAACCACCTCGTCTGTCACACGGATGATACGAGCAAGGATACTGCAGAATGCAGAAGAAGATGAAGAAATAAGATTACATAATAACCTAGAAATCACCAGGATATTTCATTTTTAGAAAAAGTACATGTCACCTGTTTGGAGCCAGAATGGCATAACTCATGTACAGTCGGACCTGTCTATAGTGACTGCCCAAGGGAAACACACAAAGTGGTCTTTGTAGACAGGTACCTTTAGTACATGTTTCAATGAGAAACCATTCAAAAGGGAAACAAAAAATATGGTCTTTGTAGACAGGTGGTCACTAAAGCAGGTTTGACTGTATTTAGCACTGACAGAGCTGCCAACCTCCAGAACCGAAAATCAGTAATCACAAGGCTCAAAATCAGTAATTTTGGGTATAAATCAGTAATTTCCTATGCGGCGCTATGACTCTAATAAAAACGGCACGCCAACATTGCACAGACACATGATTATCTGACATTTTTGGTGATTTTACTCACACAAAGTTGTTAAATAATGAGTTTCATATCATCACAACACAGTCTTCCAGGAAAAATGGGGGAGAAAAAAAAATATAAAAAAAAAAAAAAAAAAAAAAAAAAAAAAAAAAATCCGTAATTTTAAACAACATTCCGTAATGGTCGTTAATTTCCGTACCAATTACGGGAATCCGTACTAGTTGGCAGCTCTGCACTGAGTTAACACCCTTCTGGCTTTGAACAGAAAAATCATTTCTTTCAGAATTCTTACCCTATTCAAAACTCATCTTCCCGAAAGTTTTTTAAAGTAAGATCTGTAAACAAAATCATACTAAATGGAGCAACAAATTTCTTAACAAATCACTGGAAAGGGTTATAGAAGGCTCCTGCTAAAAACAATTAGTTGTTTCTTCTTCTTCTTTCCTCTTTTTCATATAACATCTACAGCGTGTTTTTGAGTAGGTAGCATACCTGTCTGTCTCATCCTCCTGGTCTATATGAGGTATTGCAGCTTGACAAAGAACCCTGTAGGCATAGTGGAAGGCCTGCTTGACCGACATGAACCCATACGAGTTCTTGGTGATGTCCTGACCTGTAAACACAAAATGAGTAGAGAAACCTTAGAAATACTGGAAAAGGAAGTACAGACATCAAGGCACTTATGTCTCTTACCCCCTCGAGGCAAGTTTCTACCCAAGCAGATTTTAAATATTATCCTTAAAAGTAAAGACCAGTTATGGTCATGCGATTGCATTGTGAAAGAAACGTTGTGGAATCGATCAGAAAAGGTTGATCACCTAACATCTAGCATCTGCAAGGTTCTGGAATCATCAAAATGATAGGAAATTTGGCCCATTCTTTGTAAAGTTACAAGCACTATACACAGAAAGATGTATATGGGACTACCCTATATCTCTCACAGACCATGAGAGAATTTACCAAATATATGAATTAGTAGGCGGTTTCCCGGCAAATTTTTTATCATCATGTATTAGTCAAAACATATTCTTTCACATGATTGGTAATGAGAGCTTCCATTTCATTTTTTGAAATTGGGGCGTTTCCAATACTGGTCTTTACCTTTAACAAAAACAAATAACTGTCTCAAGCATAAACACAGCTTCAATTTTCCAAACGATGAATGATAGGCGCCCAAGCTTTGATCTGTATGTTCTAAGGTGTACACTGATAAAAAAAAAGTGGGGACAGGGGCAAACAGACAAATGAAAGGTAACAGAAGCTCTGGTGTGTGTGAAATTTTGAGAATTTGCGAGTGGTCAAGATCTGTCAATATTTCATGTAGCAAAATCAAGATTTATAAAAACCAAATTTCACTACAGTTTCTAGTTTTCCAGTTGAAGGGGAGGGTCCCCAGGATGCAATGCTACAGAGAAAGGGCGGCTCACAGGTATTTCCTATCAGAATATACCAAAATGGCTCCTATATTGACTGACCATTCCATCACTTACAATTTTGTTTTCGTTGAAATTTTCATAGAGCCTGGCTGTTGCAGATAAAAAGAGAGAGTTATTTTGAGGTTTGTTATATGTATGTACCTGGGTTGAGTGGATCCTCAATACAGAGCATAGATGTCCTGTATCCCTGAGTCATTTTCCTCTGGGCATCCTCCTTGGAGAAGTAGTAGCCCCCTTCAGTCACGCTGATGCCTGTCTTGAAGTAGTTGAAGCTATTCCCGTACAGCTCAAAGAACTCGATCAGGAGTACGCCAAGGTTCTCAGGCTCGGGCGGTGCGTGTAACTATAAAGATAATCACACATGGTTAATCAATAGCCCAGGGTTCAGGGGGAGACACATGCCCTATCCATCTAATAGTGGGGAAAAGAGGGGACTCAAGTATAGTGAAACAGATAATACAAGAAAGAAAGGGAGAGAAAAAAGGCAATGTGAAAATAAAATGATGTCATTTCACAACCTCCCTCAATCTATGCATTCTATGGACTTGTTCCCTTGCAGTTCATTCATGTAATAGTTTTGATGCCACCCCCACTACCACTCTTGTGCCCCCACAACAGCTGGTCCCACATTATGCCATTGTCGTTAGTACCGGAGGTCTAAATGCAGGTACTGTCATAACAAGGGCTACAAATCAAAATCATTACAGTAAGGACATTATGAAAGCAAACAGAAAGTGAAACAAACAGGAATGTGTGTTAAAGGTAACTCCCAATACAAAATGGTCATGTCAAAAGGGTTGTCAGAATAAAGTTTCAGTTACATATAGAAATTAGTTATAACTTTCCCATTATAAACTTCTTCCTCTTCTTGCATAAGTGATATCTCATTTTACAATTCAACCGTGCAGCTAATGAAACAAAAACTAGACCTGCTTTTACAGCAGAATAAAATTGAAAGAATCATCTTCCTGGTATCAAAGTGCAATGGGCGATACAGGAAATTAAATGTTCAGTGTCAAGCAAATTAACTTCCTCTCTCTTTAAGCTCACATGAGTTGCAGAATATCTGTTGAAAGTAATTATTTAAAGTTTGAGGATCAATTACCCCTCAAGGGCCTTGTAAATGACCATACTTACATGAAGAGATGTCTAGTCTATCAAAACCCTACTTACAATGAAATGGTTTCTTGGAACTGTCAGCATTTACCTTGTAGTACACATTTCAACATTTGGTATCATAGCCGATATAATAGGTCATTGGATTCAGACTTGCCCCCCCATACAATATATGCACATTCTCCACTCTATGGGGAGCATTCCAGCATTCACAATGCTGAGCGAACTAAATTGAATTTCACATCCTACCTGGTACCCATTTAACACATGCAAGAAGAAAGTCGAGACATTAATGTGGATTAATGTCTTGCTAAACGACGTCAGTGCCAGGCAAGGATTCAAACCCTCAACCTTTGGATTGAGAGTCAAGCGAATGAACCACTATACCATGCCACACGGAGCGTTGGTTTTTTTTAGCTCACCTGGAGGAAACTGACGATCATGAGGATGAGGCTGTACGAGCTGATACCACCTGTCCATACTTCATTGAGGTCTCTCTGAAGAAGGAACTGCTTGAGTACAAACACCATGAAAGGCAGGCTAGGAAACTGACATATAAACTCCTGTAGGAATGAATTAAAATATAGAAGGAAAAAAAATGCTTGAAAATTCTAAAGGAAAAAGCAGCAACATGAATAAACTGTTTAATCTTGTCTGCGGTTCTGGTATTAGTGGTAAGGTAAGGTGGAACAACAGCAACTTGAAAACAAAAGAATTTCATAGCAAAACCTGTGAAGGTTAAAAAGTACTATCAAAGTCGCCTTAGAAATAGTTGTTTTGAACCCTGCGGTGTCTCCGTCTTCTTCTATCAAATCCATGTTCATCTGTCATTGGGTGTTCACAATTTTCCTACATTACTGTTTTTTCATGAAGCAACAAAGTTTGGTCAATAAAGGAAAACAAATATAACTATCTCATCTCACGTATACAATGGCTGAAATATTTTGGCACTAAAGAGCTAGAAAAAGTTAAGTGGTACTCGCAAACGGACAAACATAATTTTTCATTAGAATGTAAATTGCTGTAAATACAGGCAAAATAAAAATTACTTCAAATTAGCATCAAAATAAAATCACAACGGAAAAATGTCAAGTAGGGGAGAAATTGTATGGAGTCAAATACATTTATTTGATCAAGATATTTTTGTTGTTGAATTCGTCATTCATTCCTTTACAACAAAAATAGCCAATGGTTTTTTTCATATCAATGTTGCTCTCTAGTTTGACACTTGCCATGAGTTCATTCAGATATTATGGGTGTCAGAGACATTGTAGAATTCCTTCATATCCATTGGTATGTGTTAGTATTCATACATGTGCAGATGTTTGAATTATTATGCATAGGTCATGGAGAACAGTCTTTTAATTATGCTTATTGGTATGGGCTTTTATCCAATCTATATAATAGCATCCAATATAAAATGCAACTATGCATTCAGACTAAAAATGTGTAAATGTGTAAATGTGTATTGTGATCTTTCACATAGCCAGGCCGCTCGAGCATGATGTACATGTCTAGAATTACACACCTAAAGAGACAGGTGGATTTCAAATTCCTGTCTGTATGATATCTACACTGCAACAAGATACAGGCAACCTATCTATGAGCCCGACATTCCTCATGTCCATATATCATTGGAGAGTGCCTGCCAAATGTGCACGATTACAATGTATCAATGGATCTACCGGTACATACTTTCTGTTCATAGTGTTCACCATCTGTGTGCATTTCAGGAAGTTGATGGTCAATGGCATTGCAAAAATCCATTACAAAGAGATCCACTTTATAATGTGAAATGTGAATGCATGCTCTCTACTCTTGATGGGTATGGACCAATGACCAATATATCATTGACTTGACTTAATTGACTAAATACATGTTTTTAAATTTGATTTTTGCATCATGCACCTAAAAGTAATACACAACAGGGTTTTCATAAAATACCAACTCGGTAAATAGCTGTTTTGTAAGACATGTTCTAACTGTTCCTAGAAAAATGGGTAACAACATGATTTTACAGGTTGTTAGATAATGTAGCAATTATACGATACATATTGCATACCACTGCCATTTTAATTGCTCTACATGTATTAATTATCCCAGAGATAACCATAAATTACAAATATAGGTGTTTTTCAAAGGCGTTTTCAATTCAACTGCCCACTTACAAGTTCTTTTCCCTACAATTTTCATCTTGAGGGAAAACTGATCCTACATTAACAGATTCCCCAGTAATATTATAAATGTTACAGAGTACAGACCATTTAAAAACAATATTATTATATATAAATGCAGAAGAGCGGACATTTAAATTCTGACCTAACCTTTCTTACAAAATGCATTCACACACAAAGGTATGCTCCACACAAATACCGGTAACTCCAAGGGCCAGAGCATCTACAGAGAAACCCTTTGCCTGATGTGACTGACATTCTTCACATACTGTACATGTTCACATGTGCATACATGTAATATCATTCACCTTTGATAGCAAATGTATGTGTCTGTGAAGGCTTGCCAAGTTTGTTAGTCAATAAGAATATTTCTACAGTGTATATTGCAGGAAGAGCACAAATCATCATGCATACTTCCTCATGTCAATTTAACTTGTTTAAGAACTTCATCAATCAAGACGATATGCCCAAATTGTGATACATTGCATGATATATCTGACATGATAGATCTGTCTTATCACACATAACATTTTTCAAAGTAGAAATTGATAGTGCTCTAGTATGTGTATTAACTATTTACAAACTCATGGCGAACCACACATATTCAAGGCATGTAACTTGCGAGATTGTCATGGACAGCCTTTTCATGGCAAATTTTTGTTTTTATTGTAAATTTTAGTTTTGTGATTCCACTAGTTTGTGGCATCAAACTTCTTTGAAGCAGAACTACTCCAAAACACTTTTCTACAATTTTTACAATATCCTCCACCCCCCCCCCCCCCCTGAAATTTGTACCTATTAATGTACATGAAATCTTTGGTCGCATACAAATTACTTCATACTCTAAATTATCTTTAAAAAATCATCCTATGCCTGTGCTTCAGACATTATATTTCTCTTTTTCCAAAGCTGTACATTAAAATTAACTCTTGAAGATAAATGATGTCGGTTTAAAGAAAAAGACCACTTATGGAGTGCGATTGCATTGTGAAAGAAACGGTGTGGAATCGATCAGAAAAGGTTGATCATCTAGCATATTTAGTATTGGTGTGTACTGCAAGGTTCTGGAATCATCAAAATGAAAAGAAGTTTGGCCCAGTCTTGGTAAAGTTACAAGCACTGCACACAGAAATATGCATATGGGACTACGCGATACGTGCGCTTACATGTATCTATCAGGGCCAAATAGATAATAATTAATTTACCAAATATATCAACTAGTAGGCGGTTTCTCAGCAAAATTTGTATCATCACGTATTAGTCAAAACATATTGTTTCACATGATTGGTAATAAGAGCTTCCATTTCATTTTTTGAGAGGGGGTCGTTTCCAAAACTGGTCTTTACCTTTAATGTATTCTGGCTAAGAAGACACCTCCATAGTCCATACAAGTATGCATACAGAATACAGTACAATATTGAGATCATAACTGCCAAGACATTGAAGGAGAGAGAGAGAGGACTCTTTAAATTCTACTCTGCTCCTCTCCTGAGCAATGTGCGGCTGGTGGGATAGCCTATTTTTAGTCAAGGCAGGCATTCCAGGCTTGTCAGGGAGGATTGGGTTATCAAAGCAGAGGCCTGGCCAACCAACCAACCAGTCAGTCAGCCAGCCAGCTAGCCAACCGGCCAGGCCTGGCTCATTAACACTCACAAGAAGAAGCTGGTTGAGCAAAAGGTCAGACTCGCCAAGATGCCACACTATCATGTACATTGAGCTGATAAGAGCAGCTGTGCACAGTGACATCGGTGTCATGTCATGCCACTACCTTTACACACTCTACATAGCTTCAAGATGTTTTTAAAGGGGGACATCACACATTTTTTTCTTTAATGGAAATGGTTGCATTTATATCTTCCGAGAAATTTTGAAAAGGTCAGACTCTAAAAGATGCCACACCATCCTCTACGGTACATTTACATTGAGCTGATGTTACAAGATGTGCACAGTGATTATGGTATCATGTAATGGCACAGCTTTTACACATTGTACCTATCTATGAAGATGCTTTTTAAAGGGGAACATTGGTATTAGTTTAATGAAAATTGTTGCATCCGTTGTACCAATATTGAAAAGGCCACACTCTCCAAGATGCCACTCTATAATTTACATTGAGCTGATATTAGCAGTTGTCTTCAGTGCAGCAATTGTGTCACATCACTGTGCTTCAGTCTGATGTATAGCCTATGCTACATATTGCAGCTACGTGTACCTTATACATTTAGATTGTGTTTAAAGGGAGGGTTTACATCTTTGCATACAGTCGCAGTCAGTACACATGCAATGTTTCATTTGTACATAATGATCACACACAAGTATATACCGATTATTAAAATCCCGAACTCTTCCCAGCGTGATAAGCATTGAACAATATGTTATCAAAAGCCCAGTCTATAAGTACACAAAAGCTACATGTATGCACATGGCATATCTCTAGAAGTGGATTAAGAAAGACGATAAAAAACTTTGAATTCTTTGCAATACTTCCAGGTAATCTGGGGTCAGTTTCTTGTAACAGTCATACATGTACAGTGTATATGTAAGTCTACATGTAAGTTTGCGGACATCCAACAGAAACTCATGTTCATTTAATTCTATAAAACATGTTTCTCTGGCATGTCCAAGAACCTACATGTAGATTGTTCAAGAAATTTATGGGTTCTAAAAGAAAAATTTAATTCTCAATAAAGACAACAAAAATGGTATCTTATAGATTTCCTGATGGACCAAATTGATTACTCAACTATTATTTTTATTCATTTTCTTTCATAGTCTGTTGGCAGAATATCATGTATTTGTTAAGATGGCTATCAAGTCTTAATTATGAAGTTCATTGTGTTAGTCAGTGTCTTCATTTATTTCTCTGATCATAACCATAACTACCTCCATGTTCACATAAAACAAGAAATACAGTGAAGAAGAAATATAACAGTGTAAACTGTAAACATTTACAGCCACACGTAAACATAATTTATAGCAAGAAAATACAAACCTCAATGAGCTTGGCACAGTCAGTCCCTGTTTGCATGTTGAAGCTAATGTCAACACGTACTTTAGTGACATTATCTGTCAACTTCACTATGGGAACCTATGGAACATAAGCGAAAGGAAAAGCCATTAAAAAGAGCTTTAAAGTTCAGGCAAAATGTTTCTTCATCCCCCCCCCCCCCAAAAAAAAGAGCCTCTTATCATGGAAGAGTACACTCCCACCCACACAAATAAGAGACTGGGTTTTTTCCACCAACCTTGCAATACAAACTAGAGCTATTATTGATCGAGTCAAATATAGCCCTTTGTACTTTGCTCTCTGCATGGACTTCCAGGATAACCTATTTTTTTCTAAACTTTGTACCCTTCCTGTGTACATAATTTATAATATATGAAAAATAATATTGATCTACATGTAGATTTTTCTTGCAACATCTGTAATAGGTATTGAGATGTGAGTATCATGCAGCTGGTAATGTCCAAACCAACATCAAGCTCTCATTTTAAAAACAACTTTGTTTATTTCAGGTAAAATAGATCTTGAGATGCCACATACAATGTATGTAGGGCATTATAAACCACACAATTGTATTTGAAATATAAATCATTTCATTAGAACAAAATCAAACTTTACATGTAATTAAGGTTGTTTTCCTAGACTTCAACACCAATCTTCATTTGTAGTGCAAAGTCGATGAAATAAGAGTTTGTTCATTCATCATTTAGACATACTTTACAATCTAGTTCACATGTCATAACATTACATTCCAAACATGACCTGTCATCCATCATTCACCAATCACGAAAGCATACTCAAGTTTATGGAAAATATTCTTGAATTCACAATATTTTAAGTAAACAGAGAAATATTTACTTTGACTTTGGACCAACTGATAAGATTTATCAATCAACTTGATATCTCCAATCATAACAATCTGGCCTTTTTTTATTGTACATGTAGTTCCCATGAAGGATGAATATCAACTTATGAACTTACTGAGGCTTTATCCAACACTTTGATGCTTCCTTGCTCAGCGATTCCACTTTTCTCCAGCTCATTGCCAAGTCTGAAGAATGGACTTTCACCAATATCACCAAAGAGGACCAAGTCAATGTCACTATTAATATACACACAAAAAATGAAGGGAACACAAGGGTTACAAAAACATCCTACACATGTACATTGCAGATATTAGATTACCCAAAAGAGCATAACATATAATGGAATAACTATTCGTAAGTTGAGACGTCAAATAGACAACAAAATAAGAGGTACAAAAATTAAATACTCGCAACGGCTACAGGGCAGATGCTCCAGATTCTACATGCACCCCATATTTTATGGGGATGGGGAGTGGTCATTGTATTTTTTTTCTTCATTTTTTTAAGGTTGAGTACCGGTACTTAGAATCCTGGAAAGAGATGTGAATACATGTACCTGTAGGTCCAAATTTTATCAACCTGCATTCCATACTACAGTACATGTACAACCTGTATGCAGATGTAATTTATTCAATATCAATAACTTAAATTTTAAATTTAAATGCCTCCTTTAATTACATATTGACAACAATGTACATGTACAGTACATGAACAATATTTTAAATTGTACATAAAAAATCCTAAACTCATTGATTTTGATTGTACTTGTGCTGTGCAAATTATCTAGCATACAGTACAAGTTTCAATAAATCTACGGACAAATGACGTAGGTCTACATGATAACACATTAATTCCCACTTGCACTTGAGGAAAAAATTAGTAATTTTGATCACACTATTCTTTTCTCTGAGCGAAACCACAAAATTGCGTAACAACTAAAAAATAACTGTCATTAAAGTGTGTCATTAAAGTGTGTCATTACAAAAGTTCCACAGTGACCCCATATTAGGCATGTTTCCTGCTTATCTCACTTCAACGCTAGCAACGTCATGGTAAACAGAAGAGGAAGTGAGTAGGAGGAGTCTGCTTTACGTCACATCGCCTTTACAATCTCCATACATGTACTGTACATGAACAACTAAATTGATGTAGGCTATTTAAATCACTTAGTATACCACGGTCAGTTTGCGGTCACATATTTTCAAAATGGTAATACCCTGTCAACATACATGTAGATGAGATGATTTATATCCACTACCCAGTAGTAAGCAAATAAATCAGCTCTTGTTTTGTTTTACTTGTAATGCCTGTCAATCTTTACGCAGTGGATTATTCAATAATAGATTTTCTAAACATTGTCCACAAGATGAACAGGAGCACCCATTTCTCTATTGAAATGGCCAATCCTGTGTGGTCTTTGACTTTAACAGATCAACTACATGTAAATAGTTAGATGGTAGGAATCAAGATTTGAGGTGAGAGCTATGTGTCTTCACACATTTCCTTTCATCAATTTCCTTTCTACACCCCTACTGTACTTTGAGCTGAACATTTCAGTTTCATTTTTTATCAAAATTTCTATTTCATAAACAAACAAGTTATTAAAGGGAGAATCACTTGCTAGCGAGTTTCTATAACTCATAAAATATGACAGAATGACTTGTAAAACCATAAAGTTTGTAAACGGTTCCCGACAGCCATTTTCACTGACATTTTGCAGCCAGACAAATCTGTGAAATGCAAAATTTCAGAGTTGTCATTTCTTCTTTCACAGCATGAAAATTCTGTAAATCTTGCCCATTCACAATATACAGACTTTAATATATATTTATAGTCTTTTGTTTGATGATCAGGCAAGTGCTCCCGATGCTGCATATCTGCGCGAATAGTTTTTCAAGACTCTTCTCTCAAAATTTCTTCTACAATCTCATGAATCTATTCATATCTCATATTTCGTGAGTGACAATAAGAGTAATGGACTTGAATGAAACATTTGTTACATGTAAATGGGTTATTCATAAAAAGTCACGCTTCTACTTCTTATGTCAAAGAGGTAATACGTAAATAAACCATACATTAAACCCACAAGGAAAAGAGTGAACGTTAATCTTACCTAGTAGGAAGATACAGCATTGTCCGTGTGCTCCCATAGATCTCAACCTGATAGTAAGGAATAGATGAAGAAAAAAGCAAATGAAGAAAAGTTTCTTCTACACTTGATTCAAATCTAGTAATCTACACTTACAAATTTACAGGTAAACATGTAACAAACCACTCTAAAATACTTAATCCAATTTAGCACTTGACATTTGTCAATTCAGTATCAATAACATCAATATTGACTCTGCAAATAAATGTGCAAGTGTGCATGACAATCATCTTTGTGTGCACTACACCATTGTCGTACTACCCCAAAAAACAAGTAAAATTTAAAATGTACATGTAGATCAAAATAAAAAATAATCTACTTTTACTACTACAGTAGTTATTGTTAGCAAGCAAAACACAATTTAAAAGAACTGCTTCCAGTAAGTTCATCCATTTTAGGACTTTTTAAAATGTTTTGTTCCCCCTTGGGGGGGGGGGGAGACTGGTGTCTTGCTGACAACATTTGGGATTGATCTGGCTCAAAATTTTGGCCTGTGGGTCATCATGTCCACATCACTGAAATAATACTTACATGTAAGATTAGTGTGCATCTGAACAATGTAGTTTTGGAAAACTTCTGAATAGCCCCTGTTAACAAAACTGTTTACCTACATGTAATGTATATGGCACAAACCTCCTCCCCCCCCCCCCCCCCCCCTGTAAAAAAAAAAAAAAAATGATACTGTGCTGTCATACACTGTCTTTGCATACCGGTACTACTTTGTCATTTAATCTTCAGAACTTTTCCACTACAGACCTACAGATGCATACATAATACTAATGATAAAAAAATTTAAAAAAATAACAAAATCTTGAATAACAAAATTTGACGTTTTGAACATACCTTTGCTTTTGGCCATATTGATCTGACAATCCCTTGTATTCTCTGCACCACTTCTCTCCTCATATGATGCTCCTCATGACGAGGCAGCATGAAGTGGTAGAAGTCGATTATCTCATGATGTAATCTGTAACGCAAGTTAAAATGAGCTACATTAGACTAAATGAATACACAAGATCCCTAAGGTACTTGGGGGGGGGGGAGGACAAAATATACATGCAATAGAGGGTGATTGAGCTCTAATTAAAGTTGCATAGAATTTACAAATGACTCCCCATGGAAATCTATTTTTTCTATAAGTACAAGCAATGAAAGAAGAGCTTACAGGCAATACAGGGTACATACATGTACAGTCAGCAGGGAATAATTTTCCTGGTATCGCATCGCAATTTGCTATGCATTTTTGCATGACTGCTATACAAAATATCTTTTGTGTAGCAGTTTTCTTCCATAGAAATGTACAGAATTTCATTTGAAATATTTATCCATCGGCTGAAATTGCTATTCAAAAAATTTGAGGAAAATTATTCCCTGGTCAGGAGTACTTTTTTGTTAACAAGAACCTTTAAATATTGCTGACTTGAACAGCATTTTTTGCAGTAAGAAACTTTTATAAATTACATGAATGCATTGTTGTTTGTGCCAGTTGTTATCCACCTGTTTTGTGGCATGAAAGTTACAAGCATTTGCACCATTCATGACTGTACAAGTTTCATGCACATGGCAAAACAAAATTCTACTGTCTTAAAGGTAAAGACCAGTTTTGGAAATGCCCCCTCTCAAAAATGAAATGGAAGCTCTTATTACCAATCATGTGAAAGAATATGTTCTGACTAATATTTGGTAAATTATTCTATTTGGACCTGATAGATATCGCGCACGTGTCGCGTAGTCCCATATACATATATCTGTGTACAGTGCTTGTAACTTTACCAAGACTGGGCCAAATTTCTTATCATTTTGATGATTCCAGAACCTTGCAGTACACACCACTACTTATAATGCTACATGATCCACCTTTTCTGATCGATTCCACAACGTTTCTTTCACAATGCAATCGCATGACCATAACTGGCCTTTATCTTTAACTATGATTATGAATCAAGCCTTTAAAGATAAAGTTGAGTTCTGGTCATGCGATTGCATTGTGAAAGAAACAGTGTTGAATCGATCAGAAAATTTTGATCATCTAGCATATGTGTACCGCAAGGTTCTGGAAACATCAAAATTATAAGAGATTTGGACCAGTCTTGGTCAGTAACAAGCACTGTACAATTTTTCTCCACAGGATTTTTTTCTCATTCATGTAGTACACAGCAAGACACATGATTTTATCTGTTTTCCTCCATCACACAGATGTTCCTTAACAGAACTTTCCTCAAACTGTTCCCACAAAATAATGCCCCAAAACAGAAACAAACAAAAAGTTTGAGGAAAATCAATTATCAAGTAAAATTATAACATTTTATTATTCCTACACATGTATGGATTGGAGACGATTGAATGTGACATTAGTACAGACTCAAACCTGATCCCTTAGACCCGCAGTCACTATCATGAACTGCTTTGTATTTTTCTAAATTATAAAACTACTTAGTTTAACCACAATCACATGCCATTGATTTTCTCATATCCTTATGGTTACAGTAACTTATTTTGTACAGTGTACATGTATGTTCTGTCAATTCATCAAAATATATGTACATGTTGTCTCCTTTTTATTAGAAGTTTAAGATAGAGGGGATTGGACTTTCACATAAAGGAGAATTTAAACCAATCAAATAGACATTTACTTATCCAAACCTGGGAGAAGGCATGTGGAAAGCAGTTTCTGGGAGATCAAATGGAAAATTTGGGTATCAAAATAATTGAAAATATACAGTGATAGATGACATCACGAAATTCATGAACAAGTTGCCAGTTTCTCAACATTCAGATAAATGGCTTGACAAATTTGATTTCAACAAATAATATTTTCAATATAGTAGATCTAGTCCACTTAGTCTAATAAAACAAATGTAAAGGTATATTTCTGACTCATTAGGGGGGGGCAGTGTTACTCTTTAAACTCTACTCAATTAACATAACACCAAAAACGAAAGAAAAAACATGAGGGGACCCAAAAAAATAATGTAAAGCTCACTAGATTATAATATACATTCAATCATTCATAACTTATATTTATAAATGAAATAAAGTCACAACATGATTTTTAAAAAAAGTCTTTTTGAACAATACTGGCAGCTTCAAAAAATACATGTGAAGAACATGCGAAAAGTCAGTGCCAGAACAGAAATCCACTGGCACTGCTGCACTGTGCACCTACACATGTACAAACAATTCACATTCACCACCGCACACACAAATAACAGGTACAGGTCAGTGCAGGAAGCCATAGCCTCTCCATCGCATACACACACAATTTAGGTTTACTTTTATGTGGAGCTAGCGCTACCACATTAGGGGGTGTGTGTATTCTGAGTGATGTGTGCTACGCTGTGTGTGTGTCAAAGACACTACACACTCGTTGCGCTGGTGCGGTGGCGATATGCATAAGTGCCATATCATTCTAACGTAAAATTTAAATGCCTCAATGGCTTTAAACCGTTTAGTCTAACCGTTGAGTTGTTTCGATGAAGAAAACTGAAGGTTCCCGTAAATGTAATGATAAGCATGTTAATCAAGCATAATTACCAACAACAAAAATGTACACAAATACAAAAACAAGTGACGTATGACGTTAATTATAGACCTCAATTAAAAAAGTCAAAGATGAAGAAAAAACACCGAATTCAAATCTTACCCGACGATTCCGCAGTACCGCTGGCTTGGCATCCGCCATGGCGTTCCCCCATTTCGTAATTTTCCAGAATGATTCCAGTCGTATGTGCTTGCTAGATTATCCTTTCTTTTTCTGTTGATAGTGTCCTGCCTGTCACCAAATATAAAACCGTTTGCTCCCTTCTTCTTCCTTGCATGCGCTGCGTTGTCTCCGTTCAAAGGAATGTAATCTGGCGCAGTTCGGGTGCCTACGCCGCTCCGAGAGTTGGGGGAAGGGCTGCCAGTCCCACCTTTGCTCATGCTATCGCCAACGTGAAAATTTTGCAGCTCTTCTGTCAATGTTGCGCTGTCGAATATCTGGGTCCAGAGATCAGTGGCTCTACCAAGTTGTTCAGGTTGGTACCAAGTCACTCTTGGATCCATTCAAATATAAAATGCGGCGTTCCGTTGTTTTGGTGTAATTTTTTCTGATGGACAGATGTTCGGCAGCGCAGAAAATTTCCAAGATGGCGAGAATCAATTTTACGAATTTACGCATGCGCAGAACATGCACGCCCAGCTAGCTAGCCAGACATCGACAGCTACAGACCCAGTTTCTGACGGAGATACATGTAGATAGGGCTAGCACATACCGCAGGGCAAACAAGGTTGCGCAATATTTAGCCTGGAGCAAAACTGCAGATTTTTTATTGCATAACACCAGTACTTGAAAATGACTCCTTTTTTCCACAATCCTATGCCATTTATAGCCTAAGGGATTCAGTAAAATGTTGACTAGGATGAGGGGGGGGGGGGGGGGGGTCAGTTAAAAAAAAAAAAAAAAAGGAATGAGCAAGGGCTGACTGTGGCCCTCCCTAATTGGCCACTGGATACAAAGTTCAAACCCCTTTTTAGAAACTTTAATTTATTTTCTTTTTTCTTTTTTTTCTTTTTTTCCCTATTTCCCTATTTTCCCTACTGCAGATTATGAAGCTTCTGTAATATGGTTTCCTATTTTTGTTTGTTTTTCTTCTTCAAATATATACACTGTTTCAGAGGTACTAGTTTGCAGGATTTCCTCAGAAATATATAAAATAAAATTTTAAGCTTTTACAAGGTAACAAGTGGAACTATGAAGAAAAAGACGGTCATAATGTTAATGGATTGTGAGAAATCACTTTGCATTTATTACCTAACCATTTGTCTGGTTGTCTGTCTATTTATCTATTTATCCATCCATCCATCTATCTCTATTCATCTATCTATCTATTTATCTGTCTGTCTATCTATCTGTCATTTATCAAACTAAGTATATATTTCTCTCATCACCTCTTCCTCCACTATCTAATTTCCCCCACACATTTCCTCTGGGTACATAGCCCCTCCCCGACCCCCCCCCCCCTCCCCCAATGATGGGCTTAAAAAAGGAAGGCGAGGAGGAAGAGGGTAATGTGAAGCAATGTTAAATTTAAAAGTCACGGTTCAGAATATCACACTGTTGCCTACAAAGTTGAAGTAAAGTTTACTACTTTGGTACCTCTTTTCCTGAATTGACTGTGACAAATATTGTTTATTCTTGAAAGATAGAGTATGTATCTTCTCTAAACTTTATATTTCAAGAATTAAAACAACGTTGCAATCATTTCATGAAGAAAAAAACAAGAAGATCTATTCCAACTTTATGAGCAACAGTATTATTATATTTAGTGAGATGATTTATTTGAAAAAACAATGCGCAATATGATTATATTAAAAGATGTATATGGTTGAGATTTTTCCTTTGCCTTTGGTAATGAATCTTTAAACAATATGCCATTGACCTTATCACAGTGACGTAGTATGCGTGGGTCCCCCATTAAGGGGACATTGGCATTTTAGGGTGGTAGTATGAACTGCGAATTAAAGGGGAACTACCCTGATTATAAAATAGAAGCAGAACAATAATGAAAGAATTAGGTCACTGAAAATTGATGGCAAATTTAAAAATTCATAACTTTCCTATACTCTAAATCGGATGTTCCTCAAACTTTCACGAATTTGTTTCTCTCCTTTTTTTGGTTTATTAATACCAGTTATTATCAGGATGGGCTTCCCCTTTAACAGTGATGGAGGGCGTCCTATGATCTTCGCCTCTTGTTCACTTTCAGCTCTCTCAAGCTTTTTACTTCGCTATAGGCGATCTTTTCTCCGCTCTGCTTTTCCAGTTCCCCCGTTCATGTTTAGGCTTCTGATTTTGGGAATTTGCTATAGCGCTCCATGCATGAGCGCCCACATGACTGGCAAGACGGGGGAGGGTGTTTGCGCTCGCCACTTTTAATTTTATTTTATTTTATTTCTGCATTTTTCCAAACATAATAACTGAATAAGAAAGAACACGTCAGGTATAATACAAAATATACAAACAATAATACTTCATATCAGAATGTTTGTTTTTATATCCACAATATTAATAACGAAACTTAATATTTTTATAACAAATTATTATAAAAAGTAAGTAGTATCCGAAGTATACATCGGACAAGTGCAGGAGACCGCAATCATAAAGTGTAAACGATCCTTTCGATCTGTAAATAAAGCTTAGATTTTTTTTGTTTTTTTGTTATTCGGACCTCCAAACGGGGGGAGGGGTGGAGGGACTATATACCTTATTATGCGAGGATCCCCCTATGATAAATTTAGTTGGGTTCTTGTGTCTTTCTTTCAGTTTTAAAGCATTTTTTTTTACCAACAGCCCTCTATTCTACGAAGGATATTTTGCTTTTTTTGTGTTTTCTTTCATAATACTAATAGGGGATTAAAGTCATAATAGGTTGTATTCATTGGAGATTATGCCAATCGGTAACATTTCTAGGTCAAGTTTGAGCTCCTTTGACGGCCGATTAGCCTTGTCGTTGTCATTATTGGATAACAGCCCCCTCCCCCTTCCTCATGGGATGCCGTCCCATTGCTTTGTAGCACCATTACGTAGCTATATAATACACTGTTGCTCATAACGGTGGAATATTTTTTTTTATCCCAATTTATGGAATTATTTTAAAAATAATTTAAAAATACTAGATCTAGATAATAGTATACAGTCTCAGATTTTATTGAATAATAATTTGCCAATATGTGTTTTGCGTGACTGCTAAAGCATGTATATTATGCTACTATGTTTATTAACTAGGGGACCTATGCCCTTAAGTCATAAATGACAGTAATGAGGATTAATGCCTCACAAAAGGGCACTAATATAGCACATCGACACGGTGTTGATCCTGGGGCCTCACAGTTACGAGGCCATTGCTTTGTCACTGAACCATGACTGTACGCAGCGGGGGCTATGGTAGGGGGCAGTTTCCATAAATTAAAAAAAAAAACAGAAAATGCAATAAATTTTCAATAATTTATTGCATTCTACCCCGGTCCCCAACATAAAAAAATCTTCTGTGTGCCCATGCCTTGAGCCATAATGCATGGCCGTCCAGAGGATTTTTTTATGTTGAGGACCGGGGTAGAATGCAATAAATTATTGAATATTTATTGCATTTTCTGTTTTTTTTTTAAATTTATGGAAACTGCCCCCTACCCTATCCCCCGCTGCGTACAGTCATGGTTCAGTGACAAAGCAATGGCCTCGTAACTGTGAGGCCCCAGGATCAACACCGTGTCGATGTGCTATATCAGAGCCCTTTTGTGAGGCATTAATCATCATTACTGTCATTTATGACTTAAGGGCATAGGTCCCCTAGTTGATAAACATAGTAGCATAATATACATGCTTTAGCAGTCACGCAAAACACATATTGGCAAATTATTATTCAATAAAATCTGAGACTGTATACTATTATTTAGATCTAGTATTTTTAAATTATTTTTAAAATAATTCCATACATTGGGATAAAAAAAAATATTCCACCGTTATGAGCAACAGTGTAACAATAATTGCATCTTTTCCAAAAAGAGTAGCCATAATGCAATGCAATGTTAAATTTAAAAGTCACGGTTTAGAATATCAGAATCATCGCACTTAGATTTGCCAATAATATCAAAATAAAGTTTTTTACTTTTGTACCTCTCTTAATTCCTGAATTGACAAATATTGTTTATTCTTGAAAGATAGAGTATGTAATTCTCTAAACTTTATCTTTCAATTATTAAAATATTCTTACAATCATTTCAAGAAAAGAAAAGCAATAAGATTTATTCCAACTTTATGAGCAACAGTATCAGTAAGATGATTTTTTTGAAGAAAAAAAAAAAGCGTAATATAATTATATTAAACGATGTATATGGATGAGATTTATACTTTGCCTTTGGTAAGGAATCTCTATACAATTTGCCATTGACCTTATCACATGCAGTGACGTAGTTTGCGTGAGTCCGCCCATTATAAAGAGGACATTGGCATTTTGGGGGTGGTCCTACGATCGATGTGAATGAGCTGCGAATTAAAGGAGAACTACCCTGATTATTAAATAGAAGCCGAACAGTAATGAAAGGATTAGGTCACTGACAATTATTGATGGCAAAATCAAAAATTCATAACTTAATAATATAATTCATAACTTAATTAATAATTATGCGAGGATCCCCCTATGATAGATTTCGTTGGGTTCTTGTTGTTGTTGTTGTTGCTCTTGTGTTTTAAGGCTGACCAATCTAAAAAGATTATTTCTTTCTTTCAGTTTTAAAGCAATTTTGGACCAACGACCCTCTATACGACGAACGGTCTTTTGCTTCTTTTGTGTGTTTTCTTTCATAATAGGGGATTAATTAAAGTGTCCAAGACATAATAGGTCGTGTATTCATTGGAGATTACGCCAATCAGTAACATTTCTAGGTCAAGTTTGGACTCCTATACGGTCGATTAGCCTATAGTCGGAGTGTTGGCGTTAATTCAACCATGAACCTAATGATTCAACCATGCAGAGAAGTGTCACACTGGGTATTCAAACCAGGGCAGGGACTTGTTACATTGTTTGAAGGGACATCCTTCAAACAATAAAAATGGCGCCCCGGACGTAATTCCATACAAAAGACTCATGCATATAAGGATCTTCAAGGACTCGGTATATACCCAATTAAAAACACGAAAAAAGGAGGTCCATTTAATATATTATAGACAGACAAGTTTTGAATATCTCCACCCAGTCTATGACCAGATTAAACTTGTTTTCTAGTTTGAAGTGATAGTATACAAAAGCTATAGCCTGCATTTGAGCGAATTATTAGTATGCGAGACTGTATATGACAAGGTATACTTGAACTACAAGAGACCAAAACAACAATAACGAAAAGTGAGTTTCATTCTAGTCCTCTGGTTCTTGCCTAACTCGGTAGGATCACCCTGAAACTAAAGACATTCAGCCATGAGTTAGACTGTCTTGTTACATTAATAATTCTTTTGAATAATTAAATTCGCCTTTTTTATAATTATCAATATTGCTGTCCCCTCCCCATGGTCTTTTAATCGACAACGTGTTGTACAACTGCTGCATGGAGCATGTTGACATACAAATATTTATGCATCCTTAACAGAAATATTTGTGCATGGATATAGTTATATAGAGGGCGAAGTTTGTTCCGTGGCGAGGAAAAGGTTGAAGCTTGCTACTAATAAACCATTTTCGTCATGCAATCAATTCTAATTATTAATTGTGTATAAAAAGTAAAACAAAACATTGCATTTAATGGGAGATTTTGACATTGATCTTTATAAGGTAGGTAAGGTGCAATCTGTTAATGATTTTCCCAAATCGATTCGATTTTCATGATCCAAAAAAGAGCAATGAGAACAAAAAATCTGGTTGATTTTTAGGCAGGCACACATGCACTAGCGTTTTAATTCTTGCAAATCGTATTCTGAAACTACTGAAAGTATCTGATTTGTACAATTATTTCCTCGGAATGTTCATGTATCAGCTAAGTAAGGATGATTTGCCCAATATATTCCCTGAGTGTTCGCTGTAAACAGCGTTGTTCAGTCCTATTCCACAAGACACAGAAACAATTTCCATCTTACCCCAATCTGGACAGTTTTGCAATAAAAACAAATTTATACCGGTCCCTCTTTTTTTAATGTTTCGGATTTTGCTTTTGATGTAAAATAATCTGAAATCAATCATCAATACATTAAATATTAAAATATTTCATCAAAGAGACAACAGGTTATAGATTTTTCTTTGATGAAATACAAAACCTGCATCTGTCCACATCGCCTTCTCCAGCTCTTCAACAACTACGTTGATTGATAGGGTAGTTCTAGAGACATTGTTTGCTGATCTCGATGAATTCCCATAATATTTGCCCCCTCCCCCTAAAAAGAGACAAAGACAGCTTCAATTCCCTGTGGTATTTAACGAAAATTTTTATCCGAAAATTGAATTTCTATTAAGCCAGCTTAAAACAGTGTTAGTACCTTCCTGCAATACCTTAAAGGTAAAGACCAGTATTGGAAACGCCCCAATTTCAAAAAATGAAATGGAAGCTCACATTACCAATCATGTGAAAGAATATGTTTTGACTAATACATGATGATGATAAAAAATTAGCCGGGAAACCGCCTACTAATTCATATATGTGGTAAATTTGTTTCTCTCATGGTCTGTGAGAGATATAGGGTAGTCCCATATACATCTTTCTGTGTATAGTGCTTGTAACTTTACGAAGAATGGGCCAAATTTCTTATCATTTTGATGATTCCAGAACCTTGCAGATGCTAGCTGCAAGATGATCAACCTTTTCTGATCGATTCCACAACGTTTCTTTCACAATGCAATCGCATGACCATAACTGGTCTTTACCTTTAAGCAAACTTATGCGTGCTCGGCTCTTAATTTTATGTTAAAGATTTCGAATTTTCACTGCCGAAATCTCTTTATACAAAGGGTAACAGTGCGATTGCCGAAATTCAATAAGTATTACACTAAATGGTATTACCAAATCGAAATGGGGAAGGGTTAGCCCAAACTTTGCATAGATATGTTAAATGCATTGATAAATTGATCAGGAATAGGCTCTACACATGCCAAGTTACAAAAACAAAAATATATTAACATCACCCCCCCCCCCCTCTTTGGGTCACTAAATGCCCCGGCGTACAGAGCCCCACCCCGCTCTGTACCGTGATGGTCTACCTTCGGTTAACCGATTATACCATCTCCGTTTATTTGTTCATGAATGTTCATAGAAACCCATCAATATTCAATATCAATCAAGAAATGAAGTTTTAATTTCATTATTCCAATAAAATTGATTTGATTTTGGTTTCACAAAAATTCGCAAATGCGTTTCGTTTTAGGTTTGCTGCATAGTTTGTTGTAATATATTCTTCGAAAAAGCCAGTGCAATTAACATTTACATTTAGTGGCATAGCCAGCATGGAATGTAGCCGGTGTAAGCCTACCCCCCCCCCCTTTTTTTTTAAAGCCCCCTTTGAAATGAAATTAAATGTGCACTTTGTCATGCTTTTATTCCAATATGGATCAATACTCTCATCGGTTACTATGTCTCCCGAACCTTACTGAAATCTATTATATACAAAAAAGTATGAAATACTTACCTAGATACTGTGGGCTAATTCGAAAAGATGTCTAACTATTTAATTTTCTTATTGATATTCATTTAGATTAAATTGCAGCAGTTCGATTTCAAAGATATCTGTCTAACCACAGCCCACATACAATTTTGATTTTGACGGAGTCGTGAAAGTGGTCTAATTGCTAATCAAAATGTCTAGAGTCTTAGAAAAACTCATCGCTGAAAATGTTGAGGAAAAGTTATTAACGTTGAGTAGGTAATAATAATTACGTTTGTTGTTATTCGATGGCACTTAATATGGATTCCTACTTATATCGCGCCGGGAAAGAAAATCCAATTTTTTATCATCATGTTATCTCATAATAATTTCATAATACTGACGCCATTCATAATATGGCTTGAGTTTCCATAACGTCTTTTTCTATCATTTTTCAACAAGTATTTTCAAGTGATCTTAATGAAATAAACCATTTTGCGTGTTTTTGTTTGTTTGTTCATTAATTTTGCATTGAATACTTTGATATAGGTATTATTGTTGACGTAGGCCTAAAGCTAGATTATCTCGACAGTTATATCTTTGAATAGAACTGACATATTTTCAGCAATAAAAGATAATTTCGTTTTGAACTCCAATCTTTTTCGATAATGAAATAAAAATAGAGAGTTTGACATATTTTCGAAAACAGTATCTGTCTACATCACCCTCTCCAGCTCGTCAACGACTTCGTCGACGCTAGGACGATTGACGGAGGAGTTTTGTCGACACTGATTACCGATGGTTGTGAGATCGACTCCCATCATCGTCAAAAAACCCCACCCCCTAAAAATAAACATCGACAGCTTCAATGCCTTGGTATTGACCGGATTTTTTCTTTTCTTGAGCCAGCATGAAACCAAATGTATGCGTGCTCGGCTCTTCATTTTTAAACGATTTTCATTTTTCATTGCCTAATAATAATATTGATATTTGACAATTTGGTTACGAACAGAATACCAGTGCGATTCGTCCAAATTCTAGAACCATCACAATATAGGGTATAGTCGGATCGAAGAGGAGGAAGGGTTAGCCCAAACTTTGCATAGATATGTTGATGCATTGACATATTGATCAGGAATAGGCTCAGTTTGTCTACAAATGTTAATTTTAACAACAAAAATATGTTAACATCATTCCCCCTCCCCCCCCCCCCTCTTTGGGTCACTAAATACCCCGTTGTACAGAGCACCACCCCGCTCTGTACCGTGATGGTCTACCTTCGGTTAACCGATTATACCATCTCCGTTTATATGTTCATGAATTTCAATATTCATGAAAGATCAAGAAATGAAGCATTAATTTCATTACTCCAATTAAATAAACAGCGTCAATTGATTTTGGTTTCACAATAATTCGCAAATTGCATAGTTTGTTGTAATAATTTCTTCGAAAAAGCTAGTGCAATAAATATTTACATATTTAGTGGCATAGAATTTTGCAGGCGTAAGCCTCCCTCCTTTTGTTGAAGCTCCCTTCGAAATGAAATTGAATGTGCACTCTTTCATGACTTTTTTTCGAATATTCATCAATACTCTCATCAGTTACTGTGTCTCCCGATCCTTAATGAAATGTATTATTTACAAAAAAGTATGAATATTTACAAATACTTACCTAGATACTGTGGGCTAATTCGAAAAGATGTCTAACTATTTAATTTTCTTATTGATATTCATTTAGATTAAATTGCAGCAGTTCGATTTCAAAGATATCTGTCTAACCACAGCCCACATACAATTTTGATTTTGACGGAGTCGTGAAAGTGGTCTAATTGCTAATCAAAATGTCTAGAGTCTTAGAAAAACTCATCGCTGAAAATGTTGAGGAAAAGTTATTAACGTTGAGTAGGTAATAATAATTACGTTTGTTGTTATTCGATGGCACTTAATATGGATTCCTACTTATATCGCGCCGGGAAAGAAAATCCAATTTTTTATCATCATGTTATCTCATAATAATTTCATAATACTGACGCCATTCATAATATGGCTTGAGTTTCCATAACGTCTTTTTCTATCATTTTTCAACAAGTATTTTCAAGTGATCTTAATGAAATAAACCATTTTGCGTGTTTTTGTTTGTTTGTTCATTAATTTTGCATTGAATACTTTGATATAGGTATTATTGTTGACGTAGGCCTAAAGCTAGATTATCTCGACAGTTATATCTTTGAATAGAACTGACATATTTTCAGCAATAAAAGATAATTTCGTTTTGAACTCCAATCTTTTTCGATAATGAAATAAAAATAGAGAGTTTGACATATTTTCGAAAACAGTATCTGTCTACATCACCCTCTCCAGCTCGTCAACGACTTCGTCGACGCTAGGACGATTGACGGAGGAGTTTTGTCGACACTGATTACCGATGGTTGTGAGATCGACTCCCATCATCGTCAAAAAACCCCACCCCCTAAAAATAAACATCGACAGCTTCAATGCCTTGGTATTGACCGAATTTTATCTTTTTTATTGAGCCAGCATGAAACCAAATGTATGCGTGCTCGTCTCTTCATTTTTAAACGATTTTCATTTTTCACTGCCTAATAATAATATTGATATTTGAAAATTTGGTTACGAACAGAATACCACTGCGATTCGTCCAAATTCTAGAACCATCACAATATAGAGTATAGTCGGATCGAAGAGGAGGAAGGGTTAGCCCAAACTTTGCATAGATATGTTGATGCATTGATCAGGAATAGGCTCAGTTTGTCTACAAATGTCAATTTTAACAACAAAAATATATTAACATCATCCCCCCCCCCCCTCTTTGGGCCACTAAATGCCCCGGTGTACAGAGCCCCACCCCGCTCTGTACCGTGATGGCCTACCTTCGGTTAACCGATTATACCATCTCCGTTTATATGTTCATGAATGTCAATAATCATGAAAGATCAAGAAATGAAGCTTCAATTTCATTATTCCAATTAAATAAACAATGTCAATTGATTTTGGTTTCACAATAATTCGCAAATTGCATAGTTTGTTGTAATAATTTCTTCGAAAAAGCTAGTGCAATAAATATTTACATATTTAGTGGCATAGAATTTTGCAGGCGTAAGCCTCCCTCCTTTTGTTGAAGCTCCCTTCGAAATGGAATTGAATGTGCACTCTTTCATGCCTTTTTTCGAATATTCATCAATATTCTCATCAATTACGGTATCTCCTGATCCTTAATGAAATATATTATTTACAAAATAGTATGAATATTTACAAATACTTACCTAGATACTGTGGGCTAATTCGAAAAGATGTCAAACTATTTCATTTTCTTATTGATATATTAAAATAGATTAAATTACAGCAGTTCGATTTCAAAGATATCTGTCCAACCACAAACCAAATATAATTTAGATTTTGACGGAGTCGTGAAAGTGGTCTAATTGCTAATCAAAATGTTTTTATAGAATCTCAGAAAAACTCATCGCTGAAAATGTTGAGGAAAAGTTATAAACGTTGTGTAGGTAATAATAATTACATTTGTTATTCGATAGCAATGATATGGATTTCTTTTTATATCGCGCCGGAAAAAATAATTCCAATTCTTTATCACCACATTATCTCATAATACTGACGCCATTCATAATATGGCTTGAGTTTCTATAACGTCTTTTTCTATCAATTTTCAACAAGTATTTTCAAGTACTAGTAATGAAATAAACAATTTTGCGGTTTGTTCTTGTTTGTTCATTAATTTTTGCGTTGAACACTTTGATCTAGTTATTATTGTTGAAGTAGGCCTATAGCTAGATAATTATCTTTGAATAGAACTGACATATTTTCAGCAATAAAAGATAATTTTGTTTTGAATTCCAATCTTTTTCGATAATGAAATAAAAATAAAGTGTTTGACATATTTTCGAAAACAGTATCTGTCTACATCACCCTCTCCAGCTCGCCAACGACTTCGTCGACGCTAGGACGATTGACGGAGGAGTTTTGACGACACAGATTACCGATGGCGATGAGGTCGGCATTGTTAGATGCTACTCCCATCATCGTCAACAATCGTCCAAGCTGGAAGACGTCACTCGAGATCGAGGTGTTCTGATCATCGAGTGCGCACTCGGGGGCGATGTGGACATAGACCGCCTGATGATGTAAGCAAAAGTCGAAGATGACTTGTAAGTTTTGTTTTATACCAAAAGTCGAACTCTGTTTATCTTAGGGAAATTATTTCGCTATCAATGATAGATGACAAGTTTGAGTCCGAGAAAATAACAAAAAAATGTTTCCTATTTGTTTGCTGGCTTGTTTTTTTTAAGTTTATTTTTAATTGTTTAATTTTGAAAAAAACATAAAAGACTTTTCGTCATATTCTCGCGCCTCCAATCGAAGAGCACAACTTGAACAACGAAAATCACGAGAAATCCATCGCACGCACATACCCCATTGCGGTATTTCTCCTTGTCTTCGTCTGAGAAGCTGAAGGAGAAAGGGGTGGCACGAGGACAGACTAGACCGAAGTCTACGATGACCGCCTGCCATCGACCAGTCTCGGTCTTCCGCAGCAGACAGTTGTCCTCTTTCAAGTCGTTCATGAGATAGCCCATCTCATGAAGGCGACCAAGAGCCTTGGCAGTGTCCAGAGACAGTCGCATACTGGAATGATTCAGAAGAAAGAAAAGAAAGACGAATTATTAGAAAAGGAAGTTACAGACTTATCTAGGACTATATAATAATAAAGATATATACTTACAAATCATGCTGACTGAGGTCTATCTCTCTGATGCCTCGGCTCAGGGTAAACGACTCCCCTGTGGTGGTATCACCGATAAACTCCATGGCAAGACCGATGGTACTTGAGTTGATCTCCAGACAACCAAGGAATCCTGGGAAGCAATCATCTCTGCCAAGGATGTCAAGGCAATTAGCTTCCGCCTGGATGTCTTTAACCTGATAAATAAATTCATTTAAGATTATTATTATTAATATTATTATAATTATTATTATTATTATTATTATTTATTTATTCGGAAAAAACAAAGAAAATCATTGAAAACAAAACAAGATTACATTTGGAAAAGAGTCACATGGGTGCCGGGAAAAGAAAAAGATTAAGATCCGATATAATTATGTTTAATAAAAATTACGACTAATATTTTAATTATGTTAATTCTTTCAAAGTCATAAGATATCGAAAACCTGCAGAAACTATATCTCACTCTCCTGTTCTTGGTTTTGTTTGGTTTTGTTCTTGATGATAACTGTTGTTTTTGTTTAGAAAAGAAACCAAATCGACCAACCTTCTTTGTCATCTCCTGAAAGTTATCTGGGAGATCAATGGTCTTGACTGCTATGGGCATATCGGTGACCCGATGACGGTACAGATAGACCGTTCCGTTGGCCCCACTACCCAAGATGACGTCTCCACCTCCTGGGTGGAATGACTTGAGGTCAGTCATCCCACCCCACAGGTAGGAGGCGGCTAGGGCTGCAGCTCTGCTCGAAGTCCTCGTGGATCCACCTACGGTACCGCTCACTGATGGAGATCTGAACAGATGGGGAAAAAAGAACAGAAAATGGTGTTTATTTTCTTCTAATTTTACATTACAATGTTTCACAGTTTTAAGATGATATGGGATTGGTTTCAGAGTCTTATACCGTGAGGGTTGTAGGTGTGTTGTATCCACAGAGGCTTGAGCAGATATGGGAACTGTCGATGAAGTTCCGTTGACTGCTGCTCCTAAACCACTAACTCTTGGGTTGGGACTTGGGGTTCTGAAGGAAAAATTAAAAAAAAATATTTGTAACTTGATGATAATATGTGGAAAACATATCGTATTATGATTTATCGATTGACCTCTAGCAAACATAAATATAAACAGCTTTAGAATTTAAGATTTCTATTTCGCGGACATTCATTTTTGGGGGTTCGTTTGTTATTTTTTTTTTTTTGCTTATTATTATTATTTCTTTAATTCATTTGTTCGGGGTTGACTTGTCATCATTTCTATAATTTTCAAAGGCATTGTTAGTAATGGCCAATGGGAATGTATTGTTTATCAGTATCTCGTTTTGTTACAGTAATATTGTTCTTTTTCTTTCTTACACCGGGAGAGAGTCGATGGGTGCAGTGTCAGGTGTAGTTGGAGGGAAGGGGACTGTTCCTGGTGTTGATGGAACGTATGGTGCTGTCTCTGGTGTAGAAGGGGAGTTAGGTGCTACTCGATTATCTATAGGTGCTGTCTCGGGTGTTTGGGGGTCACCCTCGAAACAACTGGTATGGTAAAAAAAAAAGGAGTTCTGAATCTAATCTTCTTTTCTAATGTCTAACGGGAGATACTATTTTTTATACTACAGAGAATGCAATTTACTGGAGATGGAATTTCCCGCAAAGTAGGGCTATATATTAATTAGTTCTTATTATTGATTAATTATTGTCTTTCTTTTTTTTTTCTTTCTCTATATATATATTTATTTATTCATTTATTTATGTATTCATTCAATCATTAATTTTTATTCATTTATGTAATTTGTTTATTTATTTATTTCTTGATTTATTCATTCAGTTTGGGGGGCATGAAATCACAATACCAATGCTTTTTTTAAAACATATAAACAAGTCAACATTTTTTTTCTGAAAGGTTTAAGCCTACATTTCACTCTAATCTTACCAAGATATACGAGAGGTCTGTTCAGAGGTAGGTGTACAGATGGAGGGCTGCCAAGTCAGGTCCTGAAAAGACACGAAAGTAGTAGTTGAATCTTTAAGCACTTTGATTTAAAGTTGATCATTAATGACTTTTTTTTTCTTCAGGTAAGCAAGCTATTATTTTCGTTCTCATATTTCATTCATCCTTAAAATGGGGAAAATATTTACCTGGAGATCGCCGAGAGCAGTGTCTCTCTGACGTCTGGCTTCAGCCAGCTCTAACTCCAGGACCTGGTTCTTCATGGTGGAGTCCAAGTATTTTTCCTCTATCACTTTGACCCTCTTCTCTGCTACTCGCCTTCTCTCCTCCGACTCTGTCACCAGACAGCTGATGTTCTTCAGGATATCCCCACAGTCTCCACTAGCACCAACACCGAGCTGAGATGCCACGCTCTGCCAAGGACAAAGGGAAAACATTAAACAGAGAATATTTTAGAAATTGTTCTAGTGTACGTTTAAAATGTTGTTGCTAATAATAATGATCTTCTGTTAAACTTTAAAAAAAATTAACGAACAATTTGTTTACAACTTTTTTATGAGGTCTATCATCATTCGTTAAAATGGATGTCAATGCCTTTATGCTATAAGATGTAGACTTACGACAAGCTGTTGGTGGAGTTGTTGTTTCTCCAATGAGTTCTGCATGGATTGCAGAAGCAGCTTGCCAGTGAGATCAATCACAGCTGATGGAGGGGAGGGAGAGGATGGGGAGAATACCGTGTCTTGGGAAGACCAGCACAGCTTCTGTTTACAAGAAGAAACAAAGTCAATAACTTTGCATCATTCCCGGTGAAGACTGAAAAGAAGAATCTGTGTCTAAACTGTAAATATATTACCCTGTAGCCTTGTATTATTTTTTTCATCAGTTTATTCCATTTTTCTTTCTAAAAAAAAAAAAAATTAAGCTGTAGCTTATTTTGCATTTTGTAGCTTTCTCCCCTTCAAATTTCTTTCATAACTTTATAACAGACTGTACATCAGCTTAAAACATTTGATTTTCATCATTTTTGTAATTTGAATTGCTTAATTATCATTATTTAATTTAATGTGTTTATTTTTGTTTACATCCATGGAGTTAGCCATCGGTGGTTTGATGGCATCATGATAAGCGGACCCGATACAGGGTAATGGTCTGCCCAGGACGTAGGGATGTGGGGAACGAATGCGTCCGATACAATACATATTCAGAGCTAGAATATTGATGCTATATGCTCTAGCAGAAAGAAAGAGGGACAGAAAAATGATGAAAAGGAGTTGATATAAAATTATAAAGTTGTGGAAGAAAGAAACCATTGCAATGCATTACATTACCCATGGAAACACTGGGTATTGTTAGCCCGGGTATAGGATTCACGTGTGTTGTCTACAGTTTAACCGATGCAAACGACATTTTGTTTTCGTGGAAAAGTGGTCATCATTTGGTGCCCTATAATATTTATCTTTCTCTCATTTTTCTTTAAACTCACTCAAGTCATTCTATGTCATGTACCAATGCAATACTTACTTGGATGTTCGAAAAGAAAGCACTATAAAGTCGCAAAATAGTCGAAAATTGCCAAAAAAATTGACTGAGATATCTCAAGATCGCAAGGTGCAAAAGAAATATGGCTTGTTTACATATTCTAGGGCGTGGTCACTAAGGTGGAGACGCGCATCTTATTACGCAATAGAGCGCATGGATGTGCTCATCCTTTCATGAGGTAAAATCATTAGTGGAGAAAAAGCTGCTTTTATGTGTTTCGTACTTTAAAAAAAATAATGTATAGAAAATGCAATACCTTTTTTTGTCTTGGTTCATTATTATACTGCAGTGCAACAGGTGGTCATAAAGTTCAAAGTCACTTGCGACCTGTTTACGCTCCAAAGTATTTTATGGATTCTTCACCCCGTTCATATTTTCAGTGGTCCATGCCCTAAAATTGCGCAGAGGAGAACGCACAACGTGCGCCCTGAATGTTTCCAATGACATTATCAAGGTCATGACGTCATTAGAATGTCCTTTCATCTGACCAATCATGAAGTTTGTACCATTGTAATATCCGTTACCTTTTTGTATACCAAATTTTGTAACATGTCTTTTATCCCGTTTTAAGTTACTATTCTCTCTAAAATTAATCAAGAATTACACTTGCACACAATAATGCAAAAAGTTGTCGACTCTCTCAGAGATAACCTGTTGAAAAATACCAAGAACCGGCAATGAACATTGTCCAATCACAGTGTGACTCTCATGCATCGCGGGTAGTTGCTATGTAACTTTCAACCAATCACGTTTCGTTTCTTTGATGACGTATGTCGTCTGGAGGAGCCCGTTGCGGATGAATTAAGATAAAAGAACGGTTCAATTATACTGCACTCTACTTCTACTTCTATGCCAATGGTAATACTCATTAACGCCTGTTCAGCATCTAGATGAGGGTAAAGCATAGATTTTTTAAATACAGCTCTATGCGGTACTGCAGAATATAACTTTATCATCCGTTTATACAAACTAATCAAAGGTTTGCAGCAGCCATTCAATATTGTATAGAACTACGTTTTCATCCTCGATTAAAAGCCTTTTTAATTGAAATTAACAGAGGCGCTAAAGGTCTTTGATGCTTCACGCTCTATTTCTGTGATAGTCATTCTCTAATATGCATTCCATCCATACTGTCATTATGGTTGATATCTATGACTATTCCAGTCCATTTACGGTATCAATCCCCAAAGCCTTGAGTTGAGGTTATCTTCACTATTTGAAGTATGTTTCTGAAGTAATTGATTGATTGATTTTTATTCGACAAGCTTCCAACATACAACAATATACAATAACAACAGATCAAAAATAAGTCAGCTTGAACAGGATAACCCACGAAAGCTCGAGAGCTTATTTCCAGTGGGGTCCCTTACAGACATGTATAAAATTAATAAGTTAAAATAGTAATGTTTACAGACAGATAAGAAAATTAAAAGGACTACTTATTAAAGATAATAATAATAATAACAACATTAAACTGATGACAGAAATGATATTAAGTACAAGGAGAAAAAGAAGAAGGAGAAGAAAAAGAGGATAATGATGAATTTGTAGAATTTCTATAACGTACGAAAACATAAGTATATACAACATGAAAAATTATGAACCGACAGAAGAATAAAATTTCAATCATATAACATGTCATTCACTTCTCTTCTCTGACTGTCAAGTATTAGGTATTCCTTTAATTTCCTCTTAAAATGATCATAGTTTCTTATTTCTTTTACACCATTGGGAAGGGAATTCCAATGTTTTATGGCATTGTAAAAAACGAATTTCCAATACTACCTACTCGTTCTGGTAAGTTAAAGTTGAATCGGCTATTTCTTGTATTATAATCATGTACGTCAGTAACAAGATCGAAGTTGGATCGAATATAATGATTCGACCAAGTATGATATATTTTATGCACGTGATGCAATACGAGTTGTTTTGATCTTTGGTCGACTTCAAGAAAACCAGCTTTAGAAAGTTCGCTGTAGCCAACATGAGTTCTTGGACCTGAACAGTTGATAAATCTCACCATTTTGTTCTGTATAATATTCAACTTCTTTATGTTACTATACCATGCAGGGTTAGCATAGTCAAATAAACATTGAATAAGAGCAAAACAGAGTGTACGTCTTGCTTTTAAATCCAAACAACTTTGATATCTGTACACAAATTCTAGACGAGAATTTGCTTTTTTTACAACTGATTCTACTAAAGATGATTTTACAGTAATTTGTCCTGGGTTTAGAAAGGGCAAGATTAAATTGACTTCGAAATGAGTATCTAGTAACTCTAAAAGAAACATTTTCATTTATATAATTAGGAGTCAGGCCATGCAGTATATTTTAAACATCATAACGTGCATGTGTTTAGTACGCCGTAGGGACAAAGTATCCCATTTTGGGATATCATGCAATTGGTTGATTGGATATATATGACTGCCGATTTATCTTCAAAATGATCCTCCTCGCTCTATTTTGTAGTTTCTGTAACCGATCAAGATATTTATCAGAAGATGATGACCACACATTGTCTGCATACTCAAAATGCGGGAGAATAACAGATTGATATATAATTTTCAAATTAGTTTCATTTACATAATGTCTCAACCGACCAAGAAATCCAACCATTTTTCCAATTTTCTTACACATGTTTTCAATATGAATGTTCCGTTTCAATTCTGAGTCAATGATTACCCCTAGGTATTTTGTGTTATGCATTTGGATTATATCTCTCCCTCGAAGTTTCAAAACTAATTTATCCTATTTTTTCAGCAAATTTTTTGTTGCAATTAACATACCCACGGTCTTGGTGTAGTTAATCTTCAGTTTATTCCGAGATATCCATGTATCTAATCGAGCTAGTTCCTCGTTGAGAACTGACTGTACAACCAGGGCATGTGAGTTACCTCCCTGGTACAACAGACGGATTATTATGTGAGTAATATAACACAGTGTCATCAGCATATAGATGTATTTTACATTTTTCAAAAGAATGAGGCATATCATCAATAAGGGGCCTAGTAGAGAGCCCCGCGGCACCCCACCAGTCAATGGTAATGCATCAGAATCTACATCATTAATACAAGTCACTCTCTTTCGATCAACCTAATAGCTCCTGAACCATTGAAGCGATTCACATGTGACGCCTATTAGTAAGAGCTTTTGTAACAGTATCTCAGTATCCACCAAATCAAAGGCTTTTCGTAGATCAACAAAGACTGACCCTGTGTACTGTCCCTGGTCCATTGCGTTTAACCAGTCGTCGGTCACTTTGACAAGCGCAGTACACGTTGAATGTTTCTTTCTGAAACCAGATTGGTGAGCAGATATAATATCGTTTACATTTAAATGTTGAATGAGTTGTTTCTGTATCATTCTTTCAAGAAGCTATGAGATGCATGGCAATAACGAAATGGGCCTATAATTATCTGGGTTATACTTGCATGTCACCCTTCTTATGCAACGGTATAATTTTCGCTATTTTCCATACGTCAGGCACAACCCCATCTCTGATTGATTCATTTATCAAATATGTTATTGGTTTAATAATTTCATCAGCGGCTAACTTGTGAGGTTGAATTATTTAATTATCTCAAATTTTAGACAATGATAAACAAAAAAAGTATGTTAAATGAATAAAAATCAGCATGCATTGAAGAAAAGATACGAAATAATTCAATAATCTGCCAACAGAATGTCAAGATAAATCATGAATCATAAATCATAGATCAGGGTAGGCGGACACTTTTTTTTGGGGGGGGGGGGGGGGGGTTCTCGAAATTTGAAAATTTGACATTTTTCTTCATTGGGGGGGGGGGGGTAAGATCACCTTTTTTTAGGTTAGCCGTGGGCATAATTTTTTTTTTTTTTTTTTTTTTTTTTTATAATTAAAAAAAAACACAAAAAAAACAAAAACAAAAACAAAGGGGGGGGGGTTTAACCCCCAACCCCCCCCCCCCCTGCGTACGCCCCTGGTGTAGGCTAAGATTAATGTCTGTTAACGTGACGCAAGATGATTTTGTGATCTGATACAGTACGGATTACGAGGACGATCTATTAATCGACCTCAAGCGATTCAAAACGCCCAGTCTCATTGAATTTAATGTCAATGACGTATTACGTAATCCTGACTGTGGGGGGGGGGGGGTATTTAATACAATGAAATCACTCTTGGTTTGATTTCTCTAGAGTCTTTCTTTCAAATATCTGTTTCTGGCTAATTATCATTTGGCGTATGGTATACTCCTAGTATTAATGAGCTTACAAATCTCACGGGGCCCCTCATTTTGGCGTACGAATCACACACACACACAAAAGGAAGCAAAAATACCTATCGTATAATATATTTTTACTCCATAATTTCCGTTTATATTTAGTCTTGTAGTGATCTGTTACTTTATTTCATTTATTTTAGAGACATAATTCATCTTTAAAGATCACGAACATGAGGGTTCTTGCAACCTCTTCCTCCCCTGAATCTCATTCACAATCATCCTCATCATCACCATCATTCTTATTACCACCATCATCATCACAGTAATCCCCATCATCACAATCATCAGTATTATCATCACCATCATTATCACCATCATCATCACCATCATCATCATCATCATCATCATAATCATCATTATTATCACCAACATCATCATCATCACCATCATTATCACCATCATCGTCATCACCATCATCATCATCACAATCATCATCATCACAGTCATTATCCCCATAATCACAATCATCAGTATTATCATCACCATCATTATCACCATCATCATCATCATCACAGTCATTATCCCCATAATCACAATCATCAGTATTATCATCACCATCTAATCACCATCATCATCATCATCATGATCATCATCATCACAGTCATTATCACCATCATCATAATCACCATCATTATCACCATCATCGTCATCACCATCATCAGAATCATCATCATCACAGTCATTATCCCCATAATCACAATCATCAGTATTATCATCACCATCATTATCACCATCATCATCATCAGCAGCATCATAATTATCCCCGCCCCCCCCCCCCCACTCAGTGTTATTTAGGGTACGCATAATTATATGCGTGTTCTCAGCGACCCCCCCCCCCTCCCCCTTTCAGCATAAGTCCGGTGTGTAAAGTCAATACGGGTAGACCTCTTTCTTTTGTTATACGAGCCTTTTTACACCCCCCTCCCCCTTTCAGCATAAGTCCGGTGTGTAAAGTCAATACGGGTAGACCTTTTTCTTTTGTGACGAGCCGGAGATTTTGGGAACACGCATGCGTTCCCGGAGTGGGGGGGGGGGGGGAGGGGGTAATTATCACAACTACCAACACCATCATCGTCACTGCAACTACCGTACTACCACCTCAATCACATCATCATCGATCACCACATCATCATCTTAACCACCACCGCCATCATTATCACCATTACCATTAATCTCATCACTACACGTAAATAGTCAGTGAAACAAACATTACCTACATGTGAAAGCACACTGTAGCTTTCTTTTAATATATAGCTCACGGAAGAAAAGGTTCAATTGGCCTTTACAAAATTGTAAAACCAGAAAAATACATACACTTTTAAATTACGACACATTATAAAATGTGAACGGCAAGATAATTATCACATCGAGTTGATGTTACTTTTTATATTTTTTGTACATGATATAATATGAGCGAAGATCTACACTGTTGAGTACAAAGTATGAACAATATTTCTTATCTCTTTTCATGAAATGATTGTGACAATATGGTTTATTCTTGATAAAGTGTATATCTCCTTAGAATTGTATTGATCACTCTAAAGAGTCATAGACTAAGTCAAGATTGATCAATAAAGTTCCGTGAAGCTAAAATCTATCAAGAATAAATTATTTTGTCACGATCATTTCATGAAAAAAAAACGGTAAGGAATTCCCCCTACTTTATGTGCAACATAATACTATAATACTTTTCCGTTGCATATTCTTGACAGGGACGGTGAAAAGAAACGAGCACGATCGAAAACTACTTTCAAATAATTTGAATAGCCTTGTGCGTCACACATAAAATAATGTGCCAACATGACAATGCTGTATTTCGTATTCCGATCGTGATTTCTAAGGAATATACAAATGAACGATACAGTATAATTGAAACTGATATTCTAACCATTTCCCAATGCAGGCCCACCAAAGCAGATTTACAGGTACGCATAAAGCGAAAAGTCTATAATGTTGAAATCAGTAATGTCTACTAGATCAGGGGCGTCGCTGGGGAGTGGGGGAAAGGAGTGCCCCAGTTAGAAATATATGTTGGTGAGGGGGGGGGGGTTAATTAACGCCCTTTTGCAAAACTCTTGTGGCGCATTTAAAACCTACTCTCTAAAAAAAAATCGAGTGATCACGGACGTCAATCCTCTGGAGAGTGAAAATGTAGTGAAAATAGAGTGAACATTCACTCTTTTCTTCTTAGAGAGCACTCTAAAATCAATCGATTTTACTCCTAAACAAGTGATCACGGACGTCACTCCCAAGAAAGTGAAAATAGAGTGAAAATTCACTTTTTTTTTTTAAGAGAGTAGGATAATTCTTTCTTTTCTAGTATTGGTTCGTCTTTCTCATTGCCAAACTAGTCGAGAAAAAGTCTTGCGACATCTCTCTCTTCTCTCTCTCTCTCTCTCTCTTCTTTTTAATATTACATAAATTATATAATGTTATATAGTTAGAAAATTCTATGCCTTAGGGGCAAGGTCAAAAGAGAAATAATAATTTAATCACTACTCTATACGGTCATCAAAGTTTCAAAATGACTTCGTATTACTGTTGAGTGAAAATACATTGCTGATATTTCCAAATCAAGCTTCTTCTCTTTTTTTTTTTCTTCTTTTTTTTGGGGGGGGGGGGGGTGGGGGGTCTTCCAGATTAAGTCTATTTAAATAAAGCAATATCGAGGCCTACATGAAGACACAGACTAATATGTAAATGTGATGTTAGAATAGGTTATAATTCATAGTGATTTAAAAAGAAATAATGTACATCATTGAAAATTAAAAAGTAAAGAGCACAGCGGAGAAACTGAAAATTACACCAGACGTCCGTTGGTTGATCAAAGACTCACCAAAGCTTTTATGATTTAAATACTTGTCTAAAGCTATCATTAATCGTAATCCTATTTCAAAACCTAATCATAACCCTAAACCTAGTAACTCTATGTGTTGGTCATATTTAAATTATATCAGAGGGGAAGTCTAGATTCAAGAATCACAAAGGCATAATCTGGCTGAATCATAACAATGTTTTTTTGGTTGAATTATAGGCAAACATTCTATAACCAGCACTTAATTGCACAATTTGATCCACGTCACGTAGTGGTTAATAGTTTACTATTTTTCATGTAATTGACACCATGATATCGGCAATCAATTTGGCCAATACAAAAGTAATACAGTGACATAGTTCTAAAAAAATATTAACTTGTGCGTAATCAATTTTGATCCCCTACAATTCATTCAAATAAAGAAAAGAGGGGGGAAATCTTTATCTCAAGAAAGGAAAGTAATTTTTGCTCGTCACTTTACCGATTAAAAAAAAAGTAATTCTTAATAGGAATTATTCCAAATGCCTTATCTTTACTGAAGATATTAAAATAAGCATAACAATGTAGACAAACAGAAACTCTTTGCACTATAACAGTTTTCAATGACAGGTTAGACCTAAAATGTATAGCCTTTGGGTATACACTGACATTATAATGGGGGCCGAGGAGGAAGGCTCGCCAATCTACATACATAGCCCCTGATAAGCAGGGGGGGGGGGTCCTAGCTTTTCCCTTTTCTACCCCCCCCCCCATCCCCTCCTTTCCCCGTTCGATTATGTGGGAGTACCCCCGTGTTCTTTTGGCACTACTCCACTGTTTGTCTTGATTAGTTCTCTCGTCTGCATAAAACCCGTTTGACAGCCTGTCGTAGGTCTTTCCTGGACAGGTAATAAACAAGAAGATTGGCACTACTGTTCAACGCCGCGGCAGTTGCAACAGTTATATAAAGACTCCCATTAAGAAGGTCAGTTGATTTTGTCACAGCAATATAAACCTCTAAAACAGAGAATGGTATCCATGATAGGAGGTAGCATCCTGTGATCAACAACGGTGTCCAGAGGGTACGGATGTTTTGTCGAAAGGAACGCGTGAGTGACGAGTCAAAGTTTGGCGCCGCAGATCGTACTACATCTTTTTCACCTGACGCATTGCTGTTGCCTCTAGGTTGCTGGGCTATCTTCAACACCTGTCGATGAGCGTTGATTCTAGCTATATGCTGGCGAGATATCATGATGATTTTGCAATAAATGACAATAAGAATCAGTGCCACCGGCCACATGTTAAAGGAAAACATAACGAGTGTTTTGGGAAGGAACGAGGGCTCAGAGAATGCCACTTTGCAAACGAAGATGGACTCATGGTGGCGTATGACGGAGAGATCCTTGTCGTGGATAAAGGAAGAAGAAGCCACAGATACCGACACATAGGGAATGGCAATGCCAATTCCAATGGCAGTCTTTCGTGTCGTCACTATGGAATGATACAAGAGGGGTCTTGTTATATAGATGAAGCGATCAACGTTGAGCAGGAGGATGAAGATAGCACTGGTGCCTGGAGCACAAGTCATCAACAAACCAGTCAGCTTACAAACGATCTCAATGCTGTGGACTGTTTCTGCTCCAGTCAATCCAATACTGACTCCGAAGATGAGTGCTGTACAGGTCAGGATATCCGCCACAGACAAGGCTCTGTAAAGCAGCTTGGTGGCGCCACTCATGCCCAGGCTTGACACGTGATGAATAGCTCGTATGTTGATAGAATGACCAATGATTGATATTGTTGAGAGAAAGATGATGATGGTACCTCTACAAATATCAGCAATGGCAATGCCCACATCTTTGCTTTGGGTCACGTTCGTTGTCATATTGAATCCTTCTATTCTGCAGGCGACCGGTAAATAAGTTGACTCTCGGTTCGATATTAGTTATTTCTTCTTACAAAACTACGAATGATTCAGCTTCACTCACCGATTCTTCACTTCGGATAATTGGCGCTCACTGCAGGCGATTGGCATGCGCAGTATTAACACCACATGCTAGTGACAATTTACATTTCATGTTGTTAACATTCTGCGTCAATAATTACATGTATACCATCACTGCTCGTTTTTTGCAATGGTATTTCAGCGAAATGTTGGGTCACATATTACTGTAACCTACACTGAGTAGATAGATAGCGTGTTCTACGAAAGTACTCAAAACGTGATTCCGTGATCGTGATCGTGATCTTTACAAGCAGTCACAAAGTCAAAAGTTTTCTCTCGTGAAAAAACCCAGAGGCAGAAAATGTCCTTTCTTTGAAGGTAAGATAAATTAACGTAAATTTTGAGGCTGGTACTATAAGCAATTGAATATTGATGCAAATCGTCACCGTGTATCTCCAGGCAGTCAACTTCCATCCACTGCTTGCTTTCCGTGTAATGTAGAAAGATGGGGCGGTTCTGATAAATAAATCCATTATTCAGGCCGTTCGGTTTTGTCTTCAGCTGTGAAAGACTTGAACTCCAGAAACCCCAGAGGTCAATTAAAAGTGCTAAGAAGAATTGAATGAGTAAATCCGCTTTTACAGTCTATGGTTTGTGTTAAATATAACCTCAAGTCGAACACATGCAGGTATCCTAAGTAGCCAATTTAATCGTTAATGTAAAGAGCCTTTATAAAGATCTTCAACACCATTATCCATGTAGGTATTGTCTGGAATCTCTGGAGGATAAGAAAACAATCCTCTTATCCGCCCACGTTTAGAGATTAAGTTGGTTTAGCGCCTTAAATAGATTTCGTCTGAGCAGAAAAAATACCAGCTCCTCATTAATTAGTCACAAAATAATTGTTCTCAAGGTACAATAACTCGAATGCAATCAGAATTACCGTTCATAGCACCCTTACTGCATTTCAAACAATTGCCAATACTCGGGGGGAAACATAATGAAAACGCCTTATCTTATAATAAATTGCACATAATGGCCGTTTGCAGACGTGTAATTGCAATAATCGAGTTGTCAAAAAGAAGAAAAAAATAGACACAGAGAACATAGAGAGGGGGCAAACATTCCAGGGGCTCACCTTCGAGGAGCAGTGGCGTAATGAGCAAAAACATTTGAAAGGGGGGGGGGGGGCAGTAGAAATATCTGCATCACAACCACTCTTACAAGTTACATGCAGGCCCCGCGGAACATTTTTCAAAGTGGATATTAACGATAGGATAGAGCGTAAATTGGCGTGGGGTCCAGGGCCTGAGCCCCTGGAAGCACAGGGTTTTTAAGCATTAAATAACGGTCAGATAAGCATATTTAGATACCTTATTTGTGACACTGGCAGGTCACTAATTGGCGGGGAGTCCAAGGGGCAGAGCCCCCGGAAGCTCAGGGGTTTTAGGTATTTAATTACAGTTAGATGAGCATCCAGGAGCCCGCTTTAAGGCCATTGATGTGGTCCAGGGTGCAGAGCCCCCTGAAGCTCAGAGGTTATTTTTAGATATTTAACTACGGTCAGATGAGCATCCAGGGGCCCACCTTAGGGCCCTTGGTGGGGTCCAGGGGGCAGAGCCCCTGGAAGCTCGGGGCTTTTAGGCAGGCGCGGATCCACAGGCCGATCGATTCTCCCGGCCGCCCCCCCCCCCCCTAGTCCCCAAAACGGTAAAAATATAGGATAGTAATGTAAATCTTACCTTATTCAAAGAAAAAAACAAAAGCGGCCCCATTGACCCCCCGCCCTGACCCCCTCCCCCTAATTTAATATATATATTTTTTTAATTTTGCCCCCCCCCAAAAAAAAATAATGGTCCCCCTCTAAATGCACACCCCCTCCCCCCGCTTATTCACCAGCCGGCTGAGTCGGCACAACATTTTTCCTTTAAAAACTGGACCACCCCAAAAAATATATATTACATGTATATGTGTGCGCTCAACCGCCCCCGCTTATTCACCGGCCGTCTGAGTCGGCGCAAGACTTGCCCCCCCCCCCCTTCTTGCTGCCGGCTGGATCCGCCCCTGGTTTTAGGCTTTTAATTACGGTCAGATGAGCATATTTTGATACTTCATTTGTGACATTGGCAGGTCACTTATTTTTTCTCTCTCTCTTTCTTTCTTTTCTCTGTAACATACTTATTCAAAAAGTGAGGGGGGCTCGAGCCCCCGAGCCCAGCCGTTCTGCAGGCCCTGACACGAAGGCTTCTAAATAAGCATATTTTTCGTCTGACTGTAAATTTGGGAATTTCTAATTTTCAAACAAACGCATAAAACGGTATGACCCCCCCCCCCCCCATCAGTACCCAAGCATTCGGGGGCTTATGTCTTCTCACCCCTTTAAAAAAAAAAAAAACACGCTTTCCCATCCTTTCACAACATTCCCAAAATATGCGCGTACTGCTATTATAAAAACCTCCATTGACAATATAGGTGGCATGCGGAATGTTTAGGAAATTTAATTCCTGTTAACTTTCCTTTTCTTTGAATGGAATTTTCAATGTGATTTAATTCAGGTTTTTATTATTGTTATGTTCCTTTGGGTCAAGAATACAAACCATCTTTACTCCTTTACTATTTTTTTTTTTTTTTTTTTTTTTTGGGGGGGGGGGGTAAATGCGTTTTGCCCCCCCCCACACTCTTTTGGTTGGGGGCTAGTGCCCTCTACCCCCTCCCCCTAATTCCGGCGCATGTGGGCTGTCTAACACGGGCGATGGAGCATCTTTTAAATTAGGGGCGGGGGGGGGGGGGACAACAAAAAATGATACTTTCTAGAAAAAAGGGGGCACCTACAAAGGGAAACATCTAACCAGAATATACAATTTTAGACTTGATAATATACTCCTACATATTGATTACATTATCAGGGATGATTTCAATATTTGTTTTTCTCTTTATATTGTTTAAGATCATACTTTCCAGTTGGGTGTGATGGTCTGAATATTTATTTGCGAGTGAGCGAAGCCAGCGATTTTTGAGGTCGCAGTGCAAACAATTATATCTTAGAAAGAGGGAAGAAAACAATCCAGAATGGGTTTTTATTTTAGCACAATCTAATCATGAAGGCCTCAAACGCTCCTTAGCAAGAAACATAATTATATCAACTTTAAACGCGAGCAAGCGTAGCTAGCAAGCTTTGGGTGAAATAAAAATAAATATTTGCTTTAGTCGCTTTAAATTAGGAGCACATTTTTTATGAAAGAAAAAGTGGGCACTTATCCAAAGGGAAAAGGACACTTATTAGAAAAGAAAAGAAGCAAGTGTGAAAGTAAAAAATTATCAGATGTGAAAATTGGGCACTTATGAGAACGGAAAGGGGTGCATATCTCAAAAGAAAAACGGCATTTGTTAGAAGGAAATGGCACTTATCGGAAAGGATAAGGGGTTACGTGTCAAAATAAAAGGGGCACTTGTCAAAGAGTATAAGGGACACCTCTCAGATTTCAAAAGAGGCAATTAAAAGAGGTAAAGGAACGCTTATCAGAGGTGGTAAGGGACAATTCTCGTACCTGAAAGGGACACTCATTACAAATGAAAATGGGTATTTGTCGAATGGAAAGGGGCACCTATAAGATTTTGATAGAAGCCTTTATCAGAGATATGAGAAGGGCAAGGCAGGGGTTCTTATAAAAAAAAAAGTGCATTTATCAGAAGGAAAAAGGGCACTTATTAGACAGAAAAGGGGGCATGTTACAAAATAAAAGTGACACTTATTAGGAAAGAAAAGGTGCACTCATCATAGATGAAAAGGGGCACTTATCAGAAGGGGAATGGGCACTTATTACATAGGAAAAGAGCACTTGTTAAAGTAAAAAGGGACACCTCTCAGATTTGAATAGGGACAATTGTCATTGTTGAAGGGGCAATTATAAGAATGTGGACGGGCACCTATTAGAATTAAAAGGGGCAATTTTCCTTTTTAAAAAGGGGCACTTTAGGGGTAGTTGAAAAAGTTGGGGGGGGGGGACACCCCGAGTCAGTTGCCTCTGCTGCGTAATACAAGTTTCCAGGACTAAGATAATGTGTCTACCGTCAATATTCAAGTGACTACTTCATGTCATGAAACCTAAAATGAATAGATGAACAAAAATACACTTTCGACTTCAAGCGTCCCCATTATTGTGATCATTATGCCATAAAACTATTTTGAGATCAGTTAACTTTTACTTTGAAATCTCGCTGAGATGTTTAATGAATCAAGCTTTTCATGATAAATAGGCTAATTGCATCATCTCCTGCAATAAAAAAAAAATGAAATCAAATCAAACATTAACAATTTAACACAAAGAAAGAACCATAGCAGAACAACTTTAAAAAACTAACATTGAAACTGTGTAATCTCATGTGATATACTGGGTGTGGATGATGAACTATTTTGCTTTGCTATGAACAAAGATGTTTTGTTCCCATATTGATGGTCTTACGACACAAGAGAACTTTGCACTTGGAATCTGTGTCTCTAAGGATGGTTTGAATGTATTGCTCTGAGACATTCGGTTGGCGAGAGAGAGGGGTAGGGAGAGAGAGTGGGAGGGAGAGAGAGAGAGGGAGGGAGAGAGAGGGGAGTGAGAGAGAGAGAAAGGGGGGAGGAGGGGGGGGGGGGGAGAGAGCAAGCGGGTAGCCAGGATTTCATTTTAAGGGGGGGGGGTGGTACTGAGCACGCAAAGCGTGCGAATCACTTACAGAGCGCGCTCCTTAGTGAGTGCAGGGAGGGGGAGTTTCCCCGCTCCCGCGCGAAAGCTTTGACGTTTCATCAAATTATTAGAGAAAGAAGACGATTCGTTCGACCGTCCTCGACTCTTAATCCTTGTTTAGATCAGGTTCCCCTTCCTCCGCGCGTAGCGCGGAAGCTCTGACGTTTCATTAGATTATTAAAGAAAGAAGACGATTCGTTCTACCATTCTCGATCGACTCTTAATCCTTGTCTGAATTCAGTTCCCCCCGCGCCCCCGCCTCCCGCGCGAAAGCTTTGACGTTACATTAAATTATTAGAAAAAGAAGACGATTCGTTTTACCGTTCTCGACTCTAAATCCTTGTCTGAATTCAGTTTCCCCGCTCCCGCGCGAAGCTTTGACGTTTCATAAATTATTAGAGAAAGAAGACGATTGGTTGTACCGTTCTCGACTTTTAATCCTTATCCGAATTCAACCCCCCCCCCCTCCCGCGCGAAAGCTTTGACGTTTCATTAAATCATTAGAGAAAGAAGACGATTCGTTGTACCGTTCTCGACTCTTTTATTCCTACGTATATAATATTGTGAAAAGTGAGTGGCGTGGGCCGTGTTATTTTTCACACGGCACAAATCACTCCAAAGGAGTTGCTATATTATTTGATGAACACCTAGACATAGATGTCACTAGTATAGAGCAGAGTGATGATGGAAGAAAGTTGTTACTAAAAGTTAAAATGGAAACCTTTTTATTGACAATGGTAAACATATATGCGCCAACTAAGAAAAAGCAAAGAGAACGGTTTTTTAGAAATCTGAATACTTTCGTATCAAATTCTTGTGAAAAGTATGAAAAATCTAAATTAGTAATGGCAGGAGACTGGAATTGTGTACTGAATGTCAAGAAAGACACTTCACATGTTCAGGGAACAAACCGTTCCTATTACAAGAAACCGCTAAATTTTAGTAGATTGTTAAAGAAATACGAATTGTGTGATATCTGGAGGAAAATGAATGTTAATACTATTCAGTTTACCTGGAGAAATAAATATCTAAAACTTGCTTCAAGATTAGATTATTGGCTGGTCGAGTTTTTTAGTTTTTTAGGGAGAGTTGTAAATACAGATATCAGACCATCAATAAGAGCTGATCACAACGCAATTTCTTTAAAAATCAAAACAAAAAACTGTTCAAAAGGGTCCAGGTTACTGGAAGCTGAACAGTCGTGTTCTGTCTGATGACTGTTATCATAAAAATATTTGTGATGTTATTAGTTCAATGAATTCTCAAAATATGAGTCCCCTACAGAAATGGGAACTTTTGAAAATAATGATACGTGAATTTACACAAAAATATTGTAAACATAAAGCTGCAGATCAAAAAAATAGAAAAGGGTTTTTAGAAATGAAGCTTAATGTATTACAAAAATGTATTGATAACCAAAGTGGAAATAATGATAATGAAAACGAATATAGGGTCATAAAAGAAGAGCTGGAAAATATATATAAAGTAGAATCTAAAGGAGCTGGTATCAGAGCTAAGGCAAGATGGATGGAAGAGGGAGAAAGAAGTACTAAATACTTTCTAAGCTTAGAAAAGAGAAATACTAGCAGAAAAAACATAAATCAGCTGAAGACAGGAAACGGGAAAAGAATTATTGAAAAACAAGACGAAATATTGAAAGAAACCGTTGATTTTTATAGTAAGTTGTATACTAAAGAAGATATTGATGTTAAAAATGCAGAAGATTATATTTTTTCTCAAAATATTTCATCTCTCTCTGACGATGAAAATAAAATATGTGAAGGTTTATTAACACACAGGGAATGTAAACAAGCTGTATTCGCAATGAAGAAAAACAAAACTCCAGGCTCTGACGGAATAACCGCGGAATTCTATCAGGTGTTCTGGAATGAGATCTGTGATATTTTAGTTGCCGCTCTTAACGAGTGTTATGCTAATGAGAAAATGTCGGATACTCAAAGGAAAGGAATAATTACTTTGATATACAAGAAAGGGGATCACCGAGAGCTGAAGAATTGGAGACCGATCACATTGCTGAATAGTGATTATAAAATAATTGCAACAGTGCTTGCAAAACGTTTTCAAAAAGTAATTGGTAAAATTATTCATGAAAACCAGTCGGGTTACATAAGAGGTCGTCTGGCGGCTTGTAATGTAAGACTTACTAAAGATATCATTGAATACATGACAAGGAACGGTAAAAACGGTGCTCTTATGATGGTAGATTTTTCTAAAGCTTTTGATGTAATTGATGTAACTTTTATAAAAAAATGCCTGAGTAAATTTAATTTTGGACCTGTTTTCCAGAAGTGGGTAACAATTTTATACACAAATATTTCAAGTTCTGTAATTGTAAATGGTTGGTTATCTGAAACTTTTAGTGTTCTGAGAGGAATACGCCAAGGGTGTCCCCTCTCGGCCTTATTGTTTGTAATGGCCGCAGAATTAATGGCAAATAAAGTGAGAGAAAATAAGGAAATCAAAGGTCTAGATATTGATGATAAAGGTATTGATCTGAAATTGCTGCAATATGCAGATGACACCTTATTTTATGCATCTGATATAAATTCTTTTGAAAATATTTTAATCGAATTAGAGGTTTTTGGCATAGTTGCAGGACCGAAGTTAAATAGAGAAAAGACTGTCTTGATTTGGATTGGAACAGCCTGTCAACGATGGTCGTTATCTTGTTTTGGCTTACATTGGACAGATGAGCCAGTAAAATACTTAGGACATTATATCGCACCTGATCTGCAGTGTGCTTTAAAGATAGATTGGGAAAATAAATTAGAAAAAATGCAAAAACTGTTAGATAACTGGAGAAAAAGAAACCTGACTTTGTTTGGAAGACTGACTATTATCAAATCACTTGCAATTAGTCAAGTTATCCATTTAATGATTGTTGATACAATACCGTCTACTTTTTTGATAAAACTTAATAGCCTGATATTTAAATTTCTTTGGAAAAGTAAAATTGAAAAGGTAAAACGATGTATTGTTACTGAGGATTATTGTGAAGGAGGAATACGAATGATTGATGTTAAAAAGCAGATGTTTAGTTTTAGGCTGAAGTGGCTTGGGATGCTTTTAGATAATACAACAGGAAATTGGAAAGACATGTGTAAACATTGGTTTGACTGTTTAGGAGGGTTGCATCTACTGCTCAATTGCAATTATACTGATTATACTTTAAATCTCTTAAAACTTAGAAATGTCCCATATTTTTACATAGAAATATTACATGCATGGTACCTCATAAACAAATACACATCAGCTGAATGTCAGACACAGAAACATGTCGACGAAAATATTTTATGGTATAATCAAGATATTGTTTTTGAAAAGAAAATGTTATTTTATGAAGACTGGTATAAGAGTGGTATTATATACTTAAATGATATCTTTAAAAATGGTACTTTTGTTTCAGTAAATGAATTATTTATCCGCCTTAAAACTAGGAGAAGTAAACAATTTTTGATTTTTGACTATACAAAGTTACAAAAATCAATTCCAAAAATTTGGATAAATGATAAGCATAGGGTACCTTTGGTTTTCAAAGACCATAATTTCTCTATCCCCCATTTTGTATTTGGAAAATCAGTTAAGCCTGTTAGTCTTTTGAGTAGTAAACAGTGGTATAATATGATTAGTTTTGAACAAATTAAAATAAATAAATGTTGTTTGTATTGGGAAGATGTCTTGCAGAAGGACGTTAAATGGTCCTCTGTTTTTAATAGGAATTTGATTGGGATAAAAGATTTTCGTCTACGTGAATTTAATTTCAAGCTTTTATATAATATGTTATCAGTTCGTAACAATCTGTTCAAGTGGGGTCTCTCATACGATGACCTTTGTTTAAAATGCAAAAAGACTGAAGATGTGCTTCATGCTTTCATTTCATGTAAGGCAAATGAAACCTTCTTTGCATATTTAAAGGACTTATTTTCACGTGCTTTCAATCTTAGAATAGAGATAGATATTGTTTTATTACTCAAAATGAATTCGCAAACCGAAATCGATTTGATAATGACTATTGCTTTTTGGTCGATTTATAAAATGATTATTTTTCGTAATAAGTAAGGGTATGATAATAGAGATTTGAGTTTGATTTACTTATTTAAGAGAGAAATGACTAACAGAATAGAGATAAACGAACATTTGAAAGTACAAAATATGAAATTTCCTGCGAATTTGCTTAGTTATATTTGAATAAATAACTTGTGTATTATTGATGTTCCATTGATTTGCTGAATTGTAAGCAAAATTATGTTATTGTTTGAATATTGAATAAACACCTCTAAGAGGCAAAGAGAGAAAAAAAAAAACAAACATTGAAACTGTGGAATTTCATGTGATATACTGGGTGTGGATGATGAACTATTTTGCTTTTGCTATGAACAAAGATGTTTTGTTCCCATATTGATGGTCTTACGACACAAGAGAACTTTGCACTTGGAATCTGTGTCTCTAAGGATGGTTTGAATGTATTGCTCTGAGGCATTCGGTTGGCGAGAGAGAGGGGGAGGGAGAGAGAGTGGGAGGGAGAGAGAGAGGGAGAGAGAGAGAGGGGAGTGAGAGAGAGAGCAAGGGGGAGGGAGTGAGGGGGGGGGGAGCAAGCGGGTAGCCAGGATTTCATTTTAAGGGGGGAGGGGTGGTACTGAGCACGCAAAGCGTGCGAATCACTTACAGAGCGCGCTCCTTAGTGAGTGCAGGGAGGGGGAGTTTCCCCGCTCCCGCGCGAAAGCTTTGACGTTTCATCAAATTATTAGAGAAAGAAGACGATTCGTTCGACCGTCCTCGACTCTTAATCCTTGTTTAGATCAGGTTCCCCTTCCTCCGCGCGTAGCGCGGAAGCTCTGACGTTTCATTAGATTATTAAAGAAAGAAGACGATTCGTTCTACCATTCTCGATCGACTCTTAATCCTTGTCTGAATTCAGTTCCCCCCGCGCCCCCGCCTCCCGCGCGAAAGCTTTGACGTTACATTAAATTATTAGAAAAAGAAGACGATTCGTTTTACCGTTCTCGACTCTAAATCCTTGTCTGAATTCAGTTTCCCCGCTCCCGCGCGAAGCTTTGACGTTTCATAAATTATTACAGAAGAAGACGATTGGTTGTACCGTTCTCGACTTTTAATCCTTATCCGAATTCAGCCCCCCCCCCTCCCGCGCGAAAGCTTTGACATTTCATTAAATTATTAGAGAAAGAAGACGATTCGTTGTACCGTTCTCGACTCTTAATCCTTTTATTCCTACGTCCTCTTCCGTTCTCCTTTTTTGTTGGGGGGGGGCGGCCCCACCGCCCCCATGGCTACGCGCCTGAGAGAGGGGGGAGGGAGAGAGAGGGGGAGTGAGAGGGGGAGGGTGTGAGAGGGGGAGGGAGAGGGAGTGAGAGGGGAGGGAGAGAGAGGGGGAGGGAGAGAGAGAGGGGAGAGAGAGAGGGGGAGGGAGTTAGAGGGGGAGGGAGAGAGAGGGGGAGGGAGACAGGGGGAAGGAGAGAGAGGGGAGGGAGAGAGAGGGGGAGGAGGAAGAGAGAGGGGGAGGAGAGAGGGGAGAGGGGAGAGAGGGGGAGGGAGAGAGAGAGAGAGAGGGGAGAGGGGAGGGAGAGAGAGGGGAGAGAGGGGAGAGAGGGGGAGGGAGAGGGGGAGTGAGAGGGGGAGGGAGAGAGAGAGGGGGAGAGGAGGAGGGAGAGAGAGGGGGAGAGAGGGGAGAGAGAGGGGGAGGGAGAGGGGAGTGAGAGGGGGAGGGAGATAGGGGAGAGAGAGAGGGGGAGAGAGAGGAGGGAGAGAGACAGAGGGGGGGGGGGGGGGCAGAGAGACACACACGTACACACCTACAGGCTCACATAAGATTGAAATTAAGATAGAGAAAGCAAGATGGACAGGGAAGTAAAAAAAAAAGGTGCAGGATCTGAGAAGGAGAGGGATAGTGGGGAAGATAAAAGCATGGAGGAGGGAAAACATACACAAAAGACAAGAAAGAAAGATACGGAAGTATTTGTTTTCTTCCTATTGTAGATATATTGAAAAATAGTTGAAAATTGAGACACAAATGACAATGACAGATGTATGATATGTCCTATTAATGATATACGTCTAACTACATAAGGCCAACAAAAAGAAAGATAGTGTATTGCCCTTTAGGTGCCAAAAAAAGGGTCGGTTGGTCGAAAATCTTTTTTTTTTTAAGCCGACGTAGATTTCAAGATTTTTGGGTCGGTCGCAAAGGGCAATACAACATCTTTTTTTATAGGCCTAATGGGGAAAATATCAGATATTTATTGTGAAATAAAAAGGGTAGATATCGACTTATAATATCTTTTTTTGTACAACATTATGAAAAATAAACCACAATACATTACCGGTACGTCTTTTCTTGTGAATGGTGGAAAAATCAAGTTGCCTTAAATTCTAATAAAATAAATCCTTTAAAATGTTCATTGCCTGATCCAGGGGGCACTTTTTTTCTTGTCAGATATTTGTTCATTTGTGCACACCTTCCCCTTGGGGCATCGATACTGGATCTGCCAGTGTGGTATGCAACCAGTTTCCACATCCACTCATACTGTTAGATTTAGACACTATATAAAGTACATCCAAACAACAAAATGGTTCAAACATTCATTCCTTTAATTCCTTTTCATGGGCTCTCATAATGTGCTCATTTCTAAAGCTTACACATATTTCCTTTTGAATGATGAATGATTAAATAATTAAATAAATGAGATAGTACAAGTAACTGCTCCTGTTGATCCGTATCCTTTCTTATATTCAGTCAGATTTCATTCAAACTTGCTCCGTTCTGCTTCTCTGATTTTTCTGCATTCTTTTATAATTTTTTGCTATTAGGGTTAGCTTTCCCTTTAAATCTCGTACATTGTTATGTGACTTTGTATTTTAAAAAAGGATTTAGGGGGTCACAGCTAATAATTTCTCCCTAAAATAATTAATCAGTAAACTTTTATCAGTGAAAAACATTATTCTGAATGGATAATAAATGCTCAATTCCAATTAAAAAAAAATACTTGCATATGGATTCTCTTAAAGGGATAGTCAAGTTCTGTTTTCAGACCGCAAATGCCTTCAAATTGCATGGCTATTGCTCTTATTCTTATCTATGACATTTCTAGTGCCCTTTTAGAACCTAAAATTGCTATAAAGGTAATTTTAGACCCCAAAATGTGTGAAAGTTAGCCAATACGATCATACCAATTCAGCTCCACTTTCAAAAAAATATGGTGACCGTTACTTAATTATTTAATTAAAAATAACAATACATGGGCCGGCTGGTTGTGCGTAATATAACCAACACAAAAATGCCAACAAAAAAGCCAACCTCGGCATTGGCTAAAATACGACGTAAAAGGCGCTATTTCGTGTTTTTTTTTTCAATAGCTTTTTCAAATTATCTAATATTTGTGGTGGTACACAAGTATTAGAAATCGTCATATTTATGGATATTTCAGCCGTCTCTGAACCGATTTTGATCAAACAAAGATGATTTTGTCATTTAAATTGTATGTTCTTTCAAATTTGACACTCAGTTTTTAATTATCTCACAAAACAAATTATTTTGAGTGGTGCCCTCTGCAACAGAACTTAACTATCCCTTTAAACTCCATGCTGTAATGTAATGCGTCGGTGGTTCAAAGTTCAGAGTCAAAATAAAGACAACACAGGCTCAGAAATAAAGTTGAAGTCCAATTTATTATTCATAATGTCGCTACAAACTCAGCCGAAGTTCCTGTAATTAAGAGGAAGATTATCTATCTGATTACATCTGTAAATCTAATGCAGAAATTCAAGTCCAGGGGTTGTTTACCTGTTCCTGGCATACTATGTCAAACTATTAACCATCCAAATGATCAGGTTAACACAACTCCTCTATTGCTATAGCGCCCCTTTCAGGTCAATGTTTTGCCCAAATCAGTGTACCACTACAGTAATAGATGACTGCAACTTCTTACATGATCTGCCAGATTTATATCACATTGACAGTTACATTCAACACAACTTTGGTCCTTGCATGAAGGGTGTGTGGACAGTTCATTCATTCTAATCATTTGCCAACATGCCGGGGATGTGCAATTCAGAATTGTCTTTTCAAGCTAGTCAACACTTTGGTTGCTTTATTCGCCTCTATGCACGGTTGATCATTTGCCTCATGGTTAGCTCCATGACAACCCTTTTAACACTGATATAAATTAATCTTTCACTGGGAACGAGTAGATAACCTTGAAGGCTTTGGTTTATTTATCCCATGAGGCACATGGAGATTACCTGGTATGTGTTTTGCTTACTATGAGTTAAACTCTGTGTCACTGAAACCAATCATCATCCTGCCACCATCTTTTAAGCCGGCATCAACCTCAGCAAACAGGGGCTAGGGAAAACATGATTCTCTTCTCAGGAGCTCGTTTGGATTTAAACTTGCAAAAAAATGATTCCTCAAGAGTAATTTACACATTCCCACCTTACCTCCAAAGCTTATTTAGAACTTTTCAGGAAAATTTGATATACAATCTCTTGTTTTTCTCTTATACATCTTGTTTGAAGCAGTTGCCCTTGTTCAGAATAACTGTCCTTAGCAGACAGAGCACTACCAGAGCTAGATGATTCTCCATTAAACAAAAAAGCAAAGAAACTTCTAGAGCTGGAAGGTACTACGTTCTGCACCATATAGGGTTAACGTCAGGTGACCTACGGGCAAATGGTTATGCAAAAGCTCCTTATGACATAGTTATATACAGTCTCTCATTTACTGCTAGAACCACAATTAACCATACACAGTCTTCTAGCTGGCCTTCCTTCTGCAACCTTGAACAGACTTCAATCAGTACAGCATGCAGCAGCACATTTGCTTACTGGGCTGAGGAAGCATGATCACATCTCTCCTGTCCTGGCTGAGCTACACTGGCTTCCTGTCAAGAGCAGAATTGAATTCAAGGTCCTGCTGCTCACATGTAAGGCAATTCATGGTCAGACCCCAGGATATGTGTCATCTTTAATCGAGCGGCATCATCTTCGCCCTGGACTTCGCTCATCTGGCCTTACTCTCCAGGGATATGGAGACCGGGCATTTTCCTCTATTGCTCCTTGCCTGTGGAATTCCCTCCCATCATCTATTTGCGAAATTGACAACTGGACCACTTCAAAGCTTCACTCAAAACTCACATCTTCCTTCAGACATTTAAATGCTAATTTTATTTGAGGAGCTCACGCCTTTGAATGTTTTTTTAAACAGATATTTGGCGCCATACAAATGCTGTTCCTCCTCATTATCAGCAGCAGCATATTCCTGTGAATCTAATTCCACTCAGTTTGTATTATCTTAGATTCGTCATCTCTTTGGAGCAGTCTTGTGAGTGAGAAAGCTCTTGATGTGTTTGGCATGAGAGGCACCTACAACAGCTGACAGCTCCTGGAAATAAAGAATAGGCATACAGAAAGGAATTAATATACAATTTCAAGAAAAAGAGAGAGAGAAGGGGGAGATAGAGAGGGAGAGAGAGAGAGAGAGGGAAGGGCAGAGGGGGAAAAGAGAAAAGAGTTTGGACAAAGATGATATGGCATTGATAAGTTGAAAAGGTTGGGGGTGGCATTGTGGGCTGATGTAGGGTCAATTTGAGGTGAGGTGGATAGAATAAGAGGGATATATAAAGGGGGAGGGGGCCATATTAGGAATACTATGAAGGACATTGCTACATAAGAAAAAAAAAATATTAGAGGGGAAAACAGAGAATAAAGCAGTATTAAGTCTGCTCATGTACACGACTATCTCACATCATAGAAAAAATAGAAGCTACACAGTACTAGCGCTGTTCCGATTTTGAGTTTTTCTGAGCCAATTTACCAACACATGTTTGAGACTTGATTGACATACAAAACATATAATCAAACAAAATGAATTGGTTAAGTTAACTGAGCCAAGACGCACATAGGCATAATACCTCTTGCGATGCCTGACTGATGTTTTTGATGCTACCAAACTTCTGAAGCAGGGCCTTGACTCTGACAGAGCCTAGCTTCGGGATGAGTTGCACGGTTGCTAAGAGACTAGTGTCCAATGATGGAGGTCTTCTTTTCAGACGGAACGGGTTAGCATGAGGCTTCTGCTCCTCCAAAACCTACCATTCAAAGAAAGAAACAATCAATACTGGAATTTTTCAGTTTACAATAATTAAAAGCTATCAGACATCTATGGGTGTTGTGTTTCAGTAGTTTAAAGCCCCCACTGCACTAATTTAGCTACTTGCTCCCCCTATATAGAAAACAACGCCTAAGCGGTGCCCATTGTTCCCCCATGATCCTCTTCTTCTTATGTTAATTGAGAGCTGATTTAATGAGATAACCACCTGCCAGTGACCTTGCAGGGAGGTTTAATCCCTCCTGGCCAAACCAATGCAGATAGGCTTTAAACACTTGACTGGATATTTCAAGGTCATGGGTTCAAGTTCCGGAGCGGAACTAGTGTCCTTTGTCAAGACATTAATCTACATTTGCTACTCTCCACCCAGGTGCTAAATGGGTTGCTAATAGGAAATACCTGGTAATACCTTGAATGCTGTGGGCAGAGAAATCATTAGTCTAGCTCGAGCTAGAGTAATATTGGAGCTGCTAAAGTATTTATTTATTTCTGATATATTTATACAGGGTGGCACATATTTCCAATTTAGTGGTCTACCATGAGGCCCTGTTTGGTAATAATAAAACACGTAACACCAGCAAAAATAAAATAGATAATTACACAAGCATATAAACAGGTATAATACAAATTAATTGGTGTCCTCATGAAATAACTGATCATTCATTGTGGATATGAACACTATCAGATGTATCTATTATTATTTTTATCACTATTATTACACGCACACCATCATATAAATGTTAATCATATAATCATGTCGATTATGCTCATAAAACTGCACTATTCAAACAGCCTTCAAAAGATATAACAACAAAAAAGTTTAGATTCATATGTCAGGCCCTCAGAAATATACAGTTTCCCATTTGTATGTGAGAAATATTCTCTTTTAGAAACTCCAAAAATTTCTCTTGCAGATTTATCAAGGTGAATAGAAACTCAGTTCATATTGTCCTATCAGAAAATTTTAATACGTGAGATATTCTTCAAGAAGTGAATCAGCCTTTACAGAAGACATTTAATTATCATAAGTAAATCTGGAAGGCTGAAAAACTAAATCTGAATGAAGACTGTGTAGGAAGTCAAAAATGTATCACATAATGAATTTAAGACTGGTTATCAGTTCTCACCATTTGGGCCAACAAACCTGCTGCTTCTGTCTGGGATGAGATGGGAAGAAGCACCATTCCAAGTTCTAGCACAACAAACTTCTGGAGGTCCAAGAAATACTGTTCAGTCATAGGGGTCTTCTCAGCAATGACCACACCTTTCAGTTTGCCCACCTGATACATGGAAATACAAGGTGGTTGAAGAATTGCATCAGTCCTTAGGGTTCTTAAAGGCCGGCTGTACTGGTTTGGCCGGGAGTGATTAGACCACACAGCGTGGTCAATGACAGGTGGCTATCTCATCAACTCAGCTCTCAATTAACATAAGAAAAAGAGGATCATGGGGGACCAATGGTCACCGATTAGGCTTGTTTTCTATATAGAGGGAGCAAGTAGCTATAAGTAGGACAGTGGGGCTTTAAACTTCTTGGCACAGTATGACATTATCTGGCATTCTTTGTCAGTGCCTATACCCCCTCCCCTGAAAGTTTTGGTCGGTGGACTTGTTCCTTGTAATGCAACTGTATATTGAATTAAGAAGGCATGCTGGCTCAGTGGTAATAATTATATTTGCTTATATAGCGCCTAACACTTACTTTTATCAGAAGTCTCTAAACACTCTACACTACTGCAGCATAATTACCCTGGTTTTAGCAGTGCAGCTGTTACGTGCGCTGCGTTTCAAGGAATAAATTCCTACCACGTACCCATTTATTTCACCTGGGTGGAGTGTGGCAAATGTAGATCAATGTCTTGCCAAAGGACATTAGTGCGGCGGCGGGACTCGAACCGCGGACCTTGTGATCGACAGTCCGGCAACGTATCCACTCGACCACAACACCTGTTAGAGCTATGGTCTATTATCTAGGAAGTCCCATGCTTCAAACCAAGTCGATGTCTTTGAGCCCCCTAGCAATGCATTCATCCCCAGTCTCTTGGAAAATAATCAAAGCCTTATGTTCCACGATCGCCAAAATACAGCACAAATTTGCTCTCATAAAATCAGATAAAATTAAATCGTTAATTAGCATTTTACCCTAAATTACCTTAAAATCCACCTTACCCCAGATTAAGAACTAATATTTTTATCTGTTCCTCAGACATTCTCTGCATAGTTTCTATCTTGTCAACATTTTCTGTTTTGCAATGCCCTTTGTGACAGTACATTCCTTCTTTGAAAAAGCTACAGAACACTGAATTTGTGGAATGATGTAGAATAAAACAATCATCTCAATTTTCTTCCAATAACGGTAAAACAAGCCCCTTCAATAAATAACGGATATTTTTTGGGTAGCCTTAAAAAGATTTTATTGCCAAACAGAAACTTTTCTGCTTCATACCTTCCTCAACTTTGCAAGCCTCCTTCTGTATCCCACTCCTGCCACCAGGTCAGTCTCCGAGACATAGACCACAGCGACCTCGCTTGATGGGTAGAAGTCAGACACTCCGAGGTCACCTTCAAAGATCACTTTCACTTGACCTGAGTGATGGAAGGCAGATTTCAGATGTTATGACTCAAAATTACAAATTCATTTATAAAATTTGAGGCCTAAACAAACAAAAAATGTTGTATTGCCCTTTTAATAGGTTGGTCGGTCGGAAATCCCCTCTTTGGCCAGATATTTTCCAGCTTTAAATGCTTTAATACTTATCTTTTGATTCATTTAACATTTTTTTCTTTAATATTTAACAAAAAATTATTTATTCATCATTCAAAAGGAAATATATTTGTAAAAGCTTTAGAGATGAGCACATTATGAGAGCACATTAAAAGGAATTGGAGGAATGAATGTTTGAACCATTTTGTTGTTTGGATGTCCTTTATATAGTGTCTAAATCAAACAGTATGGGTGGATGTGGAAACTGGTTGCATACCACACTGGCAGATCCAGTACCAATGCCCCAAGGGGAAGGTGTGCACAAATGAACAAATATCTGACAAGAAAAAAATTTGGGTGTACACCAATAATACATGTATGACATATACATCTGTCATTGTCATTTATGTCTCAATTTTCAACTATTTTTCAATATATTTACAATAGGAAGAAAACAAATACTTCCCTATCTTTCTTTCTTGTCTTTTGCTTGTCTTATGTTTTCCCTCCTCTGTGCTTTTATCTTCCCCACTATCCCTCTCCCTCTCAGAACTGTTGTGGTACTATATGAACAACATCAATAGTTCATTGATGTGCGTAATGAGGCCGCGATTGGCGGAAGGATACATGAATAAAGCACTTTCAAGATGGCCACTTATACGTGAACCTTGTCTACAGTGATCTCTTATTTATCCGTTCATCTGATCTTTCAACAAGAGGAAACATTCCAAACATATTCTTCTTTTCTTTTTCTTTTTTGAGAAGCACAGTACTAAAAACTGTTCAACTAAAACTTACAAGTACCTTTCAACAAGAAAAACAAATTTTAGAATGGTAAAATAGTGTCCTCCACTATAACAGGCATATTTTTGTCGCTGAATCGACATACTTGTATAATGTAATTCAACTTTTTATAATTTACATAACTTTTGCTGGAATAAACTAAAGTGATTCCATATTGCTTTCTGGCAAACAGTTATAAACAACATTTTCCTGTGAAAAAACGTTTTTCATCCCATTTCAATTAGGACTTAGCAATACGACAAATCAGCGTAACAAAACTATAATACCTGGTCATTTGTGTGGAGAGAAGAAATATCATGCACGAGCACGACATACAATTGTTAAATTCGGTTCTGTATACAGAAGAGATTTTCTGTTGAAAGATAGCCAATATTAAGCGTGGCAGTTATATAAAACATTTTGGTTATATACATGTATACTGATTAAGAAATTGAATCGCCTGATGTCAAATATGAGGTTTTACTATCATCAATGTAATTCTACCGGGTATGCTAAATCATTAAACAAATAAAGTATAGTTGTTGTTTATCAATCTATTAATCGATGAAGTTTTTATTCTTGATAACGAGATGGGGGATTAACCTTGCGACCATATCGTGTGACATAGGCAAAAGAATCAGAACGAGGGATTGAACCATCGAAATCCTGTGTTCCTGCGGGTGTTGTGCAGTTGTCACCATCCTCTCTTGGAAGATGCTCTGTCCCTGGTGTGGGTGCTGTTGCCGTCTCTATTTGTATCGGCATCTCTCGCAGATGGGACCTGTTTCTCCTTAACACCCTGCCATTTGGTGTTGTCACTTCATATGATCTTGGTTCTGGGCAAACTCTTGAAACCTCAGCCGGCAGCCATGTATTGTCGTCTGGATGCAAAGTTCTGACTTTCTGGCCGACCTTCAGGAGGGACAGTACCCGACCGGCATGTCTGTCATGGTCGGTCTTCATCACATCCCGCCTTCGCTGGAGCTGGTCGTGGACATCGCTCATCTGTCTGTCATGATCATGGCGACCTGGAAGGGTTGTCTTCATTTGCCTCCCGAACATCATTTCGGCAGGAGATGGCAGGTCCGATTGAGGCGTTGCTCGAAGGTGGAGAAGTGCCTTTTGGACATCTTGTCCTGTCTGTTTGCACTTCTTAATCATCGACTTTATGGTGCGTACCATCCGCTCAGCTAGGCCATTGGAGCGCGGATATCTCGGCGATGAGGTGGTGTGCTTGATGTTCCATGACTCACACATGTCTTTGAAAGCTTTTCCAATGAACTGGGGTCCGTTATCAGATATAACTTCGGAGGGCACTCCCAGGAGGCTGAAGGTTTCTTTCATTACGGTAGCAACTGAAGCACTTGTGGTGCTGTGCATTTTCCTGATCACAGGGAACTTGGAATGATAGTCAGTAATGAGTAAGTATTCAGTTCCATCAAGAAAAAACAGGTCTGTGGCTACCTTTGTCCATGGCGTCATTGGAACTTCGTGCGGTTGTAGTGGTTCCCTTTGTTGCCGATCCTGGTTCTCCTGGCAAGCAGGGCAAGTCTTGACAAGGTTTTCAATATCCTTATTGATGCCTGGCCAGTATACCGTGTCCCTTGCTAGTCTACGAGTTCTCTCTATACCCATATGACTCGTGTGTAGCTGCTCCAGGATGTCTGATTGCAGCGTTGAAGGTATCAACACCTGTCTTCCTTTGAAGATAATGCCGTTGGCGACACCCAGTTCCTCTCGGTATGACCAGTGAATCCTTGAGCTGCTTGGAACCTGCTTAATCACGTCTGGCCATCCATCGTGAATAATTCTACTCAGCTGCTTCAAGTTTGGATCGCTTGCTGTCTCTCTCTGCAGCTGTGTCTGCTTCATAGGTGTGAAGCTTGCCAGATCATTGTCATGATTCTGTTCTAATTCCATGACTTCATCTACATGGAGCTCAACGATGACGTCTCCTCTCTTTCTGGGGTTTGGCAACCTACTGAGTGTGTCTGGTAATGTCATCTGACTTCCGGGCTTGTATAGGATATCACAATCATAGCCCTGTATTTTGACGAGAAGCCTCTGTAATCTTGGAGGCGCACTCCCCAGGGGCTTTCTACAGATCGTTTCGAGTGGTTTGTGGTCAGTGTAGACTGTGAACTGGTTACCAAACAGATATGAATGGAAACGTGTGATCCCAAAAACAAGTGCCAATGTCTCTCGCTCGATGTTTGAGTAGTTTGATTGTGCATCTGACAAACTCTTTGAGGCGAATGCGACTGGTCTTTCATTCTGAAGGAGGCAGGCTCCAAGTCCTTTGAGCGATGCATCTACCTCTAGTACTGTTGGGACACTGGGGTTATAGTACCGTAGACACTTTCCTTCTGAAATTTCTGATTTCAATCGTTGAAAGCATTCCTCATGGTCCTCCTGCCAGGTAAAGGGAACATCTTTCCTCAGAAGATCACGCAGTATTGCTGACTTTTCAGCATAGTTTGAGATGTATGGTGATAAATAGGTCATCATCCCTAACACTCGCTGGAGATCGTCCTTGTTCTGTGGTGAAGGCATTTCTCTGACATCCTCCAACTTGCTAGGATCTGGTTGTATGCCTTTGTCTGTGTACAGTGAACCAAAGAAATTGATGCTTCTCGCCTTGATCACACACTTTGTACTGTTGAACACCAGACCTTCTTTTTGTGCAACTCCCATCAGTCTCCAGAGATTATCATCATGCTCCTGTTCAGTCTTGCCAAATACAGCTATGTCGTCAGCTATACCTTCACAGCCTGGCGCCTGTGCAAGGATTGTGTCCATCCTTTGTTGAAAGATGTCTTGACTCACCGAAAGTCCAAATGGAAGTCTGCGAAAGCAATACCTTCCAAATGGTGATCTGAATGTAGTAAGCTCCTGCGATTCTTCGTCCAGGTGGACTGACCAATATCCTGCCTTTGCGTCCAATTTCGAGAAGTACTTGGCCTGTGAGAATGCAGGATTGAGCTCCTCTAGAGTTGGAATCTTGTGAGGGCATCTTTTCAGGTTTTGATTGAGCCTTTTGGGGTCAAGGCAGACTCGCAATGACCCATCCTTCTTCAGGGCTGTGGTGAGGGAACTGCACCAATCTGTGTGATGAGTAACTTTCCTAATGATGCCGTTACTTTCCATCTGATCCAGCTCTTTCTTGAGCTTGTCCCTCAGGTGGATGCTGCATTTTCGAGGCGCATCAATTGATGGAGTTGCATCCTTCTTCAAGTGCAACGTTGCCTTGCCACTGAAGTTCCCAATCTGGTCAAACTGGTCTGGGTAAGCCGCCTGTAGGTCTTTAGCTGACCTGATGGGAGGAAGATCATTTGGACTGTCCAGGCCCATCTGTTGTTCTACTGTGTGAATCGTAACAATCCCTAGCTTTCTGGAAGTAGGAAGTCCGACAATGACTGGTCCCTTTACGTCCGCAACATACCATGTTTGGTCTACGACCCAAGGCGACCCTTCATACATCATCGACATCATCAAGGTGCCTAAGCAGCGTAAAGGCGTTTCTCCGTAGGCAGATAGTCGCGTAGTAGTGGGACGGATAACATCTTTCCATCGAGCCCTGTACATGTCCTTCAGTGTCCGCAGTGGCAGAACATTACCGCTGGCTCCTGTGTCAACCTTTGCATTGAGGCGATGATGACCCCTCAGGTCTGGACATATGATGTTGATACTCGCATATGCTTCGGTCTCCTCCGAGTCAATAGAGTTTAGCGATATATGTATCATGTGGAATTCACGTTCCCCACTGTCCGGTTGGTTTGTGTCGTCCGGTCCAATTTCGTCAACCTTACGCTGGTTCCTGCTATGAAAGGATGTAGGCCTATACTGCCTGTTTCTGGGCTGTCTCTGCTGTGAGCTCCACCTGTCTTGTGATGGTGGACGTCTAGGAGGGATCTTCGGTTTGACCTGTTCTTTCGTCTTTCGACACATCTTCGCCCAGTGTCCTTTGACGCCACACGAATTGCACAGGTCCCCGAAGGCTGGACACCTCTTTGGAAGGTGTGAAAGACCACAGTTCCTGCATTTCTGCCTACTGTCGTGACTAACAGCATCAATGTTCCCACTTCCAATGGTGTGGAGCGTCTGCAGGCACTGTTTACCGACTTGAATGGCCTCATATTTGCGGCCTTCTTCAAGAAGCTTATCAATTGAGAACCCCTTTTCTTTGTCGAGTAGGTCTTTCTGAAATGACTCGAGTTGTGTAGACGAAATCACCAGCTCTATGAGTCTTTCACTCAATTCCCCCTCGGTGAATTTGCATTCCTTTGCCTTTCTCCGACATCTATTGACGTACTCGTCGATCGTTTCTCCAGACTTCTGCTTGTATCGCATTAATTCGAGACGATGAATCCTGAAGTTCACTTTGACATTCAGTTGGCCTGCAATTTTTACTTCCCTTTCCCTCTTAATTTCTATATTATGTGAGTCTGTAGGTGTGTGTGTCTCCGTCTCCCTCCCTCTCTCTCGCCCACTGAATCCCTCGGAGCAATACATTCAAACCATTCCTAGAGACACAGATTCCATGTGCAAAGTTCTCTTGTGTCGCAAGATCATCAATATGCTGGGAACAAAACAACTTTGTTCATAGCAAAGTAAAATAGTCCATCATCCATACCCAGTATGTCCCATGAGATTACACAGTTTTTATATTACTTTTTAAAGTTGTTCATCGTTGGGATTTTATTTGTATTACTGTAATGTTTGATTTGAATTTAATTTTTTTTTAAAGTCAGGGAATGATGCATTTAACCCATTTATTATGCAAAGCTTGGCTCTCTGAACATCTCGGCGGGATTTCACAGAAAAGGTCAACTGATCTCAAAATAGTTTTATAGCATTATAAGGATCACAGTAATGGGGAAGCCTGAAGTCAGAAGTAACTTTGTCTACATGATTCATTAAGGTTTCAAGACATGAATTATTCACTTAAAAGTGAAAAATTGATGGTAAACACAGTAGCTTAGTCTTGGAAAAGTTGGTATAATCCAGTGGCATATTGCAGGTCGAGTCAGTAAGAGGTGTGCTGTTGCCATGGAAGGGGTACCGCGCTCTCGCGTGAGAGAACAAGACCGAGTCAAATGGGGGGAGGGGGGGTTTACGTTGAAGCTGATCAAATTATTCATTTTATCTTACTTTTTTTCTCTTTGTTCTCTGTCTCTCTATATTCTTTTTGACAACTCGATTATTGCAATTTTTAATGAGAAAATCAACACGTCTGCAAATGTAACACATTTACCGGTATGTGAAATTATAAGATAAGGCATTTTCATTTTAATACGTCTCTGTTTTGTACACTTTTTTGTTATTGTATATATCTTTTATAAGCAATTGTTGGAATTTGTTATCTTTGAATAACAGGGACTGCCTCGACAGAACCGTAGGATTTGCAATTTTCCCAGTCATTTCTGGTATATTTGTAAAAAGGGTTTCCATTTTGTTTGTGTTCTCTCTTTTCTATATTTAATATAATCTGAATGTTATACTTTCATAAAATGTGTTTTTATGGATTTGAATTGAAATAAAACTTGAAACAATTATGTCCCCCACCCCCCCCCCCCCCACACCACCCCAATATTGGCAATTGTTTGAAATACAGTAATAACGTGCTTTCACTGGTAAATCTTGCTGATTGGATTTGGGTAACAGTAACTTGAGAACAATTTGTGACTAATTAATGAGGAGCTGGTATTTTTCTACTCAGATGAACTCTATAAAGGCACTTAACTAACTTAATCTCGAAACGTGGGTGATATGAGGATTGTCTCCTTATCCTCCAGAGAGTCCAGACAATACCTACATGGATAATGGCATTGAAGATCTTTATAAACGCTTAAATTGGCAACTGAGGATACCCGTGTTAGACTTGAGGTTATATTTAACACAAACCATAGACTGTTAATGTGGATTTACCTATTACACTCACAGTTTTTTACCTCTGGGGCTTTTCCAAGTTTCTGAAGCGAAGTCTTTTGCAGAAGATACGCACCATCTTTCTACTTTACACGAAAAGCGAGGAGTGGATGGAAGTTGACTGCCTGGAGATGCATGGTGGTAATTTGCTTCAATTGTTTATAGTACCAGTACCGTGTAAAGCCTCAAAATTAATGTTAATATATCTTGCCTTCAAAGAAATGACATTTCTGCCTCAGGATTATTTCACGTGAAAAAACCTTTTGACCTTGTGAAGGCTTGTAAAGAAATCATGTTTTGAGTACTTTCGTAGAACACTCTATCCGATCTACTTAGTGTAGGTTAATTATGTGATCCAACATTTAGTTCAAATGCCCTTATAAAACATGAGCAGTGATAGTACTTGACCTAGAAGTTAACAAAATTATGTAAATGGTCACTTGCTGATGTAAGGTGTTTATACTGCGCATGCCGATTAATAGCCTGGAGCGTCAATTATCCGAAGTGAAGAATCAGTGAGTGAAGCTGAATCATTCGTATTGTGTAAGAAGAAATAACTTATCAAATCGAGAGTTGACTTATTCTACCGGTCGCCTGCAGAATGGAAGAGTTAAATATGACAACCAACGTGACCCAAAGCAACAATGTGGGCAATGCCATTGCTGATATTTGTAAAACTACCATCATTATCACTCTCTCAACAATATCAATTATTGGTCATTCTATCCACATACGAGCTATTCATCACGTGTCAAGCCTGGACATGAGTGGCGCCACCAAGCTGCTTTACAGAGCCTTGTCTGTGGCGGATATCCTGACCTGTACAGCACTCATTCTCTCTAGAAACATTATTAACTTGGTTCACAAAGCAACAGGGCACCGCAATGAGATCGTTTGTAAGCTGACTGGTTTGTTGATGACTTGTGCTCCAGGCACCAGTGCTATCTTCATCCTCCTGCTCAACGTTGATCGCTTCATCTATATAACAAGACCCCTCTTGTATCATTCCATAGTGACCAGACGAAAGACTGCCATTGGAATTGGCTTTGCCATTCCCTATGTCTCGGTATTTATAACTTTGTTTGCCTTTATCCACGACAAGGCTCTCTCCGTCATACGTCACCATGAGTCCATCTTCGTTTGCAAAGTGGCATTCTCTGAGCCCTCGTTCCTTCCCTACACCCTCCTCATGTTTTCATGTAACATGTGGCCGGTGGCAGTGATTCTTATTGTCATTTATTGCAAAATCATCATGATATCTCGCCAGCATGCAGCTAGAATCAACGCTCATCGACAGGTGTTGAAGATAGCCCATCAACCTAGAGGCAACAGCACCGCGTCAGGTGAGCAAGATGTGGTACGATCTGCGGCGCCAAACTTTGACTCGTCATTCGCGCGTTCCTTTCGACAAAACATCCGTACCCTCTGGACACCGTTGTTGATTACAGGATGCTACCTCCTATCATGGATACCATTCTCTGTTTTAGAGGTTTATATTGCTGTGACAAAATCAACTGACCTTCTTAATGGGAGTCTTTATATAACTGTTGCAAGTGCCGCGGCGTTGAACAGTAGTGCCAATCTTCTTGTTTATTACCTGTCCAGGAAAGACCTACGGCAGGCTGTCAAACGGGTTTTATGCAAACGAGAGAACTAATCAAGACAAACAGTGGCGTAGTTCCAAAAGAACACGGGGGTACTCCCACATAATCGAACGGGGAAAGGAGGGGATGGGGGGGGGGGTAGAAAAGTGGTAGAGATAGGATCAGTGGCTACGTATGTAGATTGGAGCCTCCCCCTCGGCCTCCATTATGTCAGTGTATCTTCAAAGGCTATAGGTCCAACCTGTCACTGAAAACTGTTAAAGTGCAAAGAGTATCTATTTGTTACATCTTTATGCTTATTTTTGATATCTTGAGTAAAGATAAGGCATTTGTGGTAATTTCTATTTAGAATTACTTTTTTTTAATCAGTAAAGTTACAAGCAAAATTTGGTGAGTTAAATTACCCCTCTTTTCTTTGTTTGAATGAATTGTAGGGGATCAAAATTAATTATGGAAAAGTTGATATTTGTGATAACTACCAGTATGTAACTGTGTAATTATTTTATTGGCCAAATTCTTTGTCGACATTATGGTGTCAATTAAATGAAAAATAGTAAACTTTCCTACATATTTACTGCTTTGTGACGTGGATCAAATTGTGCAATTAAGTGCTCGTTGTAGAATGTTTGCATATATGTATAATATTTATTCAAGTTCAACCATAGAACATTGTCATGATCAGCCGGATTACATTTTTATGATTCTTGAATCAAGTATTCCCAACTCTAATTTAAATACATGGATGACCAACACATAGTTATGTCTAGGGTTAGGATTAGGTTTTGGTATAATATTAAGGTTAGCTTTAGACAAGTGTTTGGAAATATTATAGCTTCTTTGGTGAGTCTTTGGTCAACCAACATTATTATTTTAAAAAATTAATATGAATTATAACCTACATTTACTCTAACTTCACATTTACATATTAATTGCTGTCTTCATGTAGACATTAATATTGCTTACTTATATACCGGTAGACTTAATCTGGAAGAACAAAAAAAGAAACCTGGGTAGCGTTTCATGAAACAATTAGTCGGCGGTTTTCACCAACTAATATCATGTTCACCGACAATTCTTTTGTCACCGACTATTTTCCAGGCCTGTGATTGGTCAAATTTAGCCGGCGCTGACTAAATTGGCGGTGAACATGATATTAGTCGGTGAAAACCACCGACTGATTGTTTCATGAAACGCCCCCCAGATTTGGAATATCTGTAATGTGTTCACTCAACAGTAATATGAATTCATTATTAAATTTTGGATGGCCGTCAATTGTTTCTTGTAGAAGACTATTCTTACTTTGTTCTACAAATCCATCAAGTTAAGTTGTGTTGTCTGGTACGGGGGTGTAGAAAGAAGGACTTTGGCAAAATCCAGAGAATCACCAAAAAGCAGCGAAGATCATGAGTGAAATTCAAAATTTGAACGAAACATGCGAATCCAAAATAATTCTAGCAGTAAAACAAATTATGAAAAACAAGAATCATCTACTCGTAAACAACTTCGTTCAATGAACTGTCGCACTCAATGGTTACTAAATTCCTTCATTCCTTTATCTATCCTCAAATACAATCGAAATGTTACCTACATTTTGCTTTCTAATTTCTGTAATTTTATGTTGCAAACTTTCCGGGCCATCCCGGTCACTCAAACACTTAAAATATTTAAATTCACTTATTTTGTTAAAACTTTTTTGAAAACTTACTGTATAACAATATTCTAAAAAATATATGATATATATTATGTATGTAAAGTTATTTTGATTCTTTGTATGTTTATAAAATGTGAGCACAACAAATTGAAATTGAAAGAATTGAAATTTTGACATTGCCTCTAGGTATGGAATTTTCAAACTTTCAAACATTATATCATTTAGGTAATATCAAAAAGAAGAGAGAGAGATGTAGCAAGACTATTTCTTCAACAGGTTTGGCAATGAGAAAGACGAACCAATACTAGGAAAAGAAAGAATTATCCTTAGATTTTAAATGTGCCACAAGAGTTTTACAAAAAGGTGTAAGACATTACTGTTTTCAACATTATAGACTTTTCACTTGATGCATACCTGTAAATCTGCTTTAATGGGCCTGGGGAAATGGTTACAATTTCAATTTCAATACTGTATTGTTCATTTGTATATCCCTTAGAAATCATGTTTGGAATTTGAAATACATCATTGTCATGTTCTCACATTATTTTATGTGTGACGCACAAGGCTTTTGAAATTAATTTAAAGTATTTTCGATCGTGTTCGATCGTGTTCGTTTCTTTTCACTGTCCCTGTCAAGAAAAATGCAACAAAATAGTATTATAGTTGCACATTAGTTGGGCGGAAAATTCCTTACAGTTTTTTTACCTCATGGAATGATCATGACAGTATAATTTATTCTTGATACAATATATCTTCAGATTCTTCACAGAACTTTATTGATCAATCTTAGTCTATGAATCTTTAGATTACTCATACAGTAAAGGAGATATAAACTTTATTGAGAATAAACTATACAGGTATTGTCACAATCATTTCATGAAAAGAGATAAGAAAGATTATTCACAATTTGTACTCAACAGTGTAGATCTTCACTCATATCATGTAAAAAAAAAAAAAAAAATTAACTCGATGTGATAATTATCTTGCCGTTCACAGTTTATATTACCACTAATTTTGTGTCGTAATCTAAAAGTGTATGTATACCTCAAATGGTTTTGCAATTTTGTGAAGGCCAAACAGAACCTTTTTTCTGTAAGCTATACATAAATAAAACCTGCAGTGTGCTATCACATGTAAATACTGTGCAAAAATACATCTTCTTCAGGTAAACTTGTTTATTTCACCGACTATATACGTGTAGTGTTGAGGATGATGATGATGATGTGATGATGGTGGCGGTTGAGGTGAAAATGATGGTGTTTGTACTTGTGATAATGATGATGGTGATGGTGATGGTGGTTATGGTGATGGTGGTTATGGTTATGGTGATGATGATGATGCGATTGTGGTGGTGGTACAGTAGTTGCAGTGAAGATGATGGTGTTGGTAGTTGTGATGATGATGATGGTGATGGTGATGATGATGATGGTGATGATGATGATGATGATGATGGTGATGATGATGATGATGGTGATGATAATGATGGTGATGGTGATGATGCTGTGGTGATCGATACTGTGTGTTTGAGGTGGTGGTACAGTAGTTGTAGTGAAGATGAAGGTGTTAGTACTTGTGTTAATGATGATGGTTATGATGATGATGATGATTGACACGGCCTTGTTTATATTTTGTCCATTGGTAACGATTCTCTTTCATGCGGACGATCTTTATTCTTGGACCAGCGCCCCTACTGATTTATAAAGTACAGGGGTTATAGTGAGCACTAGAAAAAAAAAAAGGATTAGAATAAAATGGCATCTTACAACTCCCCCCCCCCCCCTTTTGGATAAGAAAATTTGTGAATAAATTGGGAAAATGGGGGTAAAATGGGGAAGCAAAACAAAATTGGGGAAAAATAAATAAATCAGGAAACTGATTTTAATCGGGTAATTATCAGGCCTGAAAGTAGCTGTGGAAGTCTAACCTTTGACTGTATTGTGTAGTTGTGATCCTCTCCATTTCTGATTACACACCAAACACCCAGGGGGAACCCTCCCTCCGTCATGGATGGGCGTAGCCGCCACCTGACTCAGATCATCATTTTGAGACAGCATATTGACATTCTCCTGAAAAGTAATACAAAAAATGAACAAAGGCACACGAGATAAGACCTCTTATCTATCTTGTCAAGTCCTAGCTAGGATGAAAATTTGGTCCACCGGGGCAGGTAAAAAGTACCAGGTATATAGACCTATTAAATATTTTTTTGCAGGCTTCCTTTAAAGATACTATTACTAGACACTAATGTCCTAATCACAGACCCCAAAAATTAAAAGGTTAAATTTCAACTGCATTTGAAAGATAATACTATTTTAGAAATTTGCTTAAAACGAAAAGGCTTGAAAATGTCTTTTAATGGGAAATGATGAGCATTTTAAACAGTATGTAATTCTTGTTGCAACTATCGACTCCTTGAAGTTCTCATAGACTTGATAGAGTCTACTACCCAAGACTCATTAAGAGCAATAACTGGAACCATCCGCCAGGCTCAGCAGTCAATGCAACAGGTATAACCAACTTCAAGGAGGCTGCAAGTCTATACCCTCCATCAGAATGAAGCAGCCCCATGTTGGTTCTCACATAGATCTAAGCTTACTAGCTAGACCAAAAGCTTCAGTCTCTCTTTATCGTCGGTTGTTCCACTAAACTGCGCTACGTCTGGCTCCACTAAGTATGGGGAATGTCAACAAATGTCAGTTGTTGTTAAAGAATGACCGATCTACCACTACCAGTACCAGACGGTAACCTTTTACTTGCACTAGACTTCATATTTTACTGTAAATTAGTTGCTTTGACTTGTCCACAATTCATGACACAGTTACTCGCCTCACCTACCATCCCAGTATAGCTTCCTGAGTGAGCTGCCAAAGGGATTACCCAATCGAGTACCAAGTTTGAACAAGTAGATCTCCCGGCTCCCTGGCCCTGCTACTGTGCACTGCTACGCCCTCGTCCCTGACGGTCCCTCCACGCTAAACTACAGTCACACTTGCTTACTCACAGTCACAGATCTAGCTAGATCCCCTAGACTATTTATGATATTTTCATATCATTGAATATCTTACTTAGACTGACACATTATACAATATCCTTGTTCATTATCAAGTATAACTAGGCTTTACAAAGCTAGCATTCTTTGTTTTATTTACCTCGCCCCAAAACACCCTTGGAAGTTGGAGTCTTCTACACTAGCAGATAATAGTTGTCACTAGTTCTAGCTTCTGCCAGCACGTCACCGACACAAAGTTTTGTAATGTCATGATTACGCAATATGCGAAGTGCACGTGTTATGTGTGCGCGTGCAATGCAGTATGTGTGTGGCATACAATACAAATGAGATGGTGTGTGTGTGTGTGTCAACAACATTGGCGCGAAAGATTCACAATTTGTTATGTACATTTTTTCATTTAATTAAAATTTAGTTTAATAAAATTAATTATTGATAACTCATATTTATGAATATAACATTTAATTATTTTCTGTATTTAATTTTGATGATAAATTTGTTTATAAATACAAACAAAAGATTTAAAACATCATGAATACTGAATAGTTTTTGACTTACCTTCGCGGGTTATTTTGACACGTGATTGTCACAGCTGCCCAACTCCGCGAAAGTCTTTGTGCATTCAACAGTCGAAACCTGGCATTTTCGTGAGTAGTTTGTGCATAATTTATGTTTTGAAAGGTATTTGTTCACAGATGTGGTGCATTTCTTTCATATGTTTATTAAGGAATTATGTGTTGAACGCGCTGTAACCTCAATTGCGAAAAAATAGGGAAATTCGACATTTTAGTTGAATGTACACGGCTGATTCGATTGCCAAGTGTTTTTTAAATTTTAAAGGGACATGAATAATCACGATGGTCGTACACTGGAGGCCGGATCAGCGAGTAGGCCTAAAACAGAAGCTTGCAGTCAGTCTGTGGCTGTGTCCACCTCTTTAAATATGTAATTTTTTGCTTGAAGTTGAATTAATGAATATTGATTAGGCCTAGGTCTATTGTGGATTTCGTTTGATTCTGCCAAAATAATGTGATTGAATTTGATTGTCAGCAAGTTTGTTTTCATTCGTTCATGTTTGGGTCAAACTCAAGAGTCAAAGTTAATTGGGAGCTGGGAATTTTATAGGCCTATCTAGATCTAAACACAAGGTCACAAATTGTCATGATGATTGAGTTAAGAATCTGAGGTCTGTGATAAATTTTAATGTGTTTCGTCCTAACCATGCAGGGGCAGTAGGGGTGCTGGTCAGAGCATAAACAAGGATATCCTGTAAACGTAGACAACTTGCGTCCCAAAAAAATATCAGACTTTTGTGGACTTTTTTTTTCGGTGCTCTGTGGGTTTTGGGGTTCCCGACCGCGTGCTGGCGATGCGAAAAACGGATTCCACGTAAAATTAAGAGAATAACCCCAGTTAACTGGCAGTCTACTTTAGTTTTATGGGTTGTCCGTCTTCCCGAGGATTTATCGCTCAAAAGGTGAAAGTCTCTGTACAAAACAAAGTCGATGTGAAATGCATCAAGAAAATCGGGTCGGAAACCACTTTCCGCATCGCTAACGCCTGAAATCGGAAATATGAAACATCTGCGAAAATGCGGACGATCCTTATTTTTGCGGACGCATTTGTCTGCGCTTACGAGGACGATTCTTATTCTCAGACCAGCGCCCCTACTGCTAACCCAGCATTGAAAAAAGGGATTTTAAGTTAGGTGTCGAAAGCTGGTGTTGGTGTTATGAGAACACCAGCATGTACCAGCCACAACACTGAACTTGAAATGAGGCTGGTGTTGTGATTGACCTCAGAAAATATGACATATTTCTGGTAGGCAGTGTTTTCCCCTCATTTTTTCATTTCTTCTTCCAGGCCATGTCTGTGAACTTCTCTTCTCATTCGTCATGATTGATTCTTTCTTCCATCTTCAGCCTCGGGCTCCTCTTCAGTTCAGTTCTAATATGTTCTTCTCTCTTCATCCTTTCCTAAACTCTTCTTTAGTAGATTAAATTTCTGCTGTCTTTACCTTGCATTCTTCATTTATATTCTTAAGCACATTTTAACTTGTCCCTCTCTTTCTCCATTTCACTGTCTCTCCATTTAGGCATTACAGTTCTGAAAGATGTCGTCTCCTAGCAGCACAGTCGGTACTCCTAGTACAAGGAGCAAACGAGGGCGTGGCGATGAAAGTGCCAATGGTACCCCAAGCAAGCGAGGGCGTAGCAGTCAGAGTGACAGCCCCGAGCATCCAGTAACGCCCAGACGCTCCGGAAGATCCACAGCGAGTGGAACTCCCTCCAGTAAAGCTGGCACTCGTAAGTTGGTTTCATGTTCACACTTGAGTTGGTCTAGGGCGCATGAACTTATAAGAAAGATGGATCACATCCTTGTTTTATATCGCTATATTTTTTTCTTCAGAAACACAGATGTTTTAACCTAATTCAAGTCAGCTTAAATTAATATGTTGATCTTTTTTAAATTTTAGATTTTTTAAAATGCAATTCATTGGAGAAGTTCCAATTTTTTAACATTTTTTTTTTTAAGGGTGAGGGGAAGGGGTTTGAATTAGTACCAGAATGCTCCTGATTATTTCAAACTGTGATCGTAATTTAGATTCAAATTAGAGAATACTTTATGCTTTACTCAGGAATAAAAATAACACTGCCATCCTTGTTTAAATACAGCTTTCTTATATGAATTTTTGAAAGAAAGAAAATATTAGGAAATATGACCAAAAATATTGATATTTTGGTTTTTTTCTTGCAGCTCGTCGAAGCAACCGTGGTAGCACTGCAACTTCGCCCAAAGATAGGCCATTGGATTCCTCTCCAGGGGGTGAGCTGCCCCTTATGCCCTCCTCCCCTGCCTCAGGGGAGCCTGGACATGTTCACGATACATCCCTCCTCTTCTCCAGCCCTGGGGGTGGTGCTAGACCAGGTGAGACATGCACCATATGTTTCCTATCTAGATCAGATCACTCGATTGTGTAAACTAAATCCTTTTCAAATCATTTTGAAATGTGTTGCCAGCAAATGCTACATGCACAGTGTTTAAATTGTATAAAGTATTATCATTAAATACAATAAGTTTGTATCAGAGCCTTTTAACTGAAAAGTACTTCCCTAAAACAATTTTGCTTATTTTTAAAGGAAGCGATCAAACTTTTTCCAGTAAAATGAAACATTTAATATCTCTCTCTCCCCCCCCCCCCTCTCTCTCTCTTCCTTTCTCTCTCTCTGGTTTAGAGAAGGCAATGTTTAAGCAACATGTAGAAGAAAATATCTATATTGTCAGCAAAACTTGACTATTGATCAAATCCTATCCACATTTCTATTACCTTCTAGGAGTAAGTGAGCTTGATATGAGTTCTCCTTTGAACTATGGCACTCCGAGTTCATCCCGTCTTGGAAGCACACCAGGCCGCAGCGTGTATCCTTTCTGAAATTCCATCAGTCTTCAGGAGTTAACAATTTTGTTAAAGCTGTCGTGGCATTTCGAGTTCCATTTGTTAATAGAAAACAAAAAGTTCTGTAAAATGCTGTAACATAATTTCTTATTTTAACCAGCAATGAGAATGTTTTTCAATGTCCTATAGGACCTTTGCAGCCTTGAATTAACGAAGGCTTGTCAGACATACCAACTCTAGAGCAACCATCTTTGGGATATTTGTCCATGGGGTAGTTGTCATACACTGTTTGTCTGGGGATGATGGTTTAGGAGGGTAATTGTCTTGCAAGATGATTTTTTTCTTTCTGTGAGAAGAAAAACTTTAATAAATAAAAAAAAATTGTAAGTAAAGAGTCTATCTCACAGGAATCTTAGCCTGAAACTGGTATTTTCAATGCTTTAATTATGTAAAGGTAATGATGATAATTGGATTTTATTGCGCTTTTTTTCAGAGGATACAAGGCGCTGACCCCTCAATCTGTCAAAAAGATAAGAAGAATTGTAGAGGTATGATTTTTTAAGTCAAGTGAAGTACAATTTCTTAGAAATGCTGGGAGTTTCTTCCATAGGTATGGGGCAACAAATTGATTCCAGTCTGTTTTCAGAATTTATGGATGAGTAGGGAAGGAGCTGATGTAAATCAAAGTGAATATGATATTTTCTCCTGCTATTAAGAGTGCAAAGATGTATTGAGGAAGTTTGGTTGACAAAGCTTTTAAGAGTTTGAACAAGTATCCAGTATTTATTTCTGTCTGTAACTGTATGAGTTGTGTGATCTAGATGAATTGCATTCCTTGACTGCTGATTGTGCAGTGGTACACCCATTCGCCCAAGAAGTGATATCCGCAGTGACAGGAAGATTAGACAGGTCAACCTGGGCTCAGATCAGACGGTAAGAAAACAAAAGCACAGGGCTAGTTCACTCTTCAAGGAGTAAATCAGCGCACAAATGCCTGGGAAGCAGTCAAATAAAAGCCATCTAAATGTAAATGGCTTAATCTACTAACAATTTTAGACTCCTGTGATTATCTTCAAATACACTTGTATTGGTGGGAAGTTAGAAAACACCTATTATTTGCTTATTTGACTTGGGAACAAAATTTGAAATAGTTAAAATTTTGGTAATATTATTTACATTCCCAAGTGGCTACCAGTGAAAATCCTTAGAGACCCTTAGAAGGTTCAAAACGGGCTTTGGTTTTGAGTTTGGCTATCGTTAATTTATTAGTTGTACGTAATTTGAACAGAACTTCAGCATCATCTTGAATTTTTGTAATGTCATTGGTGTTTCGAAAAATGAATCGACCTTAGGATAGTTTCATCTTTGTGAGGTCGGATTTGTATTATAAATGTTTACCTTTTTTATTCTTTGTTAAACAGAATTACTTCATATTGTGAATTTCTTTCTGACCATCTTTTTCTATTTGTTTTGAATAGGGTGAGCCAGCTACAGAGCCTACTGGTGCAGTGACCAGTGACCAACCTGGCGGTCAGCAGATGGTCATCTGGGGAACCAATGTGGTCGTCACGGAAACCAAGGATAAATTTCAGCGCTTCGTGGAGCGTTTCATCGATCACGAGGCAGATCCATCAGAAGGCATCAATCCTCATGAACCACTGTACTTGCAGAAACTAGAAGAGGTACTTTAAAAAAATCTTCTCACTTTTATTGAGATGCACTCATTACTTATGTTGAAACAGGGAGGGGGAGGGGGGGGGGCTAATTTTTCAACAAAATGTATTTACAATTGCACTGTATCTTTTTTTAATCAGGCAGTTGGATTGTTGGAAATAGTTTGATCTAAACAGCAAGTTCTAGTTCATTTTGTAGCCTCCAGTCCAGTTATCTATGAAGAAAAGTTTTCTTTTGATTTTAAATTAATAATGATTTCTGTTCAAGATGTGGATTTCAAGGGAAATTGATTGGACTCTGCTCTGAATCGCTTTCATGCAGCAGAGTTTCCTCCTTTTCTTTTTATACCAGCCAAATGTCAAATTGAAAAGAAAAAAAAACATTTTCCTAATATATTGATATGCAGATAAGGGCTGTGGTGGTTTGAAAGATTCTCAATTAAATGTAAAGTGACATTTAGTGAAAAAGGATTTTTCGTAATATTTACCTTATCAAAATTGACCTTTGCATTCATTTTCTCGATACCATCAGATCCAGACTCTTGAGCTGCCATTCCTGAACGTGAACTGCAAGCACATGAAGGAGTTCGATACAGAGCTCTACAATCAGCTGGTGACCTATCCTCAGGAGGTCATTCAGATCTTCGACATGGCCGCCAACGAGATGTTCTTTGAGCGTTACCCTGATACCAACCTAGAACACCAGGTCCAGGTCCGGACTTACAATACAGAGAAGACCAAGAACATGAGGTCACTCAATCCTGAAGGTGGGTCCAAGAATGACAGAGTGATGTCTGATGTCGCTTAGATTACTCTGTTTTAAATTGTACACTTGTTTTTCAAATGTAATGTATATCCATGGGCAATTCAGTACTATAATTCTGTAACTGCGATGCATTATGATATCTGAATCATAAAGTCAAAATTCCTGTTTTTTTTAAAAACAAGTTTTAAGGCCCACAAGCTGTGTATATTGTAGAGAAAATTGGATAGAGACTATGGATTAAGGTGATAGGTATTGTTCTCAATACTCTTTGATCTTCAACAATGCTAGATTTAATGCACAATTTGAACCCTATGATTGCAACTTAGAAGTGTTCAATATCATCTTTCATGAAACAATAAATCTATGTGTACATATGCTTGTCTCAGTATTGTTAAATTGTCAGGCTGTTACAATTCATTTATACCATTTACAATAATTCATTTTGGTATAACTTCCCTGAGTAAGTGTTCCAAAAATTAAGAGAATAAACGGTTTATCGATTGGCAATAATAATACATTACAGTCATCTTTTTAGCTGTTTCTTTTGACACTGATAAATTGATATTAACCTATATGTTTGCTTGCCTCCTGTAGATATTGACCAGCTCATCACCATCACCGGTATGGTCATCCGTACCTCCCAGCTCATCCCTGAGATGCGGGAAGCCTTCTTCCGTTGCCATGTCTGCTCCTTCTCCCAGAGCGTAGAGATCGATCGTGGTCGCATCGGAGAGCCGGCCGTCTGTCGTAGCTGTCAGACCAAGTACAGCATGGCACTCATCCACAACAGGTCACAGTTCTCAGATAAGCAGATGGTCAAGCTGCAGGAATCACCAGGTAATTCAAGATTCCCTATTAAAGTGACTCGGTAACATTGCCCCAGATTCTGAAACAAAATCCTGGATTTAACTCATGCTGCAATGATAATTATAAACCTTTAGGTCATTCAGGAACCCCATGACTTTTACAAGCCGATCGCCTGTCTGATTATCAAGATATTTATGATTGGAAATAAAAATCAAATTTTGCATTTTCTAAACAGATTTCAAAGCACTTCAGTCTATTGGGGAAAACGAGGATTGTAAAACCGGTCACTCAAAGATTTTTTACTTTTTTGAGGCACTTCTTGATCATTTTGAAGCAGAATTTTTTTTAGGGCTTTAATATTACACCATATCGCAGACACTGATAAAACGTAGGGCTGTGCATCTCAGATTTAACATTGTTAAACGATGCCTTTAAGGGATTTTGATTGTAATATGGAGTTTTATCTTGAGGGGAGGGTTAGGATGAGTGAAGTCCTATGTTATGTCTTATAGGCATTGGAGGGAGGAACTTCGTCCTCTGTGAGATCAGGGGGGCATTTCATGAAACAATTATTCGGTGAAAACCACCGACTAATTGTTTCATGAAACGCCCCCCTGATGTGCACTGTCAGACTTAAAAGATGATTGTCAGGGCTTGTTGTTGTTATTTTGTTAGTGGATAAACAATGTTAATTAGGTTGAATTCAAATGGGTGATTCTCCAAAAACACATGGACAAAAAAGTAGTGTCCTACCATGAATATAACAAATCTCAAACTTTGCTGATGAGGCCCATTCGATGTAAGTTAAAAACCTTGGAGCTACTGTACTCAATATTTCAATATTTTTGGGTCAAATATATTTCAAAGAAATTTGAGAAAAGACTCTTTGGGGTATGCCCAAACTGTACATAGTTTCTCTATTGTTTGATCTACTCATCTACTATTTTCACCAATCTTTATGTAATTCTTAATCTCTATTTTCTGTTTTGCTAACTGAATGTTTAGTTACTTTTAGTAGTCTAGGCATATAAGAAACTTAGATCATAAGTATTTACTTCATCCTTTATTAATTTCAGATGACATGCCTGCTGGTCAGACTCCACACACGGTCGTCCTCTACGCTCACAATGACATTGTGGACTACGTGTCCCCCGGTGACAGGGTGTCTGTGACCGGTATCTACCGCGCCACGCCTCTTCGTGTTAACCCTCGTCAGAGTAACGTCAAGGCCGTCTATAAGACCTACATCGATGTCATCCAGTTCAGTAAGGATGACGCTGACAGACTCCATGAGAATGTGGATGATAAGTAAGTTATGTGGGTTAGTTTTTGCGTCATCTTAAAGTTTGTGTTGGAGACACTCTTCACCTAGTTAACCCCATAAGCCCTGAGTTGGAATCTTCTTTTTACAGAAGCTTTTGTTGGATATGCTGATTTAGAAACGAACTGTATTATCCCAGTAGGTAACATATGATAGATTCCATAAGTTTTGTGTCTTTGAACATCAAAGTGTCAGGTGGTTCAAGAGGGGTGATTTTAGTACTGGAGGTATACCCAGTCTGTCCACAAATTTCTGGAGGATCATGGTATATTCACCTTCAGGTTCTTGTTTCATTTCATTGTCTAAGTCTCATGGCTTTTATAGTCCTCCATCAAACTCAAGTCCTTCCAAGTTGTGTGCTGAATGCAGTACTTATAAAGAAACTGTCATAGAATTGATTAGTTAGTGAAAGTAAATGAATTGAATTAAATCTGCTGAAATTTAATCTTTTTTTTTTTTTCTTTCTTCTCAGTGATGGCAAACAGACTTTTACAGAGGAACGCAAGGAAGAGCTTATCAGTCTCTCCAAGACACCAGATATCTACAACAGACTTGCTAGAGCTCTGGGTAAGAAATTGTATTATTTCATTTGCAGGAAATTCAGCCCGCTTCAGGTGTGGATAACTAGCAAAAAAAAATTTATATAGTGTGTGATGCGTAGAAATTATTCATAATGATTAGAACACATCAGTGATATAGAAATTAATTAATTTCTGTATTGCCAAATTGTACACCAATCTGATGTTTCATTTTGTATTCCTACCTCAATATTTGAGGTTTTATGTGTGAAGAATATATGATTATTTTTAAAATTTTTAATTTGATTTTCATTGACTATTGTATTTTTATTGCTCCGTTACGAAGTACAATGAGGATGTAATGGCTTTGATAAATAATCTTTAAAAGACAAATTTCTTATCAATGCCATGATGAAACTCACTCTGACACCCCTTCTGAAGTTCTATCACAATGTTGATGAGTGAATCTGAGCATATAACTCTTGTTTAGACTTCGTTATACATCACTGCAAATATTCAGAAAACAGGTTTTGGTAGCAAAATATTGTTACCGAAGAAAATTCGCACATGTTAAGATTAGTCCGAACAAATATCTACTTCTAATTTTTCTATGTCACAGCACCCAGTATCTATGAAAATGAGGACATCAAGAAAGGAATCTTGTGCCAGCTGTTTGGATCATCTAAGAAAGATTTCTCAGAAGCAGGAAGGGGGAATTTCAGGTAAGTCTCTCAAAGAGTATCTTCCATATTTATATTTGACATTTCAAGCCAGAAGGGCAATGGGCAACCCATTAGCAACTAGAGATTTTGTAAAAATGGCCCTATTACTCACTGGAAGATGTTGCAATATTGCTCTCATTTTTACATTGTTCTGATGTGACAAATGTGCTATTTTTCTATGCAGAATCCTACTGTAGACATCGTAAGGATTACGCCCGTAGAACGTTATCATGATAGATCCCATAGAGGGGAACTATAGTGCGTTGAAAACGGACAAGCAGTTTCGGGCAGTTTAGTTGCTAATGGATTAATGTTTGACAAAAGGGAAGAATACGTCCATGTTCAGCATTACTGGTGCTTTTCTATTTAGCAAAATATGCATTGCACTCTCACTTGCATAAGACGTAATTAGAAGTAATTAGCTTATATATGCATAAAGATATCTGTGTTTTCTTGTGCATGAATTCTATCACATTTTAGATTAAAAGGGAAACATTAATATACTACCTCTAAGTTCTTCAGGCTGGTACTGGAATCATTGTTATTATAACAAACTTACTGATTACACCATCAAATTATTTACCTGTCAGACTTTCAACTACCAACTATGGCAAGCTTTGTTAGACAACAGACGGTGAAGACTACTAGACCGATAGTCTGAGAGAATCATATTTATTTTTTCTCTGTATGTTAAATGCAAATCAACAAAATAATATACACTCCAAGTCAAGAATTGTATGATTCATTGCGCATTTCCTTTGTGAATCGTTCCGACCCTAGATCGGACATCAACATCCTTCTCTGCGGAGACCCAGGTACCAGCAAGTCACAGCTGCTACAATACGTGCATAATCTGGTCCCTAGAGGGCAGTATACATCAGGCAAGGGATCCAGCGCTGTTGGTCTGACAGCTTACATCACCAAGGATCCAGAGACGAGACAGCTGGTTCTACAGACGTAAGCAAGCAATTCTTGTTTGTTTTGATTGAAAATGTCGGATCCTAAGACCAGAGGTCGCTCATTTGGTATCAAAGCTTGAACCTGATTTTGTGAACAAACTTACTTGGTATGAATGACTTTCGATTTTAATAAATTTGTCATTTATAAGGTAAAATCAAAGTCAATATACTTCCGTTTTGTGATATCTAAAATATCTGGATGGATAATACTTCCCTTAAATTTTTGATGCATAACAAGTCATCTTTTAATTACATTAAAGTGTTGCATAGGAACAATTTTACTAACTCCCTTTGTTACCTTGTTGATAATCTGGTGAATAATGCAGAAAATGATGACAGACGATAAAAAATGCTTGTCTGTATCTTCACTGGGCCTCCCACTGTAGTACAGAAGAATTTATTTGGTCACATTATTAGGGGCACTAAACATTTCTATTTTGTTCATTTGATGACAGTGGAGCCCTGGTATTGAGTGACAATGGAATCTGTTGCATTGATGAGTTTGACAAGATGAATGACAGTACACGATCTGTTCTACATGAAGTTATGGTAAGCACAAAATCTAAAATTTCCTTTATTGTTTCAGCATCATGCACTCTTTTTTCCTTTTTCGATATGTATGTGGTCATAATAATGTTCATTTGTAGTAAATGGCTCATGTTTAATTACCTAAATGGTGCCAATAAATGTTTTGCTATCTTCTTTCTTAAACTTTTTTTGGAGATATCATGTTGCCATTGTGAACATTTGATTGTAGATGGAATGTCTGTAATGGCACTAATGTGTTTTGGGAAGGCATTGTTTTACATACCCGGGAGAACAATGAGGAATTCATAGCAATGCCCTCATTCCATCCTTTGTAAAGGAATAGTAAAGAAAGGTTGAGTTCTGGGGAGAGGTGAAAATAATTTGTCAGCGTTATCATTGTATTATGCAAGTGTGGAAGAACATCAGATACAAAATGTTCCTGGAAAGCATGGCTCTCCAAATGCCTTAAAGGTAATGACCAGTTATGGGCAATTCCACGGTAACGGAAGGACACTCAGACAAGATTTTTGAACTTCAGGTTCATACTAAAAGAACTGTTTTATTAGTATAAGATGTGAAACAGTACAGATATAATACCTATATAAGTGCCTTTAATTCTCCCCAAAAAAATTGTCATTATAGTTAAGTAGTTTAAGAATGTGCATATTAATTATCTCGGTAACGGAAGGACATAAAAATGGACATGGTTTTTCCAGTTAATTAGTGTTTATCCAAACTTTGTGAAGTTGATGAAGCTTTCCACTTGACTGAAACACATTTTGTTCCCCATAGTTTAATACATACTAATAAAACATTTCTTTTAGTATGAACCTGAAGTTCAAAAATCTTGTCTGAGTGTCCTTCCGTTACCGTGGAATTGCCCTTATGGTCATGCGATTGCATTGTGAAAGAAACGTTGTGGAATCAATCAGAAAAGGTTGATCATCTAGCATCTAGCATCTGCAAGGTTCTGGAATCATCAAAATGATAAGAAATTTGGCCCGTTCTTCGTAAAGTTACAAGCACTATACACAGAAAGATGTATATGGGACTACCCTATATCTCTCACAGACCATGAGAGAAACAAATTTACCAAATATATGAATTAGTAGGCGGTTTCCCGGCAAATTTTTTATCATCATGTATTAGTCAAAACATATTCTTTCACATGATTGGTAATGAGAGCTTCCATTTCATTTTTTGAAATTGGGGCGTTTCCAATACTGGTCTTTACCTTTAATATTCTAAATATGGTATGTATCATAAAAATCGTGACAGATTTTTATGCCACATGTTTGTGTAATCCCATATTCATCTTTCTGTGTACAGTGCTTGTTACTGTTACCAAGACTGGACCAAATCTCATCATTTTTATAATTCCAGAACCTTGCAATACCACCAATACTTATATGCTACATGATCAACTTTTGCTGATTGATTCCACACCATTTCTTTCACAATGCAATCACATGACCAGAACTCAATTTTATCTTTATTTAAGAGTAGAAATGATGCAGGCATTGTGTGCATGCTGGAATATCAAGGACTAGTCAAGTCAAAATAGAGGATGAAGCTTTGATTCACAGCATGATATAATTATCAATTATTTTTTATCATTCTTGTGTCACAGGAACAACAAACACTGTCCATTGCCAAAGCTGGCATCATCTGTTCTCTGAATGCTCGTACGTCCATTCTGGCTGCAGCTAACCCTGTAGACTCACAGTGGAACCCCAAGAAGACCATCATTGATAACATCCAGCTTCCTCACACACTTCTTTCAAGGTGAGAGAGAGTACAGTCTGAAAATCTTTCCTTTCGAGCCCCACTGCACTACTTGTAGCTACTTGCGCCCTCTATATAGCAAACAATGTCTAATCGGTGACCATTGATCCCCCATGATCCCCTTTTTCTTATGTTAATTGAGAGCTGATTTAATGAGGTAACCACTTGTCAGTGACCACACAGGGGAGGTCTAATTCCTCCTGCCAAACTTGTGCAGTGGGGCTTAAATCAACTGATTTCTAGCTTTTATTGAGATGAGGATGATTAGTTTACAGGGATTTATTTATTTTTGCATCTAGGGAAATGTAGGAAAATAATAAATTCCAGAATTAGTATGCAATCCACCACACAGCCTCCTGTACACTTATTGTAAAAGATTAGTAATTTGGGTTTTTATCTAACTCTCATGAAAAGTACAAGAACAAAGAAAAGAAGGAATTAAAAAAAAAATATTTCCAAAACTGATCAGTTCCTTTGCAGTACTTTTAATTAATGCTGTCATTTCATACTGTTGAGAGACCAACTTTGTGTATTTTAAGATATTTGTCAATTTAGTTATTTCATAGCAATATACTTAAAACACATATTGCTTCATAATACACAATTTACTAGTCATGTAAATGTTTCAAATAACAATCCTTGAAAATTCCCCATTACATGCCTGTGCATGTATTAGGATGTAAAGTGTTTGAATGTGATACAATACCATACCTTAATGTAACAGTTTGGAGTACCATACTTTGACCTTTACCTTTGTATTAGGTTTGACCTCATCTTCTTGATGCTGGATCCTCAGGATGAGATCTTTGATCGTCGCCTTGCCAACCATCTTGTTTCACTTTATCACCAAGGCACTCAGGAAACAGATGAAGAATTCATGGTGAGAAAATAATTGAACTTTATACCGAGTGTCATAGAATTCCTCAAGCTTTTTTGGTTTGTTGTATCGAGTTGATTGATGTCATACTGTGTGAAATGTTAATGGTATTTGAGATTAAAATATTTGATATTTGTCAACAACGAAATGGTCAAAAAAGTATTAATCAAAAATTGTTGAATGATGTGAAATTTAAGATAAAAACATACTTTTGTAGAATATTGTTTGCAAACACATATTAATCAAGATGAAAATTGTGCACACTTGGTGTTGCAGTGTCATTGAACTTTGCTGGTTTAAGAGAGAAATAGGTCATGCAACTTTTTCCAGTATCTTTGATTGTCAGGTTGTATATTACACAGGAAATGCTTTAGAGTAATTAACACAAGCAAGTGTGTAACAGACAACTTGAGAGTGTGTAATTGTAGGGTTTAAGAAATCTACACGAAATCAACAAGGTATGAATTTCACAGCCAAAATTTGTAAACAAGAAGGAATGTGTAATTTACAATCGATCTATAGGTAGAAACTGAAGCCCTCTGTAGTTTTGATTACACCATTTCTATTGCCCATTTATTTAAAGCGAGGTCTTCTTAAATCTTAAATTAAATTATGTTATATAAGCAGTTACTTTTTCACGTTCTTAACAAATCATGGCACTATAATTTCACTACCATGTCAAAAACTGATATACGCAATCTGTAACATTGTGCAATACAGTTGAATTTATATGACATATAGACTGAGAATATAAACCAGTGGCATAAATCCAGATATCTGAATTTCTACTAATGATGTTTGAAATCTAAATGCAAATGCAAAGGCACAATCGGTACAAAAAAAAAGTTGGTTTTGTTTTTGTTTGTAGTTCGATAGAGAATCAAATGTATCTCTCTAAATTATATAAATTCTCTTTTATTAATTGATAAATTTAATATTCAACCTGTCAATAATAAATACTTTTCTCTAGATTTCACCATTCTCTATTATTACATTTCTAATAAACACAGGACATGAGCCTTCTCAGGGACTACATTTCCTACGCGCGTACCTACGTCCATCCTAACCTGGGTGATGAGGCTAGCCAGCTCCTGATCCAAGCCTACGTAGAGATGAGGAAGATCGGCAGTGCTAAAGGGATGGTGTCTGCGTATCCAAGGCAACTAGAATCACTGATCAGATTGTCAGAGGCTCACGCTCGCATGAGGTTCTCCAAGGAGGTGGAGAAGGAGGATGTACATGAAGGCAAGAGGTAAAAACATTTAGGTCAATAATATTTTTTGCCATTCAATAATATCACTTGTATTTCCAAAATATTGAGATAAGTATTTCAAAACTGTTAAAAAATGAAGCAGTATATGTTCAAACATTTGGGGTAAGGATAGATTATGGAGAATATAAAATATGAATATAAATATGGTTGAAATGACATACCAAAAATGTAGGTCTACTCAGTAAAATTTGTTATTAGGTGTGCATGTTCAACAGTTTAGATACTTCATAGACTTGATATATTCACAAAGATCAGATATTTTCTTTTCCCTCTGTCATTTATCTCTGTGCATTTTGATGAAGTAGGGAAATGAAATTCAAGATCATGCACATCTCTTGGAAGAAAATACATTTTCAGCTTTTACATATGTGTATTTGAAGTTCCCATTCTAATATCCTAAAACAAACAATTAACAGCGGATGAATTATCCATCTTTTTCCCTATTTTGTATTTTTATATAAAAATAGGCTACACTACGAGGCCTTGAAACAGGCTGCCTTTGATCCACGAGACGGAACCATCAACATTGACATCCTAGCGACTGGCGTTAGCAACACGGCACGCAAGCAGCAGCAGGAATGTGGTAGTGCTCTTAAGAAACATATCGAGGCTAAGGGCAAGGTCGTGATGCTCAAGTATCATCAGCTCTATGAGGAGTTCAGACAGTCCTCGGATCTGGTAAGAGTCACATTTCTTGGCTTACCATCTATATAGTTCTATACCCCAAATGGTGCAATACGCTCTTGGACATACACCTCATTGGTCTTACATCCCTTTGGTCTAGTACACCATTGGTCCTACATATCATTTGACCTACAGCACATTGTTCCTACATCCTTTAGGTCCAAATTCCATTGGTCCTACATATCATTTTGCTTACAGTACATTGCTCCTGCATCCTTTAGGTCCAAATTGCATTGGTCCTACATATCATTTGGCTTACAGTACACTGTTCCTGCATGCTATAGGTTCAATACATACCCCATTGATCCGACATACAATCTGTCCTTCATCATATTACTCCTATAACTCATTGGTTCTACAGAGTATTGGTCCTATACTTTGTTGGTCCTATGTGTCATTGGTCCTACATTCCTTTGTTTTAATGAAACCTAACCTTAATATGAAGTAGGATCAATGCATTAGGAATTGTAGGGGCAACTTAACCATCTTGGAAACCTAACACTATCACAAACAGCTTTGCACCCTGAAAATATTAAGTGCTTTACCGTTGAAAGTTAATTGCTGTTATCATTATACCCTGTGGCAGTGTGCTAATAGGATTTTGTTTACATATTTGTACTTCACAATGGGAGTACCCTTCAAGTTTTTGCCTCCAATATATTTCTGAATATCAACAGTTATGAATGATGATTTCTTATCAATCTTGTATTGGACTTGTATCAATCTGACATTTTTTTCTCAAATTTTTACCCCTTATTTTATTTTCAGCCAATCACGAGAGACATGTTCGATGGAGCTCTGAGAATTCTCCAGGACCAGGACTTCTGTATCAAGACCAACAAAACCATCAGGATCATCTAAAAACTTAATCGATGGACCTTACGGATCCTTTATTTGCTCAGGACCAGGACCTCCGTAATGATCTGGACTTCCGTATCAGGACCTTAAGAATCATGTGAAATTATTTCAGAAGTTCTCTGCTATCCTTTCAGATATTGAGACTAAGCAAGTTCTATTTAGTCCAATCAAAGAGTCTAAAAACTCTTTGTAGATCTCAAAGACACTCTCATTGTTTTCATATTCCTCAATTAAGACATCTGTAGCGACATGTATTTGTGTGAGTATATGCTTAGATTGTAGGCTGTTAGGGGAATGGAGCTGCTAAACAAAAGCTGTATTGATACTAAAGTAATGCTTAAGATAATAACTTTTAAGTTTCAAGTTATTTCAAGTTTCTCTATACTCCCAAAGTGGTCAGGAGAAAACATCGCTCAGTAAAAAAAGTTCAGTAGCCTTGGATCAGAGATGTTGTTTGTTCCAAGAAAGGCAATTAATTCTCATTACCAAGCCCCTTGGATAGGACTATGAGCCATAGGTCATCTGGTTATCTTCTATCATACACTTTCTTTATTATTAGTCAACTAAATTGAACATTAAAATCAAATTAGGAATCAACACCTGTCAATGATTAATTTATGTAATATATTGATATCCTTGTGTAATTTAGAACCTTTATACAAATGTTTGTATAGATTATGATTTGTATTCTTATTTGTTATCCCTTTGGTAGACTAACAAATGGTTTGTTATCAAAGATATTTCTTTTTTGCCAAGGATTTTGGAATACAGTATATATGGCATGAAGTTTGCAGTTTTATATATGGAATAGCTGCTTTTATTTATTTTGAAGCATTTTTTGTGAAAATTAAACATGACTATTTTGGTTTCAAGTCAAAGCTTGCATATGCTTTGTTGGAGAAAGTGCCTTAAAGGTTGCATAAAAGTCTTCATTGTACAGTCACTGTAATGAATATGTTTTTTTTATTATTTTCAAAAAGCTCATATATCTGTAATATAAATTTGTTAATATTAGTTGAGAATTTGATTGTGCTGGATATTGTATACCGGTAGCCTGCTTGGAGCCAGAAGTGCTCTACATTGTTCTGTACATAAAATGCATTCCTGTGGTATTTCAGCCTAAACAGGACACATTATTTGTTTGGAGCTACATCAAACTTTGTGTTAAAATATACAAGTTACAACCCTTCTGGGTCCAGACAGTATGTAGTTATCAATTGTGATTGTTTCATACCATGTGTATAAATGTGTATATAGAATGTTAACAATAATTGATTTGATAAGTGCTGTGACTTCCATGGATTGGTATACTCATATTAAATATAGCGGTACAAGATGTACATAAACATTGATGCTGGTTTATGAGTGACTTAAAATAAAACAAGTTGATGTCAATGTTGGTTTTTGCATTTGGATGACAATAAATGAACATAAACGAAGCTAATACAAGGGAATTGAATATGGTTCCTTCTTGACATACAAGAAAAGGTAGCAAACAAATCTTTAAAGGAAGTACGAGTGATTTGGCAGGAGAGAGGAAGATATAGAGAAGGGTGAAGAACTGCATGAGAGTGGCAGGGCAAAGAAAGAGAGAAAACAATAGGACATTTATTGAGATTAGGCATAACTGAGAAATGGCCAGGAGAGAGAGAGAGAAAGACATAAAGAGAAACGGAGGGGAAGCTTGGGCCATAGTACTGGGTAGAACATTTGTTGGGAATGGGAGATTGAGAGACGAATAGGTTAAAGGGAGATGGAGGCAGAGATAAAGAGGGGCCAATTATAAGAAAGCAACGATAAAAAAGGGAAGTTTAAAAATATAATAAATCAACCGATGGAAAAAATAGAAGGTAAGCAGTGCCAGTGGGAGAGAGAAAGGAATAACGATTGGGAGCTCAAGACAAATAGAAAAATGGTAAGAGGGAAAACGAAAGGAAAAGAAACCGATTCTAAATAGCTAGTCCGGGGAGAGGATATCCACCAGCACCCGCTTCTTTTCTTGTTGTTTTCCAAAAGTTTACAATATTTGTTGTGACTTATGTCGAAAGGTAAATGAATTAACAAAATAAAAAATGAAAATGTCTTTGAACACAGACTAATATTCACGACAAAAATTTACAAAGACGAAAAAAGAGCTGAGAATCTACGCCCTGTTGCAAGTAAAAGACATTTAAGAGCCACTGGAAATGGAGGAGGATGACCTTACAAAACAGGTAAAACATTTGTACATGTTATTAACTAGCATGCTTAGGCCTTCAAGAGCCAAGATCCATTTTAAATAAAATCTTGGCGTCTGCTGTCCGCGCCGCTGCACGCACGAACAGCTGTGGTTCACCACCGCCGGGCCGCTGGCCCAGGCTGCTGTTGGCAAGGGCCGTGTCTTTCGGACGGTGCTGGAGTACGGAGTGGATGTTGAACTAACTTTAGATCTAGAAGAATTGGAAGCCCACATTTTCAAACATGCTTTATAGTCAAGTATTCATGTCATCAATTCTGTATAACTATAAAGTACAATAATAAATCAAAATTAAATAAATGGATCTGGGATTTCGAGTAAATGAAAAGAAGGAACAGAGAGAGAGAGAGAGAGAGAGGGGGGGGGGGGGGGGGGGGGTGGAGACAACATCAAGACAAAGACATAAAGTAAGGAGTGGATACAAACAAACCCAACAATTTAAATTAGATTAAAGAGAAGAAAGAAGAACAATTAAATGGGCATGAGAAAGGTTGAAATGAAGTGAGGCTACACAGAAGATGGGTGATCATTTGTGAATTGATGAGGGAAAAGATATGAAAAGCATTTTTTTTTAAAGATGGGAATGGGAGAAAAGTAGACTTGTGTAGACTGATAAAGGGCAATAATTTACAGACGGAGGTGTAGCAAGACAAATTATTAGAGGAGTAATTGAAGTCGACTGAAGAAACAACCTAAGAATGGAAAAAAGTGCTTAAACGTACAGTAGAATAACATTAAACATGTTGTAAAATTGAGGAGAAGAGGAACAGCTTCGATCAAGAAGCTGGCCCGAGCGTCTCTTTTAGTTAGGCTAGACAATGTCGAAACAAGATTTTTCCCTTTACCTCTGGAGCCATATATATGATGTATAATTGCCATGTATGTATGAATTTATTTGTGTTCTTTTCCGTTTTCTTCAAGGTTGATGAGATTGAAGCGATGTCAGCCATTTATGGAGATGATTGGTGTGTCGTGGATGAAATTAACAGGATCTATAGCATTACCATCTCGTATGAAAACGATAAGGACATGAGAATAAGTCTCCAGGTCAGAACTTGTAAATTTACTGTTTACTTAAAGTAGCCACACGAAGAACCAAAAGTGTTTTGAATTGATGCAAAAGTCATAATCATTGCGAAGGGGAAGCCTTGCCGATCAAATACAACAACTCTTCTCTTCAAAATATGTTTGGGGCCCGCAGTAATCTACTCTCAAAAATGTTATAGTTTTGAGATCCAGGTTTTCTGCCTTCAGCGGTCCTTTGTAGAGCGTCAATATTTGTGACGTCACATACGGGACACGGCTGGCTAGCTGCAGACTGATACACGGCACTGAGCTGTTTGTCCAGTGTGTAACGTCACTATTCAGAGCTCGCTACGCTTGTGTGTTTGGCTTACGTTCAGGGGCGTTCGGGGGTCTAGAAAAATTGCATTTTACGCCTTTCCATGATATCTATATGATTTCTCAGCAAATTATTCGTGTTTTTCAAGAAAAAATCTTTCCATCCATATGTAATTTGTTCTGATTATGAATTGTTAGTGAATTTTCTTTGTGTAGCTCCTTTAATGGTACCTACTCTTAAAAATGGGGGGAGGGGTCAGTTCTGTATCAAATTTACTGTAACATAACCTTATACAGGGCTGTATCAAATTTACTGTAACATAACCTTATACAGGGCTGTATCAAATTTACCATGTGCAGCATTACTTGAATTGTGCATTTGAAATATGAATTTAATGTAAGTTACAGAAATGGACGAGTCAAGTTACATTGTGATCCCTTTACACAAGTGGTCATTTGAATTCATTGTTCAAACTGGTTACACTATTTGCTTTGATGTATTTACTTTACTTTAGCAAGCATGCAACTTGTCATTCATTGAATAACAATACCTTACATTACACTTTACAGCTGAAAATCAACTCAAGAAATTCATGTTTAAATTTTTTCTTTGTTTCTCAGGTCCTTCTCCCTGATGAGTATCCAAGTAAGGTTCCTCCAGTAACTGAATTAAGGCAAGAAATTTCTCTATGTATTGATATTCAAATAGATTTTAGTACATAATGCATTTTGTCAACGGCTGAAGGTCAAGTCATTGTGGCTTAGTAATAGTATACAGCAGGCTGAAGGTCATTGGTTTATTGCTCACCGTTTGATAATAAGATAAGTTGGAGTATACATGATCTAATATACAATTTGTCTGATCCCATGTTGTGAATATCCAGTTTGTGTAATATCTGACTAATATTAGATAGCTTAGACAGATACCGAGATGTGGTTGGTCCAGAGCTCGTCACGTGATTGCGAGGATCCAAATTGTTATATTTTCCTGGCCGGTCACTTTTCGGTGTTATATTTTACCGGCTGGTGAAATGAATATATTTTTAATCAATGCATGTCGCCCTCTTGAGAACTGTATGTCACCAATTACACACATTACACCATTACCGAGGGTCATTTTATTTTTTCAATATTTTTTCATGAATTTTTTTTTTCCCTTGAAATTATTTTTTCCACATTTTCTTTTTTTCCCAAAAAATGCTTTTTTGGGTAATTTTTTTTTTTTTTTTCGTTTTTTTTTTTCTTTCCCGAAAAATGCTTTTTAGGGTAAGAATTTTTTTTTTTTCGATATTTTTTTTTTTTTTTTTTTTTTTTCCCAAAATTGTTTTTTCCTTTTTTTTTTTCTTTTTTGAACTATCTCGACAGATTATTTGTACGTAATTTTGATTGTCCCCGAAAAAAAATAATTAAAATTTCGGGCAAAAAAAAATGGACCCCCCCCCCCCCAAACAAAAAATAATGAAACAAAGGCTATCTAAGATAACAGTTATTGACTGGCAGGGGGTATATAACATTCTTTGGACCTGAAGGGAAAATATAACCACTTGGGAAATATAACTCCCTTCAGCGGTCCAAATAATGTTATATTACACCCCCTGCCAGTCAATAACTGTATAATGTGATTACATTTTGCCTACAAACAGATCAACTATTAATAATCTAATCATCAGTTTATCTAATTTTCAGTTCATCTAATTTTCAGTACTCTAGTAATCATATGTAATGTCTAATAGGACCACTGTTTATTTAATCTATGATACATTAGGTTTCACTCTCAATCTCAGAGCACAGTTGATGATGTACATTCTCAACACTCTGTTTGAAAAAAGTCATAGTCCATATTTCTTTTTATTATTTGTTCATTTCAGTGCTCCCTGGTTATCAGGTGGTAACAGAATACTGCTAGAGTCTGGCCTGGCACAAGTTTGTTTGTAAGTATCTTAGCAACTCAGTAGCGTCAACACAAGAAGAGGATACTGTCTGGTTGGAGCCAGAAGGGTGTTGCCTAGAGCATTGAAAAGAATACCTTTCTGTCTCTTTGCAGACAAAACGAGCAATATAGCACTTAACAAGCTGTCCAAAAATACCTAGAGCAACGCTAGAAGGAATGATTACAAGAAAAGTCTTTGTTAAGATATGATAAAAATATGGTCTTGAGGTTTTGACTCCTTTTTCAGAGCAAAAACTTGCTTATATTTTGGCCATTTTTACTGAATCAGGATTCTGTAGGAATTTTTTTTTTCTTTCATAAACATCTTTAAAAAATATTTAATTGAATAATGGAAAATTGTGTTAATTAGTTGCATTTGTTAGATATAATATTACTATAGCAATGGACCAGTTTCAATTCACTAAACCTTTAATTCTTGAAATGATCAAATTTGTTCCTTATTCACAGAGAAAACAGTGGAGAGAGTGTACTCTATCTGATGGTCGAAAGGATACAGGAATTTATGGCAGAAAATGCAACAATTAATGAAGACAAAGAAAGTGAAAATTCTTCAGCTACCAAAATAGGTAAGAGAAATTTTGTTATGCAAGAATCTGGAGAAGTGAAACATTTTATGGAAAACTGGAATACCTGCTCTGATGAACTAAGTTTCTTGAAGTAATCAAGCAATTCAAGTTTAGCAATATCATATAATATGACACAGAATTCTTCCAAATTATATTTTCAGGATTCATTAATATTGAAATTAATAAGTTAAAATGAAATGTGTCATCATGCTTTTGATTTTGTTAAATTTTGCCTGAAAACTGTTTTATATGTATACAGCACAAAGTTTTTCATTTTGTACAATTTAGCATTAGGCCTAACAAAAAAAATGTTGATTTAAAATTTTTTTTTTTTACTGTTTTTTAGATAGAAAAAATATTAAAGCATTCAAAACTGAGAAATATCAGCCCAAAGAGGGAGAAGAAAAAGAAAAAAAGTTTAAAAAAAGATTTTTGACCGAACGACCCATGTTTTGGCACCTAAAGGGCAATACAACATATTTTTTTTTAGGCCTGACACTATAAGTTTATAAATACATGTTGAATCCCATGTTTCCATTCTTGTTTTCTAGATTTTGATGAGGATAGGAGTGACCATACAATAGACCAACTTGCCTCATCACTTGAACAATTCCATACCACAAAGACATTGATAAGTAACCATGGTCCCCAAACTATAGGTGAGTTTGGACCGCTGTTATGCCATGAGTATGCATCCAGTTATATTAAGAAGGGATTAATAATAGGAGAACTTGGGGTAAAATTACATGAAGTTTAGATTTATGATTTGCAGTTGAAGTAGCTATATGAAGTAAAGGAACTTCTTTTCTTTACAATTTGTTTCTTTGATTTGTTGGATGATCATATACAATGGAATGATAAGCAAGAAGTAATTTTTTTAGTTTCAAGAGCCTCCTTTAATACATCCTAATTTCTGATAACCCCCCCCCCCCCCCCCCCCCCACTGATTTTTGTTTTGGCAATCCTTTACTTTTCATCATTTTTTTAAAGTGTATTCTCTTTAAAGGGAAAGTCCACCCCCAAAATAAGTTTGTTTCGATAGAGGCAGAATAATAAGAAAATCAGGTGAGTGAAAGTTTGAGCAAATTCTGAATGAAAATAAGAAAGTTATGAATTATTGAAGTTGTGATCAATCAAATACAAATTGGCAACTCTGTGACTTATTATACGAGCTCTCCTTCATTTGCTTTGTGCATAATATTCCATAAAATCATGTTTTCTTCGTTATTGATGACGGAATATATATTTGTTCCTTGCAGGGGGAGTATAGAAACATATTTGCAATTATTATATTTAGGGTGCATGTATGGTTGAAATTTTTCTTGAGGGAAAATGAAAATTGTAGATTTTTTTAGTACTGAGCAAATGGAAGTTGAGCTCGCATGATACATCATAGAGTTGCCAATTTGTGTTTGATTGATCACAACTTAAAAAATCCTAACTTCCTTATTTTTAATCGGAATTTGCTCAAACTTTCACTGACTTGTTTCTCTCATTTTTCTACTCCTATTAAAACTAACTTAATTTCAGGGTGGACTTCCCCTTTAAGGATGTTTTGAAGAAAAAAAAATAATGAGTCTGTTATTGGGTTTCCCGTTTGGGAAGATTCGACTACCGGTATTCGACATTTGGTACAGTAGGTACATATTCCACCAAGACTTCATTCTCACCAGAAAATGAATACGAGTATTGCTAGCTGGCAGAAGAAGAGTAGTGATATCATTCTTCAATGATTGTTTTTATTATGCTTCATGAGCAGCTACTTGAGATTGGCAGTGGTTCATTTCAAGTAATCATATTATTTGTTTTCTTTTGTCTCTTTTTCAGAGTTGCCTCCACTCGTCCATGGTGACACCATTACAGATAGGAAAAGCACATTTCAAGCACACATAGCATTCCCAGTAGTAGAAGCAGAACAAGTAAGTCCTCTTTCAACAAACAATTCTTATATTCAGACATCATCCTGTTTAGAAATTGAAATACGAACGAACCAGGAAGAATTTATTGTGTGTTCTTATGTCTAGTTTCTTATGTCACCGGTGATACGGCTATAGGGATTGGGGCTATTACTGCCTATTTCATGTCATGTTTTACTTCCACTGGTTCAATTTCATGTGGACTTATATTATTGTAGATTTTTTATATTTTTTATCATGATATGATTATTTTTGTATCTTTCAGGTTAAATGTTTACTTCATAAGCTGCGTGAAAACAAGAAAATAGCACATGCCACTCATAACGTAATGGCATACAGGTAAATGGATTCTAAACACTTTTGCATCTATATACTTGCTGAATGCATGTAAAAATGATTTGCCATGTTTAACTAATTAGCCTACTAATCTAGTGACTCAGTAGCTGCCTGTGTAATGCCATGCTCCATTTGAACATATGTTCATGCAGTTGTAAATATCAAATCAAGTTAAAATTTCAGAATTAAGAGTTATAGTGTTGTTGCATCCCGGGCACTGAGTTCTTGGGGGATGTGAGTTGATCTAGCGGCACGTTCACTTGCTCAGCTCTCTGTCTTCACCTACAAACTGGCTCAGGCGACTCCGGTTCGAAACTGACTAACATCTTTCGGATGGTGATGTTACAAATCATTCCCCAGACGTTAATAATCATACCTGATTCATACACATCTGTAAAACCCAATTGCCCACACACACATATACCAAGTTCTTGCACCCAATTGTAATTTGATTCATGTCCTCTTCATAGGGCATCTCCACTATAAAGTCGTATTGAAATCTGTAACTGTTGGTCTTACCTCATCTCAAATGATTGAATCACAGCACCATCTTGCTTTATGTCATACCTGTCCACTCTCAAGAGCACTAAGCCTCACTGAAATAGCTTTGAACCCTGAAATTCTGATCATTTGACAGTTTATTTGTTTGTTTTACCTGACTACTATTAAAGCAACCAGGGGACTGACGTCTTTTACTCCTCTCTGAGGGACTTGGTAATGAGGATTAATGCCTTACCTAAGGGCACAAAGGGCATTATATAAATTGTAAACTACATTTCTTTTACACTTGGTTTCAAACCCTGGACCTCCCAGTTACAAGACCACTGAGCCATTGTGCCACCTACACCCTATCATACAAATGATTAACCTCTATAGCTTCTTGTTCATCTTCCATTTCTCTATCATGCCAGGATATACAAGGAGGATCATGATTCCTTCATCCAGGACTGTGATGATGATGGGGAGACTGCAGCAGGTGGAAGGCTTCTTCATCTACTGCAGGTAATACTTCTTATAGGGGTTTCCCCAGGGTTTTTTCATACTTTACCGTGACCCATTATTACAAAATAACTTTTCTTAGAGTGGGTGGATATGGACATGAATTGTATTTTAATTATCTATCATTTTTTCCAACATATCCAACTATTATTTGTCTTGTAATTATTCCATTCAAGAAAGATTCTGTCAGCTAAACTAAAATACTTTTCCATTTTCTACTTATGTATCTCTTTTATTCCATCTGTTTTTTCTTTCTCATTTCTTCCTCATTTTTCTTTCTTTTGTCTTCTCCATATTTCCCTTCATTTATCATTTCCTTCTATGTTTCTTCATTATTTGTGATTTTGTGTTCCTATTCTCTCTCCCCCCCCTCTCTCTCTCTCTCTCTCTCTCTTTTCTTCTCTCTCTTCTCTATCTCCTCCCTCTCCCCCTCTCTCTCACTCACTCTCTCTTGTGTCTCATTATTTTTCTGATAGATTGTTGATGCAAGGAATGTTATGGTGGTAGTATCAAGATGGTATGGAGGTATTCATCTAGGACCTGACAGATTCAAACACATCAACAATGCAGCTAGGAGTATACTAAACAGCTCAGGATTCATACAAAATAAGGTTTGATGTAGCTAACATCTTATTTGACAGAAAATCAGTACTTCTGATGATATCCCCAATTCCCAAAATCAAGTTTTTGCAGTAGATCACTTATGGTAAATGTATTTACTTGTAGTCTCTCATATATTTGACATATCAGTACATTCAAGAAAAAAAGGAGAAAATTTGAAGAAGGAGGAGGAGGAAGAAGAAGAAAAAAGAAAAGGAATAAAAAGGCGAAAAGTTGAAGGAGAAGAAGAAGAAGAATTAAAAGTAGAATAGGAAGAAAAAGAAGAAGAAAAGGAAGGAGGAGAAAAAGGAGGAGGAGGAGTATATTTTCTAGAGCTCAGTGTTTTCAAGAGATGGTCCTAATGGTCTTGTTGTGTTTCTTTTCAATATTGCAGGATTCCACACCGAAGTCAAAGAAGACCAAGTCTAAAAACAGATGACAAAACCCCTTAGTATTCTCAAGATACATATATATTTAATGATAAAGATGATTTTATGTAGCTGTTAATTGACATAATAAATAGATATGGGAGTGACAGAATAAGGAAGAAATAAATAGAGGGGAGAGACTGTGTCATGGGAGAATGTTCAGCAGGATTGTTAACTCGAGTAAAAAAAAATTAAGTTTGACTAAATACTGTGGAAACATGAAACAAAGGCTTGTCATGAAGGTTGTTTAAATGACTCAACCAGGATTAAGAGCCATTTACAGTACTTCTTTACTTAAATTGAATGCCTCTTGAAGAAATATTTGTTTAGGAAAGACAAAGCGTAATGTAATCCCGTCTGAATTTCAGTTTTGTAAGAAACATTCATTTCGGTGTTTGCTCTCGTAATTTTTGTGCTACCCGAATGCTTTCAGACTTTGGTTCACAGCCTAATTACTTGTAAATGACTGGCAATATGTGTACTTTCAAATTCCTGACTATATTGAAAGTCTTGTTATCCTAGAGAAAATACTGTATAGGCCCGACACCTCGCAATGAAACTATCAGCTTATCAATGAAATTGAAACCTTGTTTATCTGAAATGGTGTAACATTTTTTGATGGAAGACCAATATTTTTAATCTAATTTTGACCTCATCTTGCAATCCAGCTAGCCAAACATTCACTGCTTTCATGAAACTCTCCAATACATTTAACTGAGGTCGACTATTTTTAGAACATGTTCTTGGACTGTGGTGCTGTACAAAGGCACATGGTTTGACTGAAAGAAACAAAAAATTGTGCAATAAAGTCAGTGGCTCAATACAATGTAAATTTGTGTGAAGGTTGGAAAGAAATATAGATTTGTTTACCGTTTCATATCTAGTATAATATTTGACGTATGGACAAAATCATATTGTCTATACATCATTGAATTGAATTAAGTTCATCTCATTTGAAAACAGTACCGGTATACCTTTGCTCTTGAATTTGTCTTCCAACTTTTTAATCTGTAAATTGAGATGATATACAATATATTTCTATTAAAAACAATATTTGAGTTTATCACACATTTGTGTCAAACATGTTTCTGTAGTGTTCATAATCCTTTGTTAATACAGAAGACCCTTAAAGGACAAGTCCACTTGAAAAATAACTTACTTTCAATAAAAGCAGAAAAATCGGACAAACCAATCAAAAAAGGTTTGAGCAAAATCGGATAAAAAAAAAAAAAAGTTATGAATTTTTGAAAAAGTATGTCAAAATATGGAACAATGAGAATCACAACACAAATTGCCAAGATGGTTATCAGTTTGTGACATCATGTCCTCACTATTTATCAATTGCTTTATATAGTTTAATCTCATTAATTTCCCTTGTTATTCCCCAAAACTTGATTTCCCCATGCCTTTGCCCAGGTTATATGATTTGTATCATATTGCGTGCATGACATTTCACAAAATCTTTTATGAACTTTGAAGAATTTATATTATTTTCTGAATATTGTACATTCATAATTATTGATTTTTATATAAATAATTTATCAAAATTTACATTTTTCATGATTTAACCGAGAAAAAAAAACAACTTTATATTAGTGCATCCACACAAAAACATATTACTATCAATCTAACTTGGATGCTGGTGTGAAGAAATGAGATTATTAAGGAGAAAATAGGAAATTTATATCGTCAGTATAAAGAAAATAATGAGTGGATAGTGAGAACATGACGTCACAGACTCACGAGTGAGTTGCCAATTTGTCTAGCGATTTTCTAAGTTTTTCATGTCATTAAAAATTCATAACTTTCTTATTAGTTATCCGATTTTGCTCACACTTTTTTTTATTGGTTAGTCTTATTTTTCTGCTTCTATTGAAAGTAAGCTATTTCTGGAGTGGACTTGGGCTTTAATATTTTCCTGTTTTACTCTCTGATCCCCTCAACCATCTCTCTCTTCCTACTTCCTCTTACCTTCCTCTCCCCTCTCCCTCTAGCCTCCATATCTCTCTTTCTATCCCTCCCCCCTTCCTCCCTCTCTCACTCTCCCTCTCTTATTCTCCCCCTAAATATACAGTGTAGATATGTCTTCTTACTGTAGATCTCGGTTGTCCTCTCTTCTTTCTTCTAATTCATGTTTACATTAACTTTACCTGTTGATGAGGTAGTCCAGGATATTTTCTCATTTGCACGTATATTACACAGGGCAGGTGCAAGAATACTCAAAATGAACAAGTATGATGTAGTAAAAAAAAAAAAGAAATCCATATTATTTTGTAAACCAAAGGTTGTTGTGCCAATAGTAATGTTATACATGAACATATATCCTGTTATTTCATAACAAATTATAAAAAGCAATCAACACACATTTCACAAAACTGTATTTCACTAGACTTGAAAATCAGAGAATACATACATTAATTACATATCAAGATTCATAATAATGCATAGCCAGAATTTTGCCCACGATTTGTACTCCACTGTAGATTTAACCACAAACATATTTTGACATCTTAGTGTAATGGACTAGAACTTGCAGGTAAAAAAAGACAGCAATTTCTAATGTACCATGAATACAATGTAGATTTAGCCTAAAGTGGATTCCAGAATCAATTAATTTTTGTTTGTTTTTGAAATGCATTACTAATTTACTAAACTTAAAAATGGACAAAATCTTGATCACTTTTTACAATGTAGGTTTGTACAATTTGAACAATTTCTGCCGCTTGTATGGAATGTGTACATAAAACTGCCACATGATTCTTCCTTAATGACAAAAAGTCGTTATCTGATAACTTTATTACATTTATTTTTATGGACACCTTGCTTACCAAAACAATGTCTACTGTCATTGTTGAGTAGAGCTTATAAGATTAGAATATTTGTTGAAGGTGAAAATAACAGTTTGTCAAACTTTCCATTAGTTCTTATGATCATAAAATAGCATGGAAAGATTAACACAACAAAAATGAAATTCCTCTCACAATTCTGTTATCAAATTAGACATCAACTTCATAAGCAAATTGATTAAAGAATGCAGCACTCACATGCTTTAAATCAATTTGTTCATCTACTCTCCACAGTTAATTTAATCGTCATATAAGAATGTATTACTCAAAAAAAATCCCATCACATCCATATCAATGCTTGTGTTTTAATTATTTGCCAGTGTCTACATTCATTGAAGAAAAAAAAGGGAACTCTGACCAACTATCATTAATGTGACTGAAATTGAGATCAAATGCATTATTTGATAATGTACAAGCATGTTTTTCCTTATGGTGTTGTTGTATTGGCAATGTTCAGGTTTGTAAGAGCTGCCGTCATAAATACATATTTCAAATATGCCAGGTAATAATTAACCCCACAAAGATGAGACCTAAGAATAATTGTATTGACAACAAAACCATCTCGACTGAATTACAAAGTCGGATTGCCATTTAAAAAATCATCTTCCTTCTTTCTGGAGTGGAACCTGAAGCACACAGTCCTTGCTCAAAACCCACATAACGTCTGCTGAGTTCTGGGACCCATTTCACAAAGCCTTTTTTCAATGACAAATGACAAAAATCAGTGACAAATCTTCTGATAACAAATCAGAAGCAAGGATTTCAGTAGCTTATAACAAAAACTGTCATTAGTCACTGATGACAAGTTTTGTGAAATGGGGCCCAAGCCCTCCTGGCTCTCAGCAGCTAATATAATGTACATTGTTCATGTAAAATCTGCTCATAAGAGTCCATGCCTGTGACATTCAAACCATCAGTCAACGTTGACCCTGATGACATACATCTTCTTAGTGGTCAAGATAAACAGCCTCTCGTTGGTCGCTTGCAGTCCAAGAATGTCGTCGATGGCGTCCAGACTGATGACCTGCTGCTTGGCTATCTGTCCGACCACACGTCCACTCTTGCGATTCCTGAGCGGACTAGGGATATCTGCCGGTTGTCTGTAGATATAACCATGCTTGGAGCAGTCGCACAGGACACAGTAGGAAGTGTCCGGGGAGCAGCTGGCAAACTTGCAATTTCTCTTAGAGGCTTGAACATAGCCTAGGGCGTTGAAGGTAGCCTCGTGTTGCCATGGTGATGGAGATTCAGCCGTTGTCGGCCTGGGTTGCCAGACCACGCCATCAACATCGTGGCGGAGACAGATACAGGGTGGATGACTGGGTTGAAGCGGCGCCTTGAAGATACGTTGGTAGCTCGATATACAAGTCTGTCAAAGTTAAAGAAAGTTACAAAAAAAGTGCTAATATTTTGAACTTATTCATTTCAAGCACATAGTTGGAATAATGTTGTGCCAAATGATTGTACTTGCTGGGGCCAGTGCCTATCAAAAGCATTGCAGCTAACTGGTACCATTTATATCAATTCTTTCCTTTAGATTCATTATTCATATAATGTTTTTTATTATCCTACCCGGTTTTTCTATTGACTTCAAATCTAAATAAAGCCTGAACTAAATCTGAAATAAATCATGAACTCCCTTTTTTATGTTCTAAGCTAACTGGTGAAGAATCACTCAACATAGTGCAGTATTGTTTAGTTTTCAAGTAAGTGAATGTTGTAGCAAATACCTAGAAAAAACAATTTGGAATATTGTAATGCAATTACTGAATAATAATTTCAATAGGAGTAGATCAACAAACTGAAATATATTGACAAATGTACAAGTTGTACATTCTTTAAAAATTATACAACTTGAGAAAACAATCGAGACCATACTAGTGTTTTATTAGGATTGGTAAACAATAAAAAGTTTAATTTCTTAAGTATATAGAGTCGATCATAAGGAACGGTGACACAAGTTGGTCAGAAGATGGAGCAAAGAGTTTATTCAGATAATAATAAAACATGAAGATACAAACACAATAATAATAATAAGTTGAAGTTTAGAGCAAGTCTGATACTCTGTTGATGTCCTGAATGTACTCTCTAAATTGTCTGATGAATATCTGACTTGATTCCAGAAGTGAACCCCTTTCATAATGGGTACACCCTCTATTGAGAGTTGGTCAACTCTGAGTCCATGACCGAACATAAAGCTTAAGTACATCATAACTTTTACTCAGTAGTGGGGGAGTGGGTTTTTTAATCTGAAAGGGTGGTGTTGTGAATAAGACAACCATAATGTGACCAGTCATGAACTTACTTGGAAGTTACAAAGTTTTGAAGAAATGTGAAGTTTGTAAACATTTTAAGGTGGATGTTTACTTCATGTAGAGGTATTGATACAGTATTGATAAATCATTGGTCTTATCATAACATAACACTAGTAATGTTAACCACTTACCTTGTGTGAGATGGTGTGTTTGTGTCCATCTATCCTATAGATACAGACTTCATTCTCTACATTCATATCGCACTCCTCCAAGTCTTGTGGACTGATTCCTGGTTGACCTCCAATGTTACCGCTAGGATCAGGACCCTGAAAGAGAGGGGGTATGGTGAGAAAATATTTCCAAGATCATAACTCATAACTTGAAGTTACAAGGAATATCTATAAAACAAACACGTACAGGTAGGCTGAAATCTTCAAATCCCAGAGCAAAATTAATTTGGGAGAAATCATTTTTATAGTTCTATACAAATATGTAGATTACTTCGTTTTGAGACGCTTGCTCAGCTGATTAGTAGGTCTGATTAATAGAATTATACTCTTGTTTCAAATTCAATAATCATCTCATCGCTGGTTTTTACAAACTGACATATACCCATAGGCTGAAATAAACGTGATATCATCTGTTTAAAATAAGAATCAACAGGTAGCTAACTCTGTGCTAAAGTATTTGAGTTAATGCTCTTCCGACTCCAAGCAGACCATATGTCAGTTTATGAAATCAGCGATGATATTCAAAGGAATTGGGCATCTTTACCTCAGATTCTAAACAAAATCTTGGATTTAGCTCATGCTGCAATCATAATTATAAACCTTTAGGTCAGTCAGGAATCCCATGACTTTTACAAGGCGATTGCCCATCTGATTATCAAGACATAATTTATGATTGGAATTCGAAATTTCAAAAACCGTTTTCCCAACGGTTTTTATAACACTACAGTCTATTCGGGAAAATGAGTATGGTAAAACCTGCCACTCAAATTTTTTTACTTTTTTGAGGCACTTCATGATCATTTTGAAGCACAATTTTTGTAGGGCTTCAATATTACACCATAACACAGACGCTTATACATGTAGCTTGTAGGGCCATACATCTCAGATTTGGCATTTAAAAACTGCCAACATACCAGTGCATCTGAGGTCAGATGAGCCAGTCTTTCATGGATCAGTCTTGCTTGATCTGGATCAGCGACGTACTCCCCTCTCGTGTTCCCGACCACCACCTCCGTCCACATGAAACCTTCATTTTCCTTGGCCAGCATGACATCCAATCTGAAACAATCATGAATATGACAGAATTGAATTTTATCAGGGAAGGAATTAATCATTCATGACTTCTCGTGTTCAGTTTTATAAAAGTTCAGGTGGTGGAAACATGTAAACTCTGCTATTTATGGGCTTGTTACTCCTTTTCCTTTTAGTGTACCTTATTCCTTTTTTTCTTCTTTTTCTTCTGTATTTGTCTCAAATTTTATTGAACTTGTATACAATTATTTGTCAAATTACTGCCCTCTTGCGTTTGATTATGTACGTCTCTCTAGAATAGACATATTCTGTCCTGATCATTATTCCACGTCACCAGGAACCTATTCTTTACAATCCACGCTTTTCTATAGGTTCCTGCACATTTCACAGTTTTGTACTTTTCTTGTCTGGGTTTCTGTTAACATGATAATAGTTGTCAAACATATTTGGTGATATATAATTTTGTAGTCTGCTTAACTTTTGTCAATTACAATGATAATTTTTTTTGAAATTATGAAACAATATGTCTTTTATTTATATTTTGTTATCCAATCCAATCCAATCCAAAAGATATTTGATATAGCGCCTTCTCCTTGCAGTTACAAAGCGCTTCTGTGTTAAATCTGCATGTGAGATGTGAAACCAATAAACTCAAATTCAAACTCAATATTATTTCATTCCTGTCAAACCATGTCATCCACTGTTGTCTTCTCTAACATGGCACTTACTTTCTTTTCTCTAGGGTCCATGTACAGCAGGCGATATCAACCAGTCTATAGAGGGCGCCAGACAGGAGTTCTTTACCGTTCTTGATACTGATATCAATCCTATCTGCCTCCATCACCATATGAATGTCAGGCTTGGAGACGGTTTCCGGGACGATGAATGTGAGGATGACGTCTTCCCCAGTCTGTGTCCATGTGAACAGTGGTAATGGCGTTTCTGCAACAAAGAATATATATTCAAATCTGTGTTACGCTCCCCAGGGAGTGGAGAATGTGCATACATTGTGTGCGGGTAAGCCTAAATCAGATGACCGGGGTAATAATATATATCTCTGTAAAGCGCTTTGAGAGGGTCTTCGGTTCTGAAAAGCGTTATAAAAGAACTACCGGTAGCTATTATTAGTTCCCACCTGTATAGAAATACCACCTTTTGATAATGACCATGTATTTGTTTGTATCCCTTGAACAGTTTTTTTCTCATTAAAATGTGTACTACATGAAATTGGTCCTAAAGATAACCTGCTTAAAAAGCTTTTTTTTTTCTTGTCTCCGTAGAGTGTTCTTCATGTACAGGTTACAATGTGAATCAGATCATTCATACTCTACAACACAATTCACGAATCGAAAGAAAATACATAAATCATTCAAAATCTAAAACATCTACCTCAAAATATTACATTTCCAACATCACTGCAATGACAGATAATAGCTCTCATTTCATTCTGTAGTAAATCTATCTTTTGCGCTTTTTTCAAGTGCTCATAAAATAGCTGGCCTATAAAACTATATATTTTTCTTCTGCTTTTGTGGTATTGGATATTTCGCTTTTTTAGAAAAGTGAATGTCCATTGTCAGCTGTAAGATATTGAATAAAGTTGTGGTGATTTTACTTCAGATAAAGATAAAGCAAAGAATATCTACCGGTAATCAAATTCATGAAAACTTCAAAAGTAAGAAACCACAAGTTTGATCTTCAATAGTAATAAACACCCATAAATCATGTTTACTATTCTAATCCTTCATCTAATCATACATTAATTAAGAAATTAAGAAAGCACATATCAAGGGTTCAGTGACTCAAAGACGTAACTCAATATTTTGCCAAAATGAGTATTTGATATCGAAATGTGCAGAAAATGTGGACACAAAGACTTAACTCCACCCAACACCCCTTTGAAGTCAATGGTTAGTGAAACATAGACCTAACTCCTTACGGCCCAAGTGCTCAGTGACACATAAAAACTTGTTCTCAAAATGGCCAAAATGGAACTATGTCTTTGTGTCACTGAATCCTCAATATATCTCTTACCCTCTTCCTCCTTCTCTGCCTCATCATTGACTTCTGCCTTGACAGGATAGAGAGAGTCTGAGATGATAACAAAGTCAGCTTCACTGGCTACAAACAACCCTTGGGCTCCCTCCTCTAATCCACAGTACACAGGAGCTGTCTTCCCTCTCAGTTCTCTTGTGTTTTCCACCTCAAACTCTGCTTGGTCTGGAAATAGCACAAGATTTAAACCAAAAAAATTTAACAGTCAGGCAACAATGAAAGATCAAGTCCATCGATGAGTTAAAGGACCCTTTCTGACTCGAATCTATGAAGCTTATTACCATAATACTTTTATTAATAGACCATCGTGGGCGATCTAACATTTACTCAACCCTCAATTTTGTCGGAGGAATAGGGAGGGTCTTTTTTTGTGATTAGATTTTAGATCAGTTAGGGTAAGGATTAGAGTTGAGTACACTGTTGGGTTTAAGCTAGAAAATAAGAATGAATACCAGTAAGTATTCCAAATTTCACTAGAGAGAAGATGCTTTCATAGCACATATCCCCATGATAGGGAAGTTTGGGTCAATACATGTATGTTAATTAGTTGCTCAGAAAATCATTTCTATATTTTGCATTTTTTGAAATGCACGTATATCTATCGTTTAACTATGCTTCTGTGTCACTTTTTTGAGGAAAAAAGAGGGAAATCTACACATTTTATACATGCCTTTTGCAAAATATTGTAGCGTAATATACACGTATTTTGTATGTTTATCATTGTACACAAAGAGGGCATTAACACTCACTACAGTATGTAATATTATGAGTAATTGCCATCACGGCTCTAAACAGACCATTTCTTCTTACCAACTGTCTTTTTCAAGGTGATCCATTCCATGTATGTTTCATAATCACTTTTGTTACTCTTCGCTGTAGAACCCTCTCCATTTTCTTCATTCACACGGCATGACTTCTCAACATGAAGCAACAAACAGTCTACTCTGATCTCAGACTCCTCCTCTCTGCATACAGCATGCTGTAAGATGGCCGGAGCACCTCCACACACTTCTTTCTTGAATATCACCTGGTTTTGGGGAAGAATTTAATAAAAAGTACATAGATACAATAGGAATTGTTTTCAACATGATTTAGATGGACACTGTATATAAAAAAAGATGTTCATATTTCTTCATCGTAACCCTACAATTTTCTTTTTCATAATGTAAATGAGCACAAGAGTTTAAAAGGTACAACTTAACAAAGTTTTCATAAACTGGGCCAATATCTGTAATACAACATTATAAATGGAAATCATGCAGTTAAAACAAGGAAGTTAAAAGTTTATTTAATAAATGCTATTCTGATTAGAGATAGCTCATACAGTGCTCATTTTCAAAATAGTGTATATTTTTATATGAAGAAGTAACTAATAAGAAGTGATTTCTAAGAAATGATTTCTTTTCATTCCAGAAGATATCAAATCAGAATTCAGTCCAGTTAAGCCATGAGAGTCAGAAAAAAGGGCATTAACTCCAAGTCAAATTTACTATTTTAGTTCTCAGCAGTCAATATCAAGTAATTAAAGTAGGAGTAGTTAGTTACCTTCCACTGTGTGCACTCAAATTGGTCTCTGACCCCAGTGTCTAGTACATAAAGGAGCCCCACCCCATCAGACAACACGCACAGATGAGGGGAGGGGAAGGAGAGAGAAACACTGTGTCTTGACCCTGCCCTCCTGGTCACCCCCTCAGGAATGGTGAAGATGACTGTAGGTTCAGTCAGCTGTGATTCCTATAGGATCCAATAGTTATCACATAGTTTATTAAACGGCATTTGCAAGATTTCACATAATTCATCTGCTCAGAGCAAGAAGGGTATTAACCCTTTCAGGATAGGATTTATATTTAAGGCTAAATTGATCACATATTGTTCTTTAAATTGGCAACAATACTATTTTTCTTTTATCACTACAATAAGACAACAAATCATGTCTCTGAAAACAATATATACACGGGCGGGAACGCTGTCGAAATGTTGAATACATGGCCGGTTTTTATTAAAAAACAACGATTGTAATCCCTCAACTTGTTGCCAATTTAAGGATTTTAAAACTTATTTTCCTTCATAAAATTCCTAGCATCAAATGCAATATAGTCTTGAAACAAAAATGGATGCAGTGTGTGGAGAAATTGTTGCCCTTTTCCTCTTGTGTATGTGGTATATTTTTTAGCGCTCTGAATCAAAAGTAATTGAGCGAAACCACACAATGTGGAGTAATAATCAGTAATTGTCATGAAAGGGTTAGCTAAGTGTCAACAGCTGTGAGTGAATACTCTCCTTGTCCTAGCTCTCAGGAGACAGTACATGTATGTAGCTCAATAGACAGAACAAATTAGTGCATTCTAAGTCAAATACACAAGAATATGGAAGTAGATATATCAAGTTATCAAGTTATCTCATATTTCAGACTTCTTACCACCTCCCCCCCCCCCCCCCCCCCATGAAATCCCATCTTTTAGTTTTAATCCAAGTGGACAACAGATACTTTATTTCAATTTCATTTCTTTTCATAGTCTCCCTTTTTTCCCTAGTATATTAAAATTCCTTTAAGTTGAACCCTTGTCAATGATTCAGATTTCAGATTACCAGAACAACTCTCAGCTGCAGAAGCCTCCATTCTGTATCAACATAGTAAACACAGTTGGGATTCCACAGGTCACCGGTTAAATAGTTGGTCAAACCAAATGCTTGCATATGCTGGAAAGTATACTCGTCATCTCTCAGCTTCACTTCATCAACCCCTGAAACAAAAAGGAAGAGTGGCGAAGAAAAAAATAAATCAATTACACTAAATAGATCTAGATATAGTGATCATTAATTTAACTGGAAAGTGAACATTGAATTTATTCTCTGTAATTCAATCTTACGGGGACAAATGATCAATTGCAAAAATAATTTGAATTCTTTTTTCCATTTTTCTAACATCGGTAGATTAAGTTGAAAAGGTTGTATTTTACTGCCTTTTATGATCGATTTTCACTAAAGTACAGATTTTGAGTGAACTCAGTTGATTTTTGTAAAGTGGTGTTTGAAATTTTGAGAATCAATAGAATCTAGAGGTCGTCTAAAAAGTTTTTAATACACAACAGGTCCAAGGAGGCGAGTTGGCTCAGTCGGTAAAGCGTCTGCCTGTCGAACCAAAGATCCCAGGTTCGACTCCCACCCAGGCGGATGACTGAAGCCTGCGTTGTGTGTTAACGTGCCCCTTCCCTTGTTCATAGATGCAGGTTATGTCAAGTGGAAAACACTCCGTCCCTCGGATAGGACGTTAAATGGAGGCCCCGTGTACAGGAGAGTCACAACCCTTGCACGTTAAGAACCCATTGCACTATTCGTATAAGAGTAGGGGGAAACCCCGGTGTAATGGTCCACCTGCACACCCCAACCAGGCCGAGTATACGGCATCTGCAAGAATCTTGAGTATTGAAGGAGGCAGATTATCTTGAAGAAGAAGAAGAAGAAGGTAGATCTATACAAAGCTGCGCTTGTGCGTTAACCCTCACCCTTACGCCAAAATTAGTGCACGGGACTTAGTAGTAATTTTGTAGCTATCAATCGTCATAAATTAACCTCACCAGATTTGATCAAAAGAGAATAGATGGGCAGAGGGTCAAGAGATAATTTGTAGCCATCAAACTCGCTATCAAGAAGGTCTCGATTCACTTTCAGAACTTCAGTACAGGCAGCCATTTCGATTTTGTCCAAATTGAAACTCATGCAAAGGGTCAGTATGGAACGCTATGCGTGGTACGTACGAAGTTGTGTATGATGCTGTCTACAGTCCGAACACGTTCCACAAAACACGTAGGTCAGTCGGTGGGGATCAGAGGGAGTGGTGCATGGGGGTGGTATATGTTTTTCATGGTTGTCGTTAGATTATACACAACAAATTGGTATAATTAAACTATGAAGAGTATTACTGACATGAATCTGCGTGTGATGGTGACAGAGAGACAGCCAGTATTATGTATAAGTAGAGAGAGAAAGAGAGAGAGAGACCACGAGGGAAGGGGTATCCTGTGTAAAAAAAAAAGAGACAGAGAGACATAGAAACACAGCGTGAGAGAGAGAGAGAGAGAGAGAGAGAGAGAGAGAGAGAGAGAGAGAGAGAGAGAGAGAGAGAGAGGGGGGGGGGGGACAGACATACAGGCTGACAGACAGACAAGGGTAATTTATATGAAGCACAATTAGGTTGATGGCGAAAGCTTAAATCTTAAATAGATCTATGCCTCTATGGACAGCAATAATTGACAAGGATAATATTTTTTTTTTAACCGAGGCCTGTTATATGCTTGTCTTGATCAAATGTATAGAAATAAAGAAATCAAAAGGCATCAACCGGGGACATCAACTCCATACGAATTTGGCTTATTGAAATTCAGTATTTAAAAAAAAAAGTCCTCCCCAAAAAGTCAAAGAAACAAATTGATAAACGTTTCAGTGCAAATTAAATCGGGCGACTTTGAAATTAAAGATCATAGTGGGATTATAGTGAGATAAAAAAATTCTCCGTTTTTAATTTTTGTCGCAAATGCACAGCAATTGAAAGAAATATATCGATAATTTTAATCACAAATACTTCGTAAAGTTGCACTTTAAGACATGTTTTCGTTTGACTCGATCGTTTCCTATAATGAGAAGAATGATTATAAATCTGCTGTAAGCCTTTAACGATGATGGCCAAAATCATGATCGTGTAAATTTTGTCATTCTTAGTACAAATTAAGAATCCTTACGTTGTAGATGTTCTGTCAGCAATGAGGCTAAACAAAGATCACCAAGTTCCACGATTTCAAAGGCGAAATACGTTTGAAGCTCCGCCAAAAACTTTATATAAGGCTTACAAAAAAAAAGGTTGTTTTGCCTTTTAGGTGCCAAAACATGATGGGTCGATCGGTCGGATTTTTTTTGTTAAAGTCGACCGTAGATTTCAAGATTTTGGGTTCGGTCTCAAAGGGCAATACAACATTTTTTGTAAAGGCCTAATGGCGGTTGCCTTTTTTGAAATCATTTTTCTTTTTTACGAATTTATTCCTCAGCAAACACTATTTTCGCGTGTGGATTTCATGAAAATTAACAAAAATCCCTACACTCTTACTCACTCCTCAATTGGCTGCCTCCTTTCTCGCATATCCATCGCGGGCCCCTTCTTTTACGAGACGGCACATCAGTATAATCCTCTTTAGATCCGCTCTACCACTACACCACGGTGTCGTGCGCAAAATTCTGCAACGTAACAATATAAGGTATACGCGAAGGCATTGTTTCGTCATGGTCAATGTGATCCAGTTACTCGTTGCTGATTGGTTAAAAGTTTTATTGCGTCACGTCTTTCTCTTTGGAAACCACGCTCTGTATACAGAGATCTTAACCACAACAAATCGTACACTTTCTGATTTATCGTGCAGTGGAGAACAGATAGTGTTTTCATTTTTCATTTATTTTTACATGTGTAGCCTCCTCCGAATTTCCTAAAGCGAATTTGAAGCAGTTTTGCTTAAAATTCAATTTTCTTTGCTATTTACTAAATTACTAACAATATCATCTGATTAGATTTTAAGGTGAGTAAAAGAATGAGATGCATTAAAAAAAAATGATAAAACCAAACATGCAATCATCACCTATAGTCAAGTACATATACACTCACACCATCACACGCATTAACATTATAGCAATAAAACGTTGACTCCCGAAATAGGGGGTAGTGACCACTCGTTTTTTTTTTTTTGTTGTTGTTGTTTTTTTTTGGTGCTCAGCGAGGAGGAAGGAGGGAAAGTGTCCATTTTTTAAACTCATCATCCACCCCCCTTGAGCACAGGGAAGGGGGCCCGTCTTCTTTTTTAACAAAAAAGGGTAAAACAATTTTGTATAATCTGCCAAACACGGTGGAAAACACGACACCAGTTTCCCAATAAACAGTTTTTTTTCCTCATTACATTCTATAAAATAGACAACACCAAAAATAAAAATAAAACCTAACCATATAGAAAAATGAATAATTTTGTTCGGATTTTTCTTTTTGGTTCTGTTAACGAGATCGATAGAGTGATGATGGTTTCAATGATGATGAAGTGAAGGACGATGGTGATAATGGTGATGATAGTGATGATGATAATGATGGTGATGATTGTTATGATGATGGTGATAACGGTGATGTGATGATGATGGTAATAATGATTATGATGGGGATGATTGTGATGTTGATGACGATGATGATAATGGTGATGATAATAATAGTCATGGTGATGATTGTGATAATGGTTGTGATGACGATGGTGAAGATTGTGATGGTGATGATGATGGTGATGAAGGGCAGATTGCTACTCGGAAGACTCGAGGGCCCGTGCCGAATGTATAGCATTAATTTAGTTGGCAAGGAAATGGCGATGGGTGTCGGCCACACCCAAATTTCACACCCAAAGTACTCATCCTAACTTCTTTAGGCAATTGAAATGTGTTGAGTCGTAAAACATCAGTTTCAATTTTTTAAATCATAATTCACGGCGAGAGGGGGAACCCTTCATCAATGCATGAAACCCGCTCTACACCCACCTCATGATGGCGGTGTCATCCATCTGTTTTCTTCAAAACTAAGATCCGTTTGTGGGTCTGGTCGTGTGGAAGGGGGAGAACATTCACGCAAACCTGTCCTCGTCTCTATATTAACAGTGTATTATTGATTGATTGATTTTTTGTCTTTCTCTTTTACTTTAAAACGGTATAAGAACTAATACCTGTGGATCACAACTCTTTTTTTTTTATATAGCTGGGAGGGGGACCCTTCACGCAAACCTACCCCCCATCTATATATCCAGTGTCTTATTGATTGATTGATTTTTTTCTTTCTCTTTTCCTTTATATATAACTTTATAAGAACAACAACTTGTGCGTCATTACTAGCCCGGGGATTTGTTTTCTTCTCACTATAAGTTGTCTCGGGAAAATGCATTGTCTAAGAAAAAAATATACAACATTTGGAATGTAAATTATACCAAATCTGAAGTTGAAGGTGAGATTGGTTGGAACAAAGTACACATGGCCTAGATCACCAAGATAGTTGGCTTGATTATTGTGCAAAGTAAAATACGAAGTCTCTACCTGTATAGTGCAATTAAGAAATAAAGTTGTAAGAGATCGTTCAGTATAAGATATCGGCCTATATCAAAACTTGTCTATCTGACTGTTGGTATTTTTCATGTGATGTTTCTTTTAAGTTTAATTGCAAATGCGCATGATCATTAGGGAATCGCAATACAATAAAAGTCTGCTGATATGGGTTCCTATTAAAATGTTTAGGAGTGTACCTTCAATGTTGAATTACAAAAAGCCTTAGACATTTTACAATAAACCGATCAAATCATATAACGGCATGGAAATAATTCTTTTTCTCCTTCTACAAGCAAATCAATACGAGTACGACAATAATACATTATCTATCCCGCAAGCAATTATATATCCACTCCTGTACTATTGATTTGGTATCTAACTGTTTAGCAACGCGCTATTGTATTCAGCGTGCCTACGAGCTCTGTGGGGGGAATTGTACGGGTTAGAGCTTGAAGAACCGATTTTATATTTGTTCACTCGCGGTCTAGCTGTGTCATTTTAAACAGCACGCCTATTGTTGAAACGTATAGTGCTTGTATTTACATTGTCTGATCTTGTGTTTGAAGTGTGCGGGAACTCTACTGTAATATAAAATGGTTCGAAGTTCGGTCTGTCATCGTTATGGGAACTAAGCAAGTTGAACTTGACTACAGCTAGTGCTATGTAATTGCACGTAACGGGGTGAATATATACCGACCTGTTGGCAAATATATATTTCATATAATACTCGGCTACGAGTGGCAGTATGTGAGGATTATAATGATATCTCCGAGAGTTCTTGACAGCTTGTAGCTTCACGTTGCCAAGCACTGAACGTCTGCTTGAGCGCTTAGATAGCAGGTGTGTATAACGGTATTATTTTACGGATTATGGACCGTTATGTTACATTACTGTAGGCATGTTATTGTACGGCCGTTGATGTGAATATTAAATATATTATGTTACTTGTAGTCGTATTATATCGGCTGCATAATTTACTCCATTTGCCTATTTTAGCCCAAAAAACATTATGTATTTAGCTGAAATGTAGCTGTACGTGATATGCTTGAAGTTGAGCATAATAATGTCCGCTTAATATTGATTTCACTATGATTACGTTAAATGTAATTGAGCTAAACTATTGTTGAGCGTTCATAGTTTAGTTACGAGGTGTTCATATTTCTTTTTCTATCATATACTATAGTACTAAAATTCATCATTGTAACTGCAAATGGGCATTTCTACAAGCTACAATACCTATTCAGTACTGTCTATAATCACTTATGCTGCGAATTATGGAACCCCAAAATATAAAATTCCTTTTTTACTTTAGCAAGTAACCCAAGTTTCCAGAAGTAAGAGTTGTATATTTCCTTTTAAGAAATAAATAGATTATGCCAGTTATGATCTGTATAGCTATCTTGATAACCAATTACCTTCGTTCATTTTGTTCAATAATGATCAAGGTGGGATTTGAAAAGGTTGATATCAAATAAGCAATTGCTGAACACATATTTTAAGAGCATATTCCACTTGTCTGTTTTTTTTAAAAGAGTGGATTCCACTCCAAACGAAGAACGTATGACTACCCAAAATGTTCAGTTTACTCTATACTATCTCTCTCCCTCGATGTATTTCTCTCTTCATCTCTCCCTCTCTTTCTCTCTCTCTCTCTCTCTCTATCTACCCATATCTATCCATCTACCTATATATATATATATATCTATTTATCAATCTATCTGTCCTACCCCATTTTATTTCTTATTCTCTTCTATCATTAGCAGTAACAGATTACTTTTTGTTTTATTTCTTTCTTTTTTTGTCTCAGTCTATGTGTATTCCGTTTATGTAATTTAATTAAATGAACCTACACGCAACAAGGCAAGCTTTTACGGAGGTTTACTCTTCTTTTTCGCATGTAATGATTAACAGAATATCCTTTCATGTCATCAATTACTATGATTCAGGATTAGTTACTTCCATATTACTTCAAGAATTGTTTGTGAAATGCATTATGCTTTTTTAATTTTCATAGAAATAAAAGCATCCAGTCAATCAATCAAAGTGGATTTCCAATTTTGTATATAGTAAGCAGAACTACGGTCTTTTCTATCATGTTCAAGAGATTCAGTTGGTAGATAAGGACAATTAGGATGGGTACAAAAATATTAAAAGCTCCAGCAAGTTTTATCGATCCAGTCTTCGACACCCATGGTCTTATTTTTTTTTTACTCTTTCATTGTTGTATAAGATTGTAATCTCCTCATCCCATTGAACTTTGAATAGAACCACTTGAGATCATTGCCAATTTCAACAATCAATATCTAAATCAATAGTGAGACCCTAACGACGCAAACTTAATGATAACAAACATATCGCATATCATCAAATTAAAGATTCGTAAATAATAATATGCATGCAGTAATGAATGATTAATGTACTAGATCTTCCTTCCTTGAAATGATATCAAAAGGATACGTATTCGAGGAGGATCTAGGATTTGCAATTTTGTGAAAGGGGGGGGGGGGTCGGAAGAACATAGCAAACAAGCATGAATGAATGGAATGTTAAAATATATCACATCATTTTGGGGGTATACAATTTGAAAATGGATGCAAAACCATAACAACTAAAGGGCACCTATACTTATGGTACACTAATTAAGAGTTTTCAAAGTTAATATATAGGCCGGTTGTGCCCCTCCCCTATAATTATCTGCCAGTATACACAAAGGCAAAGCTATGTGAGTTTGAAGACAGACGGAAATAATCTCTTACACAATCATGTAATACGTTAAATGGCTTCTTTTACATGTAACATGGTTTCTTTTTGATGGACCGTTAACTTCACTTTTCTTGTCTCTTCCTATATATCATGACAAGTCTCATCGCAGCGAGTTGTAAACAACATGCGAAATACCACTGAGATCTTAGTATCAAATGACTAGTTTCGATTCCATTTAGATTATGTTCCCCATGTATTCAGATGTGTACACATCTACCGTAAGCCCCTGTATAGAGAGATGAACTATTGCATTCACATGTTACCATGGTTACGAGTTATAGGCATATTGGATATCTATAATCTAAATGCAACTGCATTTTGGTGTGTCGGCTATGCCCCTTTATGCGGGTGTTCACTAAGTGTATTTGTGGTAGAAAGATAGACCTAGTACATGGACATTTATAAATACATCTCCTTGCCATGATTTCTGTTTTTTAATTTCTATTTCAAAGTGAAAATTACAGTCATATCATGAAATAGGGGCCTATAAATACAATCATAGAGTAGCTCTATTATAATATAATTATACCCTATCCTATTCAGTTTATAGTTTGAAGACGAGTTGAAGCATTGTAAGATTGCACTGTATATAATAGGGTACGCAAAATAAAATTGTGGATTTATTTCTTTTCTTTTCTCTTTGGTTTACTTTTACCCAAAGTTAAGAGTTTCTATCATGTATCAACAACAAAAAAAATATTTCTCTATGATACCACGTACCAGAGCTGACAAGTTCTTGTCAACTCAACGACGTCGTTATGTTATATAAACGTACCTGATTATCTTAAATTGTGCCACGAACTAATAAACTATCATACAACTTGGCCAGTTTGATGTCATTCGTATGATAACATGCCTGAAGTAGGTGGGGTTGTGGTGATCTTTTAGTTGCTAATGGGTAAATGGGGTTAACTTGAGAGATGTTTAGTAATACAAAATCGAAGATATAGTAACGAATGCAGATGTACTTAAGCTTTTCGTTTTGCACAGAGTAAATTGGAAGAATGAACAGAAAGCCGAAATATTATATTGTCTGATTTCGGCTTTCTGTTTCTAAAAGCTTAGATATACATATCTGTATGTGTTGCTATTCTTAAGTAGAAGTTTCAACCCAAATCATATAAATGTAGATTTAATTTATATTTCGAGGTCTTTGTTGATTAGAAGGAAAAAATTGAAATCGAATCTCCACATTAATCATAATTTTGTAATAGAGAAAATATGCAAATTCTGGGCATGATGATTGATGTTTATGTTTTGAAATTGATAATATCAATGCTTATAAATCGAATGTAAGCCCAATGTTATGCTTGATAATGCATATGCAATGCATTGCTTCATGGTAAACATAAGCTTGCATTATATTTTGTTACTCTCTTTAGTCATTACAATTTACGTTTTAGATATATACTTTCCTATTTTTTCTCACTTTACGCCTAAGAATATATCCCTCTTGAGAACAAAGGGGTCAGTTTGGTTCTTTTGGTTGTTTTTATTGCTGTTTTTCCCCATGTAAAAGAACAAAGGATAATATTTCAAAATACATTCGAAGTGAATTTTATTTGGACCTGAATAGCTGTTCGATTATCCATATACTGCTTTGTGCCAGGACCCAGAGATTATTAGCAAAACAATGAACACAAAACCATTTTCGACACAACGGTCGTCCTGTACAACGGTCGTGTTTTTGTTTGTTAAGCAACATGATTTCAGTTATCTTGACATTTGACAGATTCGTCTTGCATGGACACGATCAGAAATCGGTCTTAGAAAGGAAAAAAAAAATCAATATCCCCATTCCATTTCTCCACAGAATCAAAACACAAGTTATAAATTGAATAATACCTGACACTTTCAATCAATATCAACCGGCCTTGTCTCAAAGTTTGAGGTTTAGTTGGGTTTGGTGTCCATTATACTGACCTTACATTAGACAATGGTATCTATAATTGGACTCAAGTGACAAACTTAAGATGTAAAATGGAATGTGGTTTCGTCTGTCAGAGACCAACATCGTGTATATTAGGTCACCATCATCTGCAGCAACCGCAGATCTTGCAAGAAGAGTGGCTCTCGTCACGTCTTCTCGTTTGGTGCTGCAGAAGTCTAGTGCTTTAATGAGTACTGTTGTCGGCTTTTGTCGAGTTGAAAAAACATGGACACTTTGCTTCTCTTAAGGAAACTTCTTCCCGGAAATTAAATAGAAGAAGTAGGGTTAAAGAGCTGACTTCGTAATATCTCATGTATGGTGCTGAAGTACAAAAACATATTTGAGCAGATGTCATGTTTATAGTTTCATCATCTTCAGCAACCGCACAACTTGGTAGAACAGCGCATCACGTCCTTAACTTTGCTTCTGCCGAAGTAGTGCTTTTAGCGAATCCTCCGCAGATGCTTTATTATATTGACGAAGACAAAAAGAGGAAAATCTCTTCTGGAAGGCTGAAAGTACTAACCTCTGAATATTTTGTGTGTTTTTGGTTAGTATCTGTGATCTTATAGACAGTTTGATCTGTATTGTATTCTGTGGTAAATTAAACTGACATTACCATGACATCGACTGACTATGTATACCACCTAAGGTTATTATCTTTTTAATGGTCAGACTCTTCAAGCCTTTTTTTGCCCTCAAAATCTTTAAGACGGATGAATATAGTCTGATGTTTTGCAATACTATAATTATGGGAGTACAAGTTTTTACTTAACTGCTTAGAAACCAATGCAAGTATAATTTTGAATGTAAATAGGCAGCGATAAGTAATGCGTTTAAGCAGCGACTTGGCTTCAAACCCAGGACCTCCATCTACCACTTCTCCATGTAGTAACATATTGTATTCTCATCATCTTGCAGAGTTTCCACATGCCGCACCTAGTGCCCACCATGAAGAAGGTCGGCGTCCGGGATGCCAGCGGCAGGTTCATCGACACGTTTGACCTGATGTTGCAGCTGCCCTGGGGAGCTCTCACCACCGTGGTCGTTCACCATGACATGGCCATCCACCAGCTCAAGTCCGCCATCGAGTTCTCGGTCGGTCTCCCATGCGACCTCCTGACGCTGGGATACAAGCGCCATGCTTCCCTTGCCGATAATATGACTCTCAGGGAGATGAGATTGATACCAGGTATAAAATATATGATATATATATTTTGATTTTTAAATAGGTCTTTGAAATTAAATTGAAGTAAAGAAATAAAGGGGTTTCGCCCTGGGGGGGGGGGGGGGTGGGGTGCTGATGAAACCTCGAAACCCCTACCCATTTTTAAGGGTCGATTTGGCGGATTTTTTTTTCTCGAAGTAAAGCCCATTTTGTGGACCCATATTTAGGGGTATTTCTGTTGAAAGTGGGACCCATGTTTAAGAATTTGTGTGTGAAAAATTTACCCAAACGTGGCACCCCCCGTATGTCTTAATATATGAGTACCCCCCCCCCCCCACCCCCTTTTTTTTTTTTTTTGGTCTCAAAATTTCAAAATTTGACATTTTTCTTCGTTGGGGGGGGGGGGGGGTAAGGTCATCTTATTTAGGTTAGCCGTGGGGATTTTTTTTTTTTTTTTTTAATAATAAAAAACAAAACAAAAAACAAAAACAAACAAACAAAGGGGGGGTTTAGGTTTTTTTAGGGGGGTTTACATACATTAAAATACCAAAGGGGGGGGGGGGGGGTTTGAACCCCCAACCCCCCCCCCCCCCCTGCGTACGCCCCTGGTAACATGTATATTCTACTTTGATGTTTTCGGAACAAACATTATGTTAAGAGCAAGTTAGGGACATCACTTGGAAAAAACAAGGGAAACGCTCTCGGCGGTCTCGCCTGCATAACGCAATTCAATATGATAAACCAGAACGTTAATGACGTAGCGCTCATCCGCATCTCACTGATTCTCGCAACAACAAATATCGTAAATTTTATGTGGTACACTTTTGAACTGGTCAAAAAATAAAAATTTGATGCCCTGGAAGGTACATAATTTCATTTCATTTGCATAAAGTACCATAAATAATCAATAGAGCAAAATCTCACAATTCTGTGTAGAAGTTTAGTGTTCCAAATTTAGCTCTACGATATAAAGCAAACCAAATCAAAATCGGTCTAGAAATGAAGGAGAAGAAGCCTTTTTTGTGATTTCGAATAAATTTGCATAAATTAGCATAGATAATGAATTTCACGATTCTGTGTAGAAATTTTAAATCCCCCTCCTAGCCCTATCATATGAAACAATCAGAATCAAAATCGGTTGAAAAATAACGAAGAAGAAGCATTTTGAAAATCTTGATGTTGATGCCACAACATAGTCTAAGTTTGTTGACCTTAAATGACCTTTGACCTTAACTTAGTGACCTGAAATTCTACTAACATGATTGGGGAGACTTGATAACCCTATAGTCCAAGTTTCATTGACTAAGAACTTATACTTTCAAAATTATATCAAAAATTCAAAAACTTAACCTTAGGTTAAGTTTTCAATGATGATGCTACAACATAGTCCAAGTCTGTTGACCTGAAATGACCTTTGACCTTGACTTTGTGATCTGAAATTCTACTCACATGATTGGGGATACTTGATTACCCTATAGTCAAAGTTTCATTGACTAAGAACTTATACTTTCAAAATTATATCAAAAATTCAAAAACTTAACCTTAGGTTAAGTTTTTGATGTTGACGCCGCCGCCGCCGTCGCCGTCGCCGTCGCCGTCGCCGCCGTCACCGGAAAAGCGGCGCCTATGTCTCGCTTTTTTGCTACGCAGGCGAGACAAAAAGGAAAGGAAGCGTTTGATTTTGCTTCACATTTTTAGGCCATAATTGGAGTGACAGAATTACATGTTCCTTAATTTTCTGGCTATCAAATGAGAAATTAATTTTTCAGCTCTATTCATCTGTGGCTATATTTTATTCTTTTGAAGGCAAATGAAATTAGAGCAAAGACTTACAATAACAATGGTTTTATTCGTGTTGCTATATTTTGTAGGGGATCGTATCAGTGTCATCCTCGAATATGGATTTGAAGAGCTGGTATCTGGCGCTGTATCGGGGAACACTCAGGTGATCATCAACGACATCAAGAGACACTGGAACGAAGACGATGTCGAAAGAAGACGAATGGTGGTCATGTTCATTGCTGCACATCGAGGGTATCATTACCTAATTGATAAGTAGGTACACCTTGTGCAAGCAAGCTGGATATATAGACTGTTTTCTTTTTTCACTCACTTTGGACATCCGTAATTTCCAAACCAACTGTGCATCATACATGGGTGTTGATCCGTAACTGATACCTATTCATCAGGGGGGATGATCTATTCATTCATCCCCCCCTGATGAATAGGTATTACGTAAGGATCGACACCCATGGCATCATAGATTCTTTAACTTACAATTACTCTCCCATGCATTGTATCCAGATCATTTTAAATTAATAGGGGAGGAATTTTGGGGCAAGATACTGGCAAGTTTGCTGGAAAATTCCCCCAAAAGACAAAAGAAGGGGTTCTCAATTTTCAATTTGCCTACAAAAGCTAAAAATTAAAATTTTACTGACAGCTGTTAGAGACTTTTCCGAACGTTACATTGAATTGAGGTATCGGACATTATAGTGGTTGTTTAAAGGTAAAGACCAGTTTTAGAAACGCCCTCTCTCAAAAATGAAATGGAAGCTCCTATTATCAATCATGTGAAAGAATATATTTTGACTAACACGTGATGATAGAAATTTTGCCGAGAAACCGCCTACTAATTGATATATTTGGTAAATTATTATATCTATTTGGACCTGATAGATATCTATTTGGACCTGATAGATATCGCGCACGTGTCGCGTAGTCATCTTTCTGTGTACAGTGATTGTAACTTTACCAAGACTGGGCCAAATTTCTTATCAGTTTGATGATTCCAGAACCTTGCAGTACACACCAATACTTATATGCTAGATGATCAACCTTTTTTGATCGATTCCACAACGTTTCTTTCACAATGCAATCGCATGACCATAACTGGTCTTTATCTTTAACAACATTACCATGTTGATTTACAGGATGCTAACTGATGGTGCTCATCCGGACTCGGTGACACCTTCAGGTCGCACGGCTCTTCACATTGCATGTGCTTTGGGGAATGGTGGGTGTATAGATACCCTCCTACAACATGGAGCTAACACTACCCTCAAGGTAAATGATATGCCTTAATCAGTTCAAGAACAGTCTTGTGAATCTTTGGTCAACTTGGAAATTCCCATGTGTGGAATATTAATAATAATAATACTCAGTTTTTATATAGCGCTTATTAGAATTACTAGGCATTTCCAAGCTTGGAGATTATTACCCCGGCTTTAGCTGTGCTGCCATTGCGGCACTCTAGCATTTCAAAGAATTAATTCCTGCCAGGTACCCATTTACATCACCTGGGTTGAGTGTGGCAAATGTAGATCAATGTCTTGCAAAAGGACATTAGTGCCGCGGCGGGTCTCGAACCGCGGACTTTGTGATCGACAGTCCGGCACCTCTACACCTCAATGGATACGTCACCCGAAACAAATTACGAGAATATCATTTTAGGGATCTATTTTAAAGTTTTTGGGGATTTTCATATCAGCTTCTTCCAGCTACATGAAAATAATAATTTCCCATAACAAAACGAAAGTTCGTGGAAAAGTTATATTGCCTCCCTAGTTAGTGACGTTATTCAGGATATATAGTTAGTTAGATTTTTTTTTAGTGATTGATGCCGCATAGATATTTTAACATGACGTGATTTTTATGGCTTTTGTTAGGGTTGAGTGGGTCTGGCAATTTTAATAATATTGTTTTGTAATCGGCGAGATGTTTCTTTATGTTCTAGTGGTATTTTGAAACCGTGGAATGTTAAAAGCGCTAAAAATGCAAATATACATGATCACTTTTTAACATGTTTAAAGAGCCTCTTATATCTTTCCCATTTTGCATCTTTTAAGGATGCGAATAACAAGACTCCAACTCAATTAGCCTTCAGTTGCGGCCAGCAGGAAGCTGAACGAAGAATGGTCTTGTACGAGAGGGCTCGATCCCGTCAAACCAGACGTCTAAGTAAGCACGATGATTGGCTGCAAACCTTACCGACGAATAAAGAAATTCCGTCATCAACCACCGCCTCATCCTCATCGTCGTCATGGTCTCGTTCACCGAGGTTCCCCGTCTCTCGTCTAGCGAGGAGCGTCACGCCGACACTAGCCTTACAGGAGTTATCACTATCTCCGGCACCAGGTAGGCCTGCAGAAACTTTTTTTTTCATTCTTCATTCTTCATTGAAGACTGTAAGAGATGTGGAGCAATAATATGATCTTTTACACCTTTTACACCGATCATAATTATCAACATCACTTTCCGCAAAAAAAGTGGCTCTGATTCGAAACAGTCAGTTGTAGGCCAAGACAGAGAGCTAACCACACGTGGGGTGTTTCACAAAGATCCTAAGTTGAACTTATCTCTAAGTTGGACTTAACAATTATGGAAAGCCGTTAGCGTCTTTGAAAATATTTTGTAAAAGTTATTTTAAAAGGCATAAAATGTTGATTCAAATCATTTATATCTTCTATTATCAAGGAGATTTCATGTTCTTGATGTGGAATTTATAAAAAGGTTAAAATACTTGATTTTTCGCTTTTCAATATATTCTTTTTTTAAGGCTGCGAATGGCTTTCCACGATATTAAGTCCAATTTAGAGTCAAGTTCGACTTAGGATCTTTGTGAAACACCCCCCAGTAGACCAAATTTAGACCATCTCCTTAGACTCACTTTGACCACTTTTATTCCATAAAGGTCCAGAGTTGATGGTGAAGTCACTGGGTGGAGCGATAGAGACGAAAAAAGCCTTCAACAAGTTTTCTGTTCGGAGGTTGACCCAAGCCGACCTTGAAGGATTCAGCCAGAGCAGTGAGAGCAGTGATGATTCGGAGCCCGCCAAAGAAGAAGATCTGCCGACCTTCGATGACCATGAGTCCAACCATGCTGGTGACAAGGACGAAGATAATGTGGTAAGCGTCCTAAACATGGATCCATAAAACTGAAAGAAGATCAATTTGATAGTAGTATTAAAGGTATAGTCTTGACGGGAGTACTGTAGGCTTATGATCTTTGTTTTGTTCGCAGAAATTGATGTATACTTTTACAAATAAGTAAACATCGGTACTTTCAGAAGAATTGCTGCAAATCCACTCCATGTCTATAAGTTCATAGATACGGGAAATCATCATAATATTTCAGTCAGTCTCTGAGTGTTTTTAAAGGTGTGAAACGGAATACTGTTAAGGGTCGATATTTAATTTGCAAATGTTTTACGACTAGAAGATCTCATTCTGAACTTGCAAAATCTTTAAAATTCTCATTCATTACAGTGAGTGTAAGGTTACAGATTGTCATCACAATATTCCAAACTTCATATGATCATCTTTACAGATGCTCGATACCATACCAACGTCGAGTCCGGACGACACCCTTTCCACAGTCACCATGCTGTCGTTAACACCTTCGCCCCGGCCACCGGCCATACGACCGCCACATGTTCTTCCTTCAAGGACGACGGCATGGCAACAAGAAACACGGAAAGTCCGCTTCGAAGACCCAACGAAAGCCCGATTCGAAGACCCAACGAAAGCCGCAAATACAACCCCGTCTGAGAGGCCAAGAGCACGTTCGGCTCCGCCCAGGAGATCAGTGAACATGTTGTCTCTAGTATTGGACTCAGAATCAACACATCGAAGGTAATACGATGAAACTAAACTTACTGTCGAGATCTTTAAAATTACCCTATAGTGATAGTCTAATCAAAGTGATATGTGTATCACTAAAGAACCATTGAGCATGAGGAACTTTCGATAAAGATCAATGCCCACTTTATTCATCACGATACTAGGCCAACGTAACGTCCTATTAAATCTATAGCTCTTGAACAAATTTGTTTTCACGCAAGCTTTACAAGTCCTCATAAAGCAGATCTTATTAATACAACAAAGCTTTATACATTTTGTGATGTTTATTTTGAGTAAATTCATTTTACATTTGATTGAACCACTGACAATATTTCTATGTTCTATTATTTGCAGCACTGACAATGGGCCAGACTCTGGATTGGGTCTCAGCGGTGGAGACAGTGAGCAGCTATCCCACATCAGCAATGGAATAAAGTGCAATATACCTATCACCCCTCCTCGCAACAAACCACGAGCATCGTCAGCAAGACTTCGAAGCCCGCGGTACAACCCCCGACACCCTAATGACCGCTATGGTCGGGACGAAATATTGGACACGAGAAAGATCAAAGATATTCAGGCATCCTTAGAATTAAGCGTCGGTCTGCGTGAGACCACCGATCAACCGCTTCTGTCAAACGGTCAAAGAAAGGCCACACCGGAAGAGAATAATGAAGCCTTTGATAATTGGTTGGGAGGGAAGGTACAGGGCGCGAAAGACAGGAAACTCTTGAACAATGTCCAGAAGATGTTGGATGAAGCATTTGGTAGAGCAGATGAGGAGATTAAAAGACAAGAGGAGAAGCGACCAAAGATAACTGGACAATCTTATGAGGATTGGAAGAAACAGAAAGATGAAGAGATACGGAACAAGAAAAAGGTGGTATTGGAGAAGCGAAGGCAGCAGGAAGAAGCGCGAAGACTTCAAGCATCCATTGATGCTGAGAATGAACTCCTAATTAAGGCGTGGATCGCTCAAAAGGGTGAAACGGAGAAGAAAAAGAAGCTGAACGAAATGAAAGAAAAGAAAGAAAAACAGAGGAAAGTGGCCGAACAACAGATCGCGGCAGAGAGTGCCTTCAGCAAATGGAGACTCAACAAGGAATGGGAGGAGCTCGTCAGGTTAAGAGAAGGGAAAGAATTCTTTGATCCTGCTTTAAAGGCAACCAGAGCGAGTGTAAAACGATCAGCAAGAAAGCGAATGCAATCTGGAGGACGTAGATCTAGTAACAAGACGAACTTGAAATATGGCTCGTAGGAATTAGATGATCGTGCCGACATTCTCTTCAATCATCGACCTTTAAACCTTGCCAAATCTTATTTCACCGTGCAGTGCCTTTCGTTAAATGTGAATCACATTGCATCTGACATGTGTTTTATGTAATATATTTTGGTACATCTATCCCGATAATCATTCCATTTGGATGCAATATAGATGATTAAATTTTAAAGATGCAATCTTATTTTATGGTGTGTTGCACAACACAGTGTTTTTTTACAACAGAATGTCTATATGGTTAGATCTGGTCTAATTCTCTTATAATTTGACAGCCTAGATGTATGGCGACAGCAAAACATTTTCTATGCACATGGCCTCTCAATGAAGAATACACACATGACAGAAAAAAAATTGTTGTGAGTGTAATATAACATGTTGCAAAGAGCTTTTCAGATCTCATTCTTAAACTAGTGCTAAGCGATTGTATTATTATAATTTGTGATTTAGACCATTATTCTGGGATTCGATCTTACTGCCAAAGGATTAGTAATTTATATGTGTTTTGTTGAGCACGGGTAAAGAGTTCACTTCGTTATGGACATTTGTAGTATAGGTGAAAGAATTACACTTCGACTGAAAACCTAAAATAATTATGTTACAAGACAATGCTCTAAATTGATCCTTCCTCTTCCTTTCCTTGTTATCTTTCTTCTTCTTCTTCGTCTTCATCTCCTCATCGTCCTGCTGTTCAAAAGCCTCCATAGACCGAGGAGTCACCTCTCTCTCTCTCTCCCTCTCTCTCTCTTTCTCTCTCTCCCCCTCTCTGTCTCTCTCTCTCTCTCACACACACACACACACACACACACACACACCCAAACCTGTCTGTAAAGGCTACCTAATTAGGGAAACCTGGAACGTGGCCACTGTATAGACAGGTTCTATATAACACAATTCTTTCTCGAGGAAAGACAAATGAATGACCACTATAACCAGGTGTGTTTTATACAGAGGTAGTTATTAAGACAGGTTTGAGTGTATTTACTTTGAAATAAAACATGTTATCAATATTTTAACTGCAATCTCTGTGATGATGCATAATGTTTGCAATAAAGATTCTTTAAGAAAGTCAATAAGTTACTTCATTTCTGTCTCATTGCTAATTTTGTCGATGTCCATATATCTCGTCAATTTGACTTTATTCATTTATTTTCCCCCGACCCCCTTTGATGTCGATTCCTTACATTCACAATGAAACTACAAACATCTTTGTCTGATGTACCAACAAAAGTAATGGAAAACTATATTCAAAAGTAAAAGTGTACAAAATATTTTCTGTATCCATTCATTTCTGCCGCTCGCCCCAAACAACATTTTTATTCCATACTCCCTTGGTCCACTTAATTTGACCATCTCCTTTAGTTTTAGAAAGCCAAACTATTTGTTCATTTTTACACAGAAAACGTGGTACATACATATTCCTGAAGACAAAAAAATTGATGTCGGTCGGTAAATTTTTGGTGGTCCACCTCCCCCCTCCTCCCACACGCACACACGCACAAACTCAAATAACCTGGACACGCTACCGCCCTTTTCCCCAGCATTCTTCCAGGGCCAAGCCCCCCTTCCATACCAGGATGGTGAAAAAAATAAACGTACTATAAATCCTAATGCCCTAGCTTAAGAATGTGAATTCCATCCATAACTCATTCCCAAAACAGTTTCAACAAAACTTCAAGAACAAATAAAATAACATAAAGAATGATTAAATAAATAAATGAATGAATTTATTGATAAATAAATATCATATTATACATGTATTCATAAAGACACTATTAAGATAGATATTATCATGACATAAAGTGATAGGTAAGTAATAAACAAATGGAATTAATTTTTGCTTATATATGAAAGCCACAGTCACTGCCGGTTCCGTTTAACCCTAATGAGGCCGGAGGAGGGCCCACAATGGTATCAGAAACCCTCCAAATACCCCGGCCTCGTTAGGGTTAAGAGAGGGGTAGGCCTACGTTTGATATAATGGCTTTCATTTTCCGGAGATTGGAAGGGTCGTCATGCGCCCGAAATGTATTCTTTGGGCCCCAAAGAAGACATTTTATTTTAGGAAAAAATAATACAAATCCTGATCGTGATGCGAATTCGAAGTTAATAAATTTATATATACATCTTTTAGTGTCACAGAAAAAGTTGGCAAGCATTTGATGAATTTGTGTATGCCCGTTGATAAAATAACAGTAAATTTAAGCAAATATTTGATAACAAGAAAAATACATGAACACAAATAATATTAATGCATTAGTCACCTTGACATGAACTAAATAAAAATGAAATGCCAAATCAACACTAAATCTTATGTTCTTTAATTAGCTCCCTCTCAAGGTCAAGATATTAATTTATCTATAAAACAATGTTTCTTGACTAAAATCGACCGATTGGCTCTTCCCGATAATTCCCGTTTGGAAATTATATATCACAACTGCATATTCTGAGATTTTCATGGTCGCAGTTACCATGGTATGGCCGTAGGCGCTATTTGAAATTTACCAATATATTACTGGGAACACCGGTACATCTTGTAATTCAATTTTTCTCGAATGCAGAAGTGTTCTAGGGACTAAATTTTGTAGTGCTTATAATTCATCCACAGGGGCATCAAAATATATCAAAATGGTAAAAGATCACTATCCAGCCAATTTTCAAAATTTCCCCAAACTTTTATTACCTTTAAGAGTCAGTTTATGTTTATTGCACTTTATATTGGGGCGGGTAATAAATTGCGCCTTTCCCCACTTTCTCTATCTTTTTTTTTTGCGCTTCTCTTTTTTTTTTACACGCTTCAAAATAATACCGCCCATGGCACATACCCCCTCTGCCACCGAAGACACGCCACTAACTGGGAAAACCCAAACACAATAACATAAAACAAGTTTATTTTGTAAGCAAGCGTCGGCATTTCGTTAATTTGAAGTGTGGAATTGGGCTAGGACAAATTATTGATCGTGTAGTGAGTAGTCCAGTAGATGGTACCATATATACCATGTACATGACCTGGAAAAGTACATTTTTTGTTGTTGATTTGTGTTCTAGATGGGTATTGAATTAAATTCAACTTGGTTGCCAGCTTGGCAACCTTGGGCAACTTTTTAATAGCCATATTAGCACAATCATCTATTGGATTAAGATTAGCAACATTATTACATATTGCACATAATATATGCTAATTAGATTATTATGCTAATTAGGCTAATATACTACATCTACATGGAAAATCTTCTCATGAATTAATTATTAGTCTTTCAAAAGTGATTTACAATGTTGTATTGCACCATTCTTAGGCTTTATAGATAAACAATGACAATGAAGCCCATATTGTATGCTTATTAGCTCATTATGCTAAATATGCTATTTAAGACAATTGCATTACTTGGAATCGAAAACTGGTGTCATAAATGAGTTCCTCGTCATAGAAAACCCTTGAAAAGTCGTATTATCCATGTTTTCAGCCTGAGATTAGCAACATTATTACATATTGCACATAATGCTAATTATGATTATGCTAGTATGGCTATTACAAAAGTTGCCCAAGGTTGCCAAGCTGGCAACCAAGCTGAATTTACTTCAATACCCATCTAGAACACAAATTAAAAAAAAAACAACCTTGTACTTAACAACTTTTCCAGGTCTGAAAAACTTCTAAAGGAGCCGTAAATCCTCAACCAGTGTAATGAGAAGACAATTGTTTGTAACCGTTAAGAAAATAACTGAAAAGAGGAGGGAAATCATGCTGATTCACCAACATAGACAGAATAAACAAAATGATCGCACCTAAAGAACCTGTGAGGTATAGACTACAACGCCTACGCATGTGGAAATCCCCAGTCTTCTTGAAATACATATTCATACACGTCGTCTGAAAAAGAACAAACAATAATGTTCCCAACTCATTGTTGACGTAGCGAGTAGCAATATTTTGGGGCACGGTTATTAACCATACAGATGGCAACGGTTACGTTTTGTAGGTTGGAACTGTCCTTACTTACGTGCTTTATTTAAAAGTTCTTCATGGATCTCATAATAATTACTTCGCTATTACAAACGAGTTATCATTGTTATTATCATCATCATGAACATCTTCATCATCATTATTTTTATTATTACTCCTGGACTTTTTATCATTAATATAATCAGGTGAACTGTAGAAAAGAGAACTTGATTTGGGATTGAAACTAAAAACTCACGTTGTACGCTCTGCTGTCATGTCATGAGTGCTTACTTTACGGATGTTTGGTTTCACAAATTGATTCAACATTTTTGCATAGTCTCATATACACATTTCCGTGTAAAGTGCAATTAGTGCCTTTCAACAAGACTGAGTCAATTTCCTATTATTTTTATGAGTTTAAAATCTCAAAGTAAGCATTAATGTCTATGGGCGCGTTCATGCTTGATTTTGAAGGCAGAATGAGCGATTTGTAACGATCATCGTAAACGCTCATCGTAATCGCAGTTCCACGGTGCACTGTTCATGCTCACTTCTCCAGGCAATTCTCCTTGGGTGGCCTTCAGCTGGATTCGCAAACCTGTGTGCGCATGCTACGTAGACCCACTAGAGGTCAGTGCGTTCACCCCATTTAAACGCGTTTACAAATTGTAAACGCATCTTTTTGTGAGTTTACGATCGGCGATCGTGATCGCCGTTTTTCGGTGATTCTACAAAAGTGAGCATGAACGCAATCGTGTTTTAAACTAAACGCGTAACAGATGCCTGATTCTGGCCGTCAAAATCAAGCATGAACGCGCCCTATGTGATACAGAATCAATATTTTCCACTCGCTTCCAGGTTACAATGCAACTTAAAATGGCTTTTGTTTACCTCTTTATACTCATTGTGAGAATATGAATTATTCTTGATAGATAAAGTTTATATATTCTCATAATTTTATTCATTAAACTTAAGACTCAGAGAATTTGATAAATAAAGTTCCGAGAAGGTATAAACTTTATATATAAAGTATAAACCATGCAGATTGTCACAAGCATTTCATGAAAAGAGGCAAGAAAATATCATTCCAACTCACAGGTAACCCTGTAAATTCGCCATTTATACTGGTATACACCCAGATACAGTGACCTTTGTCATCATTAAGGGAAAGTCCACCCTGAAATTAAGTTAGTTTTAATAGGAGTAGAAAAATGAGAGAAACAAGTCAGTGAAAGTTTGAGCAAATTCCGATTAAAAATAAGGAAGTTAGGATTTTTGAAGTTGTGATCAATCAAACACAAATTGGCAACTCTATGACGTATCATGCGAGCTCAACTTCCATTTGCTCAGTACCAAAAAAATCTAAAATTTTCATTTTCCCTCCAGAAAAATTTCAACCGTACATGCACCCTAAATATAATGATTGCAAATATGTTTCTATACTCCCCCTGCAAGGAACAAATATATATTCCATCATCAATTTTATGGAATATTATGCACAAAGCAAATGAAGGAGAGCTCGTATAATAAGTCACAGAGTTGCCAATTTGTATTTGACTGATCACAACTTCAATAATTCATAACTTTCTTATTTTCATTCAGAATTTGCTCAAACTTTCACTCACCTGATTTTCTTATTATTCTGCCTCTATCGAAACAAACTTATTTTGGGGGTGGACTTTCCCTTTAACATTTTATTTCTTTACACACGTTTACTTCCTCCTCCATATTCCATGCCATACACACCGATGCAGCATTGCAACATACAAGACCAAACCTAGCTGTTTTCGATACACACAAATGTGGGAATTCCCATAGCGCGGGGGAAGAGCGTGACAATGACAATGGTTTTATTATTTCTTTAACGGCCCCTTCTGGGGCATGGAAGAAATACAGTTGAATAGTACAAATAGAATGTTCTACAATGATATTCATATTAAGACACAGAACGAGGGCGGACGAGCGTCATGTTGCAAACCTAGTCTCCCCAAGCCCCATGGGTTTTCACATAGATTGATTTGATTGATTGATTGGTTGCTTTTATTCATATTTTATTCAAAAATAACAAAGCATGATACATGTTACAAAACATTTCTTAAGATAATACATGTATGGAAGTAAAACAATACGGAATCATAGTAATTAATAACATGAAAGAAAGAAATGTTCTATCTATCTCTCTATCTATCAGGCTAGTTCATCCAGACGTTGGACAAAGCCCTCCTCATAACATTTCCATTTTCTTCTGTCTCTAGCTGTCCTAGTCCAAGCGGCCGTTCCCATGTATGATGTTAGCTCATCTCTCCATCTTCTCTTCTGCCTTCCTCTTCTTCTCTTTCCCACCCTTGGTTGCCATTCTGTTAAACGATTTGTCCATCTATTGTCCTGAAGTCTTGCTACATGCCCAGCCCATCTCCACTTAGATTCTCTGACTTTCTCCATGATGTCTTTAACCTTTGTTTTTTGGCGTATATGACTTTGTGAAATGTTCTGTAAATCATTAAATAGCCTACGCGGAAAAGAAAGTGAATCTACTTAAAAGCTAGGCTTGTTTCGTGTAGGTTCACTGACTTAAACTACTGACCTAATAGGGAATAGGGAATTTTTAGATTTGGACGTCGACATAGTGGGATGCTACGTGTGACATCCTTTTAAGACAATGTCACAAGAGTGATTGAGAATGCTACACATAGCAAAATATATATTTTAAAGTGAAATAAAAATACCTTACACCTTACCACATCCAACAACGCGATTAACTTACAACTATTGATAATTCAAGTAAGATTACAAAAAAGACTACATGCAGGAATCAAACTCAATATAAGATATCTTTGAGAATGGAGTGTGAAATGATGGACAAAACATTATATTGCTAACAGCTCAGTAGGGCCTATAGCTGCCTGTATTGTGTTACCTCAAAAGAAGGGATGCAAATGAGTCTCCACGAAAGGGTTCCCTCACAAAAACGATCTTGTAAAATGATTAAGAGGGATTGCAAGAAATTCATCCAAAAAGGTGCAATACCAAGCAACGCCAAAAAAATGCCACACAGTGTTGTGCAAAAATCAATGATACCGATTGAAGTTGATGAGCATGTAACTATTATGTGGACAAAATTGTGAATATCTTATCCAATATTTCTCGATTTAAAGTTAGGATAATGATTACCCTCTTTTTCGTATTCAATGAAGACATAAAAACAACACTCTTCAATTCTTCATGCACAACAAATTTGTGAAATATGAACGTGTCAGGCATGTCATATGTAATTGAAAAATGTAATATGAAGTACCACATAGTCTCAAATAATATAATAAATCAACAATTTCAATAATTTCAAGATATTAACGCTATAATTACTACAATAACACCGTTGTTTGGATTAGGTTGATGTACCTATATAGTACCTACCCTACATAGCCCTGGGCATATTCAAGAAGCTGTGCAACGTCTTCGAGTAGGAGAGGAGGGTGAACCAGCTACAAGAGCTACCAGATGTTGAGTTCATCCATCCAAAGGACGTGGGTCTGATCCCCTCCTCCAAGACCTTAGACATTTTACAATCATATTACGTTACCAGACAGCCGGCAGACAGCAGTATCACGGAGGTGCATTCGTGAGCAATCGTGTGGAGTGCGACTGTTATCTTCCCGGCCCACCGTCGCGACGGTACGGTATGCAATTGTATTGTGCAGCAGTTTGCCGTGAATCCCGTGAGAAAGCGTATATTATAAGTCTTCGTTTTGGGGGAAATACTCCAAAAAAGATAAGAAAAATGACACGAAGCAGATAAGAAACATAACGACTTTTAAATCATGACCATTATTTGAACAATAATTGATGAAGAATTAGTCGGTCGTTCGTATGTTTCAGTAGAGTAGTCCTATCTCCACTCCGGAGTTACGGGTGAAAGTCTGGATAGGATTCTGTTATTTGCCGTGGGCCTCTCCAGCCCATACATATAGGTGTATTACTATCCTGGCTGTGTATTACAATCTGTGCTATTGATCCTCAACATTTCAAACACCACTGTACAAAACTCAACCAATTTCACTAAAAATCGATACTTTAGTGACAATTGAAGACACCTAATTAGCAGTCAAATACAATTTGTTTTCAACTTTCCGACGTTAAAAAGAATAATTTAAAAATTCAAATTGTAAGTCCACTGTCAAACTTGCCGATCAACCACATCGGCAGGATTGCGTGCATCTGTGTGTTATTAGTGTATTGACTATAAATGCTGCCTATTAACACGTAGTGCAGTGCTAAAGGTCAATACGCATTAGCGTTGACTCCCTATGCTTTGCTGGAGTGCTCCAGCCATGGAGACGGCTGCGGGTGAGACGGAGCTCCGCTAGGTATGGAAAGCACAACGTTTCGAGCATATCCAAAGACTTCCGGGTGCAAGATTTTCTACAGACACGTATGTAGCGCAAACAAATTAGGAGTGAAAATTTGTTATTGAAACGCACATTGTAAGCGTACATTTTTTGAGGGGGGTCGAGTACTCTTGCAGGATATATAGGGGACTATAAGGTCTCATAAAAGTGGTGAAGTGTGATTTTATCCAAAACAAATCGTTGAATTTCTTATTTTTTGTCTATTTTCCGAAACAGCATTATTTTTTATGCTCTTTCGGAAAATGAAGAAAAAATTAAGAAATTTCAATTTTTTTTAAAAAAATGATGTCACAACTTCTGCATCATGGTGTTAACATTCAGTCATCAAACTCCAAACGTTGTCGTTTGCGGCCAACAGAGGCCCTTTGGAACTCCCCATTCGCAAGGGTAATATCAACAGAGCGCGCATTGTGTTAACCAAAGGTGTTAACTATCGAATCTTCAAACATTCTTTATGTTTAGAAAGATACTTAATCGATCTCATTAAAAGAGATCGGACAATATTAAGTCGTTTTCGCTGTGGCAATCATTACCTGCCGATTGTAGCTGGTAGATATTCAAATACTCCAAGGGAAATGAGGCTATGTACGCTGTGCAATTTGCAATCGCTTGGGGATGAGTTTCATTACTTGTTTGTATGCCCTACCTTTCGTTCAGAAAGAAAATTGTTCATCGATAAATATTTCATTGAAAGACCTAATACACTGAAAATGGATCAGCTTTTTAACTCCAATAATGTACAAACACGTTTAAACTTAGTAAAATTCTGTCGAAAAATAATGCTTCGTTTTCATTAATTTAAGTATGTGCAAAAACATGTTATGAGTTCAATATTAACTTTATGTTTCTCTTTTTTGTCTTATATCAATTTATTAAATTGATATCAAGAATATTTTCAGTAATTCATTAATTCAGATATCAATTTACTGGTGCCAGTAAATTTCTTTTTCAATTGCTTCCATTCATTTCGTCATTAATTATCGTTTTAATTAATATTATCGTTTTGTTTTTGATTATTATTATTATTATCATCATCAATATTGTTATCATTATCATCATAATTTTTCTCACTATTGTCGATAGTGTTATTTTGTATGGATTAACATTAATTCTATTTGTATTGTATATTTCACAGTGTTTAATTGACAAATTCAAACTGATTGTAAACTTCTCCAATACCCCAATGTGGGTGACATGAGAATAAATTGTCATTGTCATTGTCATTGTCATTGTCACAGCTCAACTCCAGACCATTCGCAAGGGGTTCTTGCCCAGCCTGTATAAAACAGCGCGCGCTAGTTCAACAGTAATATCAACAGAGCGCGCTAGCTCAACAGCTCAACTCCAGACCATTCGCAAGGGGTTCTTGCCCAGCCTGTATAAAACAGCGCGCGCTAGCTCCACAGCTCACAACTATCAACAAAGCGCACTAGCTCAACAGCTCACAATTATCAACTCCAAACCATTTGCCGGTGACATATCGTCCAGCGCCCCGACTTGACAAGAAACCTTGAACCAGGGACAGCAGGGCTGTTACCAAGAGGTTCTCGTCAGTGACCTTGCCCAGTCTGTATAAAACAGAGCGTACTAGCTCAACAGCTAGCTCACAATTTTCAACTCCAAACAATTTGTCGTTGGCGGCCAACATAGGTCCTTTGGAACTCCCCATTCGCAAGGGGTTCTTGCCCAGCCTGTATAAAACAGAGCACACTAGCTCAACAGCTCACAACTATCAACAGAGCGCACTAGCTCAACAGCTCACAATTATCAACTCCAAACCATTCGCAAGGGGGTTCTTGCCCAGTCTAAACAGAGCGTACTAGCTCAACAGTTCACAACTATCAACAGAGCGCACTAGCTCAACAACTCACAATTATCAACTCCAAACCATTTGCCGGTGTCGTCGTCGAGCGCAACTCCAAACCATTTTGCCGTTGTCGGCCAGCGCTCCGACTTGACAAGAAACCTTGAACCAGGGACAGCAGCTAGGGCTGTTACCAAGAGGTTCTCGTCAGTGACCTTGCCCAGCCTATATAAAACAGAGCGCACTAGCTCAACACCTCACAATTATCAACTCCAAAACATTTGCCGTTGTCGGCCAGCGCCCCGACTTGACAAGAAACCTTGAACCAGGGACAGCAGGGCTGTTCCCAAGAGGTTCTCGTCAGTGACCTATACCCAGCCTGTATAACAGAGAGGGCATCAGCTCAGCAGATCACAAATATTAACTCCAAACCGTGTTGTCTGATGAAGTTCCCGTTAAAATACAAGCGAAAATCATCCACCGAATATAAGTTCCTTGCAGTAACGGTTTCTGCTGTCCGACGGGCGGTCACTGCAATCAGCATGGGACAGCTAGAGGAACCGATGGACTTCCATGATACACAATTTAATCCAGCCGAAATGCCAATGGAGACGGAAGATTCTCAAGAGGATACAGAGGAGGATATGGACATAGACGCGGCGCAAAGTCTAAGCTTTACACAGTTGTTGGTCAATACTATTGTAGTGTCAAAATTGATTTTGGAGCACATACACAAAATGTCAGGACACAGTGCACAGTGGGAGTAACTACATGCTAGCCAGCTCCTATCAAAGTTATGGAATCCAGATTTGCCGACTGATAGACTTAAACCAGACTAGCTGTACATATCGAGCAGGCGGACAGTCTGAGCACAGATCTGGTTAAGGCCAAAAGAGAACTCACACAAGATTTAGATTAATGGAACCAGAGTCATAACGAACAGATGTATAAGTTGTGTGTTTATTATAAGTTTTGGTAAATAATTTTTTAGTCAGACTATGGTGCGCTTAGAGACACCAGTATTAAACGCTTATTATAAAGTATGCATTGCTGCAACGCAATATCAAGTGGACATGCATTCCTCCTAGCTGGAAGATCTCATCATGAAGGCATCTGGGAACGACAGATTCATACAGTGAAAGAGGTGCTATTCAACCTTATCAGGCAGCAGAGACTAGATGGTGAGGGTTAATTTACAGACCCTCGTAAAGCGGAGAGTATCATCTATGATATAACAAGGGCCGGTGTCAGATGACCCGGCTGACTTAGAAGCATGCATTAACTCCAAACCACTTGCTTTTGATGAAGTCACAACTCCATCCATGTAGCCACCGACGGCGACCATAGCGACTGACGTCTATGTGAAACGAAGATGGCGTCAGGTTCAATATTAATTTTGTCCGACATTTTCGGGCGCAGATGGACTAAGGAATATTCGCCACCGCTACAAGAGCCAAAACGCAACCTTCAAGTTGGTGACTTGGTGCTACTGGTGGACCAGATGATGCTTCGGAACTACTGGCTGCTGGGGAGAGTGAGGCGTATGCTACTAGATACAGAGGGCTTCGTTCGCAGAGTTAAAGTGAAGACAAAACTATATAGGTGCATGTTTCCATTAGGCATATCAGCAAGCTGTTGGAAGGAGACGCTTGAGCATTGCATGTGGTGAAGTTTTATCGTGTATTATTTGTATATCTTGATGTGGTGCGAGTTAAGCTCGCCACTTACTTATAGAGTGATGTTTTGATTTGGATCCATAAAGCTGAATCATATTGAAGCATAATCTACATCTTTCAGCTTAGTGGATCACATGCGAAAAGGTGAATACTTTGCAAGAAACTAGCATATTATGTTTAAAACTGAGTACATGGTAAACATTTCATAGCTCGATCATTTCAGTGTTTACCGTTAAAGTAATTAAGGGTGTACACAGGTCAGGGGCGGATCCAGCCGGTGGCAGGGGAGGGGCCAAAGAGGGGGCACAATTCGTGAGAAAATGTTAAGCGGCGAAACAGCCAGTCGGTGATTAAACGCGGGGGGGGGGGGGGGGGGGTTAAGGAGCACTAATTTGTTTTGCCTCCGAAAATTTGAAAATCACGCCTGCCGATATGTCGTTCAGTTGGGGGGGGGGGGGTATGAGCAGTTTGCGCACTAATGTTTTGTTAATATCCCCAAAAATGTGATCGCCCCCCCCCCCCCCCCCCGTCATTGAGCACCAGGAGAGGGGCCCGTCTTCAAATAAACGTTATGTTAACGTGTTTTTACCTGTTGGCCCCCCCTGGATCCGCCACTGGGTGTACAATTTAGGTACATTGAATCAATTTCTTTATAACAGGAGAAAGTCGTGAATTATTGTAGCCGGGAAACAAACTGTTATTTGTTTTATTACAAGTTGCAAATTAAGTAAAGGGATTATTAATATGCTGTTTAATACTCTTGGATAGAGTAACCATGCAGTGCAGAATCTCACAGTGTAATAAGTTTGGTATAAGACGGTTGTTCTAAACATTTAAAGTGAGATAGAGGGCAAATATTGAATATAGCTAGTCGATATGCAAATAGTCAAGGTGGAAAACTGTTAAACGTTCATTTGGAATTTTGTTTTGAGAGAATCTACTAATCGTGTCTCATGTAAGATACAGAATAAATTTCATAATTATTGAACATTGAATGCTATTGATTTTGGTAATGAATATGTTTATATTTTATTATGCTTGTACACAAAAATAAAAATATGAAAAAGACACAAAAGAATTTTTAAAATGCATTGTTGAGCTTCCTGAATTGAGAACATTGGTGGCTACTGAATTACATGAATGTACTAAATTTTGTGATTGGGAGATGTACAAGAGGGGAATATGCTGGGCTATACTCTGTGAGTGGGAGCACCGTGCCGTGGAAATGTACGAGAGGGGAATGCTGGGCTATACTATAAGCTATGTGAGTGGTAACTCCGGGAAGCTCCAAAACCGGTGTTGGAGCTTCCCGGAGTTATGTGAGTGGGAGCACCGTGCCGTGGCCGATGCACGAGAGAGGAAAGCGCTGGGCTATACTAAGCTCTGTGAGTGGGAGCACCGTGCCGTGGCCGATGCACGAGAGGCGCCGGTGTTGGAGCTTCCCGGAGTTATGTGAGTGGGAGCACCGTGCCATGGCCGCGATGCACGAGAGAGGAAAGCGCTGGGCTATACTAAGCTCTGTGAGTGGGAGCACCGTGCCGTGTCCGATGCACGAGAGGCGCCGGTGTTGGAGCTTCCCGGAGTTATGTGAGTGGGAGCACCGTGCCGTGGCCGATGCACGAGAGAGGAAAGCGCTGGGCTATACTAAACTCTGTGAGTGGGAGCACCGTGCCGTGGCCGATCGATGCACGAGAGGGGAAAGCGCTTGGCTATAGCTCTGTGAGTAGGAGCACCGTGCCGTGGCCTATGCACGAGAGGGGAATGCTGGGCTATACTTAGCTCTGTGAGTGGGAGCACCGGCCGTGCCGTGACCGATGTACGAGAGGGGAAAGCGGTGGGCTATAGCTCTGTGAGTGGGAGCACCGTGCCGTGGCCGATGCACGAGAGGGCAATACTGGGCTATACTAAGCTCTGTGAGTGGGAGCACCGTGCCGTGGCCGATGCACGAGGGGGGAAAGCGCTGGGCAATAGCTCTGTGAGTGGGAGCACCGTGCCATGGCCGCGATGTACGAGAGGGGAATGCTGGGCTATTATACTAAGCCCTGTGAGTGGGAGCACCGTGCCGTGGCCGATGCACGAGAGGGGAAAGCGCTGGGCAATAGCTCTGTGAGTTGGAGCACCGTGCCATGGCCGATGTACGAGAGGGGAATGCTGGGCTATTATACTAAGCTCTGTGAGTGGGAGCACCATGCCGTGGCCGATGCACGAGAGGCGCCGGTGTTGGAGCTTCCCGGAGTTATGTGAGTGGGAGCACCGTGCCGTGGCCGATGCACGAGAGAGGAAAGCGCTGGGCTATACTAAACTCTGTGAGTGGGAGCACCGTGCCGTGGCCGATCGATGCACGAGAGGGGAAAGCGCTTGGCTATAGCTCTGTGAGTAGGAGCACCGTGCCGTGGCCTATGCACGAGAGGGGAATGCTGGGCTATACTTAGCTCTGTGAGTGGGAGCACCGTGCCGTGGCCGATGTACGAGAGGGGAAAGCGGTGGGCTATAGCTCTGTGAGTGGGAGCACCGTGCCGTGGCCGATGCACGAGAGGGCAATTATGCTGGGCTATACTTAACTATGTGAGTGGGAGCACCGTGCCGTGGCCGATGCACGAGAGGGGAAAGCGCTGGGCAATAGCTCTGTGAGTGGGAGCACCGTGCCATGGCCGCGATGTACGAGAGGGGAATGCTGGGCTATTATACTAAGCCCTGTGAGTGGGAGCACCGTGCCGTGGCCGATGCACGAGAGGGGAAAGCGCTGGGCAATAGCTCTGTGAGTTGGAGCACCGTGCCATGGCCGATGTACGAGAGGGGAATGCTGGGCTATTATACTAAGCTCTGTGAGTGGGAGCACCGTGCCGTGGAGATGTACGAAAGGTGAATGCAGGGCTATACTTAGCTCTGTGAGTGGGAGCACCGTGCCGTGGCCGATGCACGAGAGGGGAAAGCGCTGGGCAATAGCTCTGTGAGTTAGAGCACCGTGCCGTGGCCGATCGATGCACGAGAGGGGAAAGCGCTTGGCTATAGCTCTGTGAGTAGGAGCACCGTGCCGTGGCCTATATGCACGAGAGGGGAATGCTGGGCTATACTTAGCTCTGTGAGTGGGAGCACCGGCCGTGCCGTGGCCGATGTACGAGAGGGGAAAGCGGTGGGCTATAGCTCTGTGAGTGGGAGCACCGTGCCGTGGCCGATGCACGAGAGGGCAATACTGTGTATGACTTTTTCTTGTAATTCTTTCTTTTCTACTTGAAGTGCATAGGGACATGCTATCCTGTAATGTGTTATGCGCTATAAAAGAACTGAGTATTATTATTATTATTATTAATACTGGGCTATACTAAGCTCTGTGAGTGGGAGCACCGTGCCGTGGCCGATGCACGAGAGGGGAAAGCGCTGGGCAGTAGCTCTGTGAGTGGGAGGACCGTGCCATGGCCGCGATGTACGAGAGGGGAATGCTGGGCTATTATACTAAGCCCTGTGAGTGGGAGCACCGTGCCGTGGCCGATGCACGAGAGGGGAAAGCGCTGGGCAATAGCTCTGTGAGTTGGAGCACCGTGCCATGGCCGATGCACGAGAGGGGAAAGCGCTGGGCAATAGCTCTGTGAGTGGGAGCACCGTGCCATGGCCGCGATGTACGAGAGGGGAATGCTGGGCTATTATACTAAGCTCTGTGAGTGGGAGCACCGTGCCGTGGCCGATGCACGACAGGCGCCGGTGTTGGAGCTTCCCGGGGTTATGTGAGTGGGAGCACCGTGCCGTGGCCGATGCACGAGAGAGGAAAGCGCTGGGCTATACTAAACTCTGTGAGTGGGAGCACCGTGCCGTGGCCGATCGATGAACGAGAGGGGAAAGCGCTTGGCTATAGCTCTGTGAGTAGGAGCACCGTGCCGTGGCCTATGCACGAGAGGGGAATGCTGGGCTATAGCTCTGTAAGTGGGAGCACCGTGCCGTGGCCGATGCACGAGAGGGCAATGCTGTGCTATACTAAACTATGTGAGTGGGAGCACCGTGCCGTGGCCGATGCACGAGAGGGGAAAGCGCTGGGCAATAGCTCTGTGAGTGGGAGCACCGTGCCATGGCCGCGATGTACGAGAGGGGAATGCTGGGCTATTATACTAAGCCCTGTGAGTGGGAGCACCGTGCCGTGGCCGATGCACGAGAGGGGAAAGCGCTTGGCTATAGCTCTGTGAGTAGGAGCACCGTGCCGTGGCCTATGCACGAGAGGGGAATGCTGGGCTATACTTAGCTCTGTGAGTGGGAGCACCGGCCGTGCCGTGGCCGATGTACGAGAGGGGAAAGCGGTGGGCTATAGCTCTGTGAGTGGGAGCACCGTGCCGTGGCCGAGAGGGCAATACTGGGCTATACTAAGCTCTCTGAGTGGGAGCACCGTGCCGTGGCCGATCGATGCACGAGAGGGGAAAGCGCTTGGCTATAGCTCTGTGAGTAGGAGCACCGTGCCGTGGCCTATGCACGAGAGGGGAATGCTGGGCTATACTTAGCTCTGTGAGTGGGAGCACCGTGCCGTGGCCGATGTACGAGAGGGGAAAGCGGTGGGCTATAGCTCTGTGAGTGGGAGCACCGTGCCGTGGCCTATGCACGAGAGGGGAATGCTGGGCTATAGCTCTGTAAGTGGGAGCACCGTGCCGTGGCCGATGCACGAGAGGGCAATGCTGTGCTATACTAAACTATGTGAGTGGGAGCACCGTGCCGTGGCCGATGCACGAGAGGGGAAAGCGCTGGGCAATAGCTCTGTGAGTGGGAGCACCGTGCCATGGCCGCGATGTACGAGAGGGGAATGCTGGGCTATTATACTAAGCCCTGTGAGTGGGAGCACCGTGCCGTGGCCGATGCACGAGAGGGGAAAGCGCTTGGCTATAGCTCTGTGAGTAGGAGCACCGTGCCGTGGCCTATGCACGAGAGGGGAATGCTGGGCTATACTTAGCTCTGTGAGTGGGAGCACCGGCCGTGCCGTGGCCGATGTACGAGAGGGGAAAGCGGTGGGCTATAGCTCTGTGAGTGGGAGCACCGTGCCGTGGCCGAGAGGGCAATACTGGGCTATACTAAGCTCTCTGAGTGGGAGCACCGTGCCGTGGCCGATCGATGCACGAGAGGGGAAAGCGCTTGGCTATAGCTCTGTGAGTAGGAGCACCGTGCCGTGGCCTATGCACGAGAGGGGAATGCTGGGCTATACTTAGCTCTGTGAGTGGGAGCACCGTGCCGTGGCCGATGTACGAGAGGGGAAAGCGGTGGGCTATAGCTCTGTGAGTGGGAGCACCGTGCCGTGGCCGATGCACGAGAGGGCAATTATGCTGGGCTATACTTAACTATGTGAGTGGGAGCACCGTGCCGTGGCCGATGCAGGAGAGGGGAAAGCGGTTGGCTATAGCTCTGTGAGTGGGAGCACCGTGCCATGGCCGCGATGTACGAGAGGGGAATGCTGGGCTATTATACTAAGCCCTGTGAGTGGGAGCACCGTGCCGTGGCCGATGCACGAGAGGGGAAAGCGCTGGGCAATAGCTCTGTGAGTTGGAGCACCGTGCCATGGCCGATGTACGAGAGGGGAATGCTGGGCTATTATACTAAGCTCTGTGAGTGGGAGCACCGTGCCGTGGAGATGTACGAAAGGTGAATGCAGGGCTATACTTAGCTCTGTGAGTGGGAGCACCGTGCCGTGGCCGATGCACGAGAGAGGAAAGCGCTGGGCTATACTAAACTCTGTGAGTGGGAGCACCGTGCCGTGGCCGATCGATGCACGAGAGGGGAAAGCGCTTGGCTATAGCTCTGTGAGTAGGAGCACTGTGCCGTGGCCGATGCACGAGAGAGGAAAGCGCTGGGCTATACTAAACTCTGTGAGTGGGAGCACCGTGCCGTGGCCGATCGATGCACGAGAGGGGAAAGCGCTTGGCTATAGCTCTGTGAGTAGGAGCACCGTGCCGTGGCCTATGCACGAGAGGGGAATGCTGGGCTATACTTAGCTCTGTGAGTGGGAGCACCGGCCGTGCCGTGGCCGATGTACGAGAGGGGAAAGCGGTGGGCTATAGCTCTGTGAGTGGGAGCACCGTGCCGTGGCCGATGCACGAGAGGGCAATACTGTGTATGACTTTTTCTTGTAATTCTTTCTTTTCTACTTGAAGTGCATAGGGACATGCTATCCTGTAATGTGTTATGCGCTATAAAAGAACTGAGTATTATTATTATTATTATTAATACTGGGCTATACTAAGCTCTGTGAGTGGGAGCACCGTGCCGTGGCCGATGCACGAGAGGGGAAAGCGCTGGGCAATAGCTCTGGGAGTGGGAGCACCGTGCCATGGCCGCGATGTACGAGAGGGGAATGCTGGGCTATTATACTAAGCTCTGTGAGTGGGAGCACCGTGCCGTGGATGCACGAGAGGCTTCGGTGTTGGAGCTTCCCGGAGTTATGTGAGTGGGAGCACCGTGCCGTGGCCGATGCACGAGAGAGGAAAGCGCTGGGCTATACTAAACTCTGTGAGTGGGAGCACCGTGCCGTGGACGATCGATGCACTAAAGGGGAAAGCGCTTGGCTATAGCTCTGTGAGTAGGAGCACAGTGCCGTGGCCTATGCACGAGAGGGGAATGCTGGGCGATAGCTCTGTAAGTGAGAGCACCGTGCCGTGGCCGATGCACGAGAGGGCAATGCTGGGCTATACTAAACTATGTGAGTGGGAGCACCGTGCCGTGGCCGATGCACGAGAGGGGAAAGCGCTGGGCAATAGCTCTGTGAGTGGGAGCACCGTGCCATGGCCGCGATGTACTGGGCTATTATACTAAGCCCTGTGAGTGGGAGCACCGTGCCGTGGCCGATGCACAAGAGGGGAAAGCGCTTGGCTATAGCTCTGTGAGTAGGAGCACCGTGCCGTGGCCTATGCACGAGAGGGGAATGCTGGGCTATACTTAGCTCTGTGAGTGGGAGCACCGGCCGTGCCGTGGCCGATGTACGAGAGGGGAAAGCGGTGGGCTATAGCTCTGTGAGTGGGAGCACCGTGCCGTGGCCGATGCACGAGAGGGCAATACTGTGTATGACTTTTTCTTGTAATTCTTTCTTTTCTACTTGAAGTGCATAGGGACATGCTATCCTGTAATGTGTTATGCGCTATAAAAGAACTGAGTATTATTATTATTATTATTATTAATACTGGGCTATACTAAGTTCTGTGAGTGGGAGCACCGTGCCGTACGTGGCCGATGCACGAGAGGGGAAAGCGCTGGGCAATAGCTCTGTGAGTGGGAGCACCGTGCCATGGCCGCGATGTACGAGAGGGGAATGCTGGGCTATTATACTAAGCCCTGTGAGTGGGAGCATCGTGCCGTGGCCGATGCACGAGAGGGGAAAGCGCTTGGCTATAGCTCTGTGAGTAGGAGCACCGTGCCGTGGCCTATGCACGAGAGGGGAATGCTGGGCTATACTTAGCTCTGTGAGTGGGAGCACCGGCCGTGCCGTGGCCGATGTACGAGAGGGGAAAGCGGTGGGCTATAGCTCTGTGAGTGGGAGCACCGTGCCGTGGCCGAGAGGGCAATACTGGGCTATACTAAGCTCTGTGAGTGGGAGCACCGTGCCGTGGCCGATCGATGCACGAGAGGGGAAAGCACTTGGCTATAGCTCTGTGAGTAGGAGCACCGTGCCGTGGCCTATGCACGAGAGGGGAATGCTGGGCTATACTTAGCTCTGTGAGTGGGAGCACCGGCCGTGCCGTGGCCGAGAGGGCAATACTGGGCTATACTAAGCTCTGTGAGTGGGAGCACCCAGATAACAATACGGCGTTGGGCCAACGTCGGCCATGGTCGGCAGGGTCGCAGTCGGCAAGCCAACGTTGGCTAATCGTTGGGCCATCGTCGCCATTCTTTACTGATTAATGGTGGCAATTGGTTGGCTCATTCGACGTTGGGCCAATGTTGGCTGAACGTTGGTCCATTGTCGCCATTTTCACTGATAAATGGTGGCTATTGGTTGGCTATTCGACGTTGGGCCAATGTTGGCTGAACGTTGGTCCATTGTCGCCATTTTCACTGATAAATGGTGGCTATTGGTTGGCTATTCGACGTTGGTCCAATGTTGGCTGAACGTTGGTCCATTGTCGCCATTTTCACTGATAAATGGTGGCTATTGGTTGGCTATTCGACGTTGGGCCAATGTTGGCTGAACGTTGGTCCATTGTCGCCATTTTCACCGATAAATGGTGGCTATTGGTTGGCGCTTCGACGTTGGGCCAATGTTGGCTGAACGTTGGTCCATTGTCGCCATTTTCACTGATAAATGGTGGCTTTTGGTTGGCTATTCGACGTTGGGCTATTGTTGGTTTAATGTTGGTCCATTGTCGCCATTTTCACTGATAAATGGTGGCTTTGGGTTGGCTATTCGACGTTTGGCCAATGTTGGCTAAAATAATGTTGGTCCATCGTCTCAATTATCACTGATAAATGTTGGCTATTGGTTGGCTATTCGACGTTGGGCCAATGTTGGTTGAACGTTGGTCTATTGTCTCATTTATTACTGATAAATGTTGGCTTTTGGTTGCCTATTCGACATTGGGCTAACGTTGGCTCATTGTCGCCATTTTCACTGATAATGGTGGCTATTAGTTGGCTATTCGACGTTGGGCCAATGTTGGCTGAACATTGGTCCATTGTCACTATTTTTACTGATAAATGGTGGCTATTGGTTGGCTATTCGACGTTAAGCTAAAGTTGGCTCAACGTTGGTCCATTGTCGCCATTTACACTGATAAATGGTGGCTATTGGTTGGCTATTCGACGTTGGGCCAATGTTGGCTGAACGTTGGTCCATTGTCTCAAATATTACTGATAACTGTTGGCGTTTGGTTGGCTATTCGACGTTAGGCCAATGTGGGCTGAAAGTTGGACCATCGTCTTAATTTTAACTTATAAATGTTGGCTATTGGTTGGTTATTCGGCGTTGGGCCAATGTTGGCTTCATGTTGGTCCATCGTCTCAATTTTTTTTTTAAATGGTGGCTTTGGGTTGGCTATTCGACGTTGGGCTAACGTCGGCTGAACGTTGGTCCATCGTCTCAATTTTAAATTTTAAATGTTGGCTTTTGGCTGGCCATTCGATGTTGGGCCAATGTTGGCTGAACGTTGGTCCATCGTCTCAATTATTACTGATAAATTGTGGCTGTTAATTGGCTATTCGACGTTTGGCTATTAACGTTGGCTCAATGTTGGTCCATCGTTTCAAATTTTACTGAGAAATGGTGGATATGTTGGCTAATATACGCGACGTTGGGCCAACCTTGGCTTAACGTTGGTCTATATCGTCTCCATCTTTACTGATAAGTAGTGCATGTATATATTGGTTGGCTATATGACGTTGGGCCAACGTAGCAAATACGACCTAGTACCGCTACATCCGGGTAAAAAAAATTGCATGCGTGCGCATGCCCATGTGCTCATGCAATTGCAACGTACGTCAGCCATATCCTGTCCATTTGTCTGGATCAGTTGCCGGGGAGTACCAACACTGCATGGTAAATGAATGATTTTCTTTCTCTTTCAACGTTATTTTTGTGAGCATGTCGCGTGAAACTGATAAATTGTATAGTGTGAGAACTCCCCGTCACAAAGCGAGGGAAATAGCATGAGAAATTGTTAAAGTAATCATTGATAATTCCCTGTCCAAAGTGAAAGTGCATGAGTACGAGTGTACCGCTCGGAAGTGTGAGTGATGGCTATGATGGCTATGATGGGGGCCGAAGTGTCGGCATCAGATGCATTGAGTGTTTGCCGTGATAAATGTTAATATGTTCCTGACTTAGAGTTAGACCTAGATGATGTATTGATGCATCATGTTGCAGCGTCCGTGACAGTGATGATGTTCATCCCAATATGCATATCGACCATGAATCAAATGATTGTGAATCTGTTGGTGTTACAAGTGTTGAAGGTGCTGATGCATTGTTGGAAAGACCTATTGAATCAAATAGAGCTGAATGGGAAGACGCATCATTTTTTTATGCATATCTAAATGATATTATAGTCTCTGATACTTTCAGATTTAGAAGTAGGTCTATACTATACTCTGTAGTAGCTCAATATATGCTGATGATGATTCAGTTCGAAAAGGAATAAATTACGAGATTGGGCTGTGAATTAAGATATCCCGCTAGTACATGTTTCTAGCCTCCTGAAATCTTACAAGGGAGTGTGCCAAGTCTACCAAAATATGCAAGAACTTTGTACCAACACATTTAGTGGATTGTGAGTGTGATGTGAAAGAGGTAGCTGGTGGGAATTACCCTCATTTTGGCATTTGCAATCATTTAAAGTCGCAATTGGCCAAGAACCTCAATTTGATCAAATAGTAAATGGGAAAAAATATTGGGGGTAGGGGTAACACTGATCGATCCCATAATTTTCATTCACAATTTTCATTCACAAATTTGATTATTGCTGCATTTTTATTCTCATTTTCAAATTAGTTTTTATTGTTTATGCACATGTATATTAAATTGCTATAATTTGAACTGAAGGTAAATATTCTAATTATTTATTTTTAAAATTCTGACGTTCTTTATTAATACATTCAATTCTATATAGCTCTTCCAAATCCCAATACTTTTTTCTCCCATAATCCCTACAATTCTGAAATTTAAATATGAAATCCTGCATTTCATATCGTCAACTTTACAACAAATTCCAGATTTCTCTACCCGTTCAGATCCAGCTACCCCTACCTCGATCATCCAGAACAGCATCAACAGCACCGAGGACCCCTTCGACATCGACCCTATCAACCTCCAGAACACTGTCGACCCCAACGACCCCATTGACCTCAACATTCAGAAATGTGGGTATGTCATTTGGCATTTTATTCATTTTGTATTTAGTTATCCATGTAGACAGGATAGCACTTCTTAGTATTCGTTATAGTTGTGCCCTGCACACAAAGTACAAATGTACTGGATTAATGTACGTTTGTGTAGGACATAGCTGCTAACGGATGCTAGTATCTTTTTCCTGATTATATTGAGAAACTGCATTGTGATCACTTACAAAACTATTCAACAACAACAAATCTTGAAATACTGCTTATAGCAGTATTTTTGGGGAAACAATTCTGAATGCAGGGTGCCACAAAAAACAAAACACAGTCAATTGATTTGTTTCTTAAGCAACTAACGATATAGCTTTGTGTTTTTGTTTCTACTTTGAAGCCCCTCGAGCTCTCTCAAGTATTGGGAGCTTACATAAATACAAAAAAAAGTATTGGGAGCTTCACATTTCACTTCAATGTTATAATGATGTGAAAGAAAATGCCACTCTTCTTCAAAAATTTGTCCTAAAAATTAGAAAGAATACAAACTTACTAAGGGTTTTGTGTTGTATGCAGAAAACGCAAATTTTGTATTATTTCATCCATATTCTACTTCAAACACATTTGTTAGGGCAATATTCTATTTGCAAAAGTGTCCGGGTGTTAATGACATCCTCTTTTACATCATACCATTTAAGTGAGATTGGGCCATCTATTCTTTGGCTAATTTTGGGATCCAACACTTAAGAGGGGCTTTAAACTGTTATCAATCAAGCATCTCAACACTGAGCAAACAGATACTATAAATTGGTTCTTTCTATTGAAGAATATTACTGCCATTTTACCTCAAATGTATATTTCCTTTGTTAAGAAGAGTGTTTGATGCTATTCTAATTAAACAAGACAAAAATAAAAGAAATCCATTCCTTTCTAATTTCCATACGTCTGGGTCATTCGCTCTAAAGTTTGAACGAAGTTATTTTCATGACAAAGTACTTCTATCCATGAAATTTCATCAAAACTAGGGAGGATGTGCCACTCAGGACTACTTCCCTTGAATGCCGTACTATTTGATTAATATCCGTACTATTTCAAGGTGATGTTTCCATGATCTGCTTTTAAATCTTGTTTGGTTTCTTTCTTCTTCTTTTTTTTTGCCGCAGATGTCGAAGTTGTACCACCACAAGCTAGACAAGATTTTGATTCCGACTAACCCATTCTTTAAAGGTCCATTGCCTTAGGAAATTAAAACTTTTATGTCTTGTATCAAGACCCTTTTAAAGCAACATAATAACAATTGTTTCATAAATAAATGCCTCCTTATATTTTTTACAATTTTTTGAAAACCTCTCCAAGTTGCTCGTCTAATGGTGGACCCCGCCCCTTACAATTCTCAGAGTTCCTCGGAATGATTGACCACAGGATTAGTGATGTTATATCAAGAACGATCTCCGCTTAGGCAAGCTACGGTGCTTGCTAGCCAGCTCTGCAGGCATTATGTTTTGTACACAAACATAAACAATAACTTTTGTTATTAAATAGTGTGCTATGCATCTTTACTTGTTATTTATTGTGGTGAAATTTCACTAATGGCCCAATTTTAAAAAGAGAGCTATACCATGAGTCGAAGAAGGTCGTAATCGATTTGAATGCCTGTATAACGTGTCAACTAAATGCATGCTATAAAGAATTTCAAAGGTAAGAAAAAAATGTTTCATATATCTAAGTGACTGAATGTTTTTCGTACTACCTTCTTCTCAATTTAAAGAAATATTGAAAGTGGTATATCAGAGTGAAGAAACTTGTGTTTTTCCCTTTACAAGCTCTGCTCTTTCTTACTTCACTTTCAAATTTCCTCTCTTGTTATATAAACATTTAGCGATTGCTTTACTTCACACATTCAAGCAATGTATACTATCCCTCCTAAAAAAAAACAGTTTGTAGATGTGTTAACAATAGATATGGCGACGAAATGTATCAGCATCTCTGAAATGCCTAAGCATAAAAAATGTTGGCAATTTCTCTGAATTTTATTTTTTATTTTTTATGGAACATTGTTTACATTAATTGCCTAATTTTTGGTATGCAAATGGTGGACACTTTATTAATTTCTTTATATTTTTGTGCTGTACATATGTAGAGGAATCTTGTCATAAGCAATCGTGTTCGTCTGCCAGAAAGTTTGTTTTGTTTTACTCGGGAAGTTGTGAGGATTGTTTATTATATTCGTACAATGAATTTCAGTATGTTATGTTGTGTTACGTGTAAGCGACAATTCATTTTATAACAGCTCCTATTGTCCTAGCATTCATTGATAGTAGGCCTATATTGTGACACATTGAGATACCTTGAACTTGAAACTATGTTTACATCTTTTTCGAATTCAAACGAAAATACAAAAGAAAGATGTACAATAATTGTATTCACATTTACAACAGTTTGTTTATTACACATAAAATAAAGTATGTTTTATCACAAAATCAGTTTATTTTCCTTGTTCTTTTGTTTTGGAGGGAGGGGGATGTATTCAGAGCAAATTCTAAGAAGCAAGATCGTGAACTTTTCATTAAAATGGGACAAATAAGTTGTTATCAAGTTTTGATAGTGATTAAAATGTACAAGATAATAGACATGACGAAATTAAAATAACATGTCCCTCTTGCTTCAATATTGTTATTATACATATCTTCCAGCGGGATCTAAGTCGAGTTCTATAATGAACTTTTCTAAAATTCAGTCTAATTTTGATGAAATTGTTACTATCTTAATTTTGTGGATTTTGCTCTGTTTATTTATTTAATCCAATCTTAAACTACTTGGCTTTTTCTTGTCACGTTGTGATGCATGTGTTTGAATGATTGTACATGTCCGATGTAGTATGATCTTGACGATGTTCTTATGAACGGACGACTGATGTTGGTGTGAATATGTTTTTGAGTTGGTGTTGGTAATGTCAGAAGAATGTTGGCATGAACTGGAAAGGGGAGGTACAACGTCGGCACATGGTGGGATACGGGTTGGCATAACGTTGCTTCTACGTCGGCAAATGGTGGAGAAGAGGTTGGCATAACGTTGGTCTAGCATTGGCACATGGTGGAGGAGGGGTCGGCACTTGGTGGGAAAAGGGTTGGCATTATGTTAGGACAACGTCGGGGAGACGTCGGCACATAGTGTAAAAGGGGTTGGCATTACGTTGGTCCTACGTCAGGGAGACGTCGGCACATGGTGGAAAAGGGGTTGGCATTACGTTTGTCCTATGTCGGCATACGGTGGGATAGGGGTTGACATGACGTTGGTCATACGTCGGGGGGACGTTGGCCCGATGTTGGCGTAATGTCATTTCGTCGCTGTCGAGCCAACGTTGGCCCGCCGGCAAGAAAGCCGTTGGCCCAACATCACATTGACGACGATGGCGCAACGTAACAGCCCACGACGTCGGCACATGGTGGGATAGGGGTTGGCATAACGTTGGTCCAATGTCGGAACTACGTCGGCAAATGGTTGGATAGGGGTTGGAATAACGTTGGCCCTACGTCGTGGAGACGTCGGCACATGGTTGAAAAAGGGTTGGTATAACGTTGGGCCAATGTCGAGGAGACGTCGGCACATGGTGGGATAAGGGTTGGCATAACGTTTATCCAATGTCGGAACAACGTCGGCACATGGTGGGATAGGGGTTGGCATAACGTTGGTCGTACGTCGGCACATGGTTAAAAAAGGGTTGGGACGACGTTGGTCCAATGTCGGAAAGACGTCGGCATACGGTGGAAAAGAAGTTGGCATAACGTTGGTTCAATGTCGGGAGGACATCGGCACATATGGTCGGATAGGGGTCGGCATAACGTTGGCCCGATGTTGGCTTAATGTCATTTTGTCACTGTCGGGCCAACGTTGGCCCACCGGCAAGAAAGCCGTGGGCCCAACATCATGTTGGCGACGTTGGACCAACGTAACAGCTTACGTTGGCCCCACGTTGGCGTAACGTCGTATTGTTATCTGGGCACCTTGCCGTGGCCGATCGATGCACGAGAGGGGAAAGCGCTTGGCTATAGCTCTGTGAGTAGGAGCACCGTGCCGTGGCCTATGCACGAGAGGGGAATGCTGGGCTATACTTAGCTCTGTGAGTGGGAGCACCGTGCCGTGGCCTATGCACGAGAGGGGAATGCTGGGCTATACTTAGCTCTGTGAGTGGGAGCACCGGCCGTGCCGTGGCCGATGTACGAGAGGGGAAAGCGGTGGGCTATATATAGCTCTGTGAGTGGGAGCACCGTGCCGTGGCCGAGAGGGCAATACTGGGCTATACTAAGCACTGTGAGTGGGAGCACCGTGCCGTGGCCGATCGATGCACGAGAGGGGAAAGCGCTTGGCTATAGCTCTGTGAGTAGGAGCACCGTGCCGTGGCCGATGCACGAGAGGGGAAAGCGCTGGGCAATAGCTCTGTGAGTGGGAGCACCGTGCCATGGCCGCGATGTACTGGGCTATTATACTAAGCCCTGTAAGTGGGAGCACCGTGCCGTGGCCGATGCACGAGAGGGGAAAGCGCTTGGCTATAGCTCTGTGAGTAGGAGCACCGTGCCGTGGCCTATGCACGAGAGGGGAATGCTGGGCTATACTTAGCTCTGTGAGTGGGAGCACCGGCCGTGCCGTGGCCGATGTACGAGAGGGGAAAGCGGTGGGCTATAGCTCTGTGAGTGGGAGCACCGTGCCGTGGCCGATGCACGAGAGGGCAATACTGTGTATGACTTTTTCTTGTAATTCTTTCTTTTCTACTTGAAGTGCATAGGGACATGCTATCCTGTAATGTGTTATGCGCTATAAAAGAACTGAGTATTATTATTATTATTATTAATACTGGGCTATACTAAGCTCTGTGAGTGGGAGCACCGTGCCGTGGCCGATGCACGAGAGGGGAAAGCGCTGGGCAATAGCTCTGTGAGTGGGAGCACCGTGCCATGGCCGCGATGTACGAGAGGGGAATGCTGGGCTATTATACTAAGCCCTGTGAGTGGGAGCACCGTGCCGTGGCCTATGCACGAGAGGGGAAAGCGCTGGGCAATAGCTCTGTGAGTAGGAGCACCGTGCCGTGGCCTATGTACGAGAGGGGAATGCTGGGCTATACTTAGCTCTGTGAGTGGGAGTACCGTGCCGTGGAGATGTACGAGAGGGGAAAGCGCTTGGCTATAGCTCTGTGAGTAGGAGCACCGTGCCGTGGCCTATGTACGAGAGGGGAATGCTGGGCTATACTTAGCTCTGTGAGTGGGAGCACCGGCCGTGCCGTGGCCGATGTACGAGAGGGGAAAGCGGTGGGCTATATAATATAGCTCTTTGAGTGGGAGCACCGTGCCGTGGCCGAGAGGGCAATACTGGGCTATACTAAGCACTGTGAGTGGGAGCACCGTGCCGTGGCCGATCGATGCACGAGAGGGGAAAGCGCTTGGCTATAGCTCTGTGAGTAGGAGCACTGTGCCGTGGCCGATGCACGAGAGGGGAAAGCGCTGGGCAATAGCTCTGTGAGTGGGAGCACCGTGCCATGGCCGCGATGTACTGGGCTATTATACTAAGCCCTGTGAGTGGGAGCACTGTGCCGTGGCCGATGCACGAGAGGGGAAAACGCTTGGCTATAGCTCTGTGAGTAGGAGCACCGTGCCGTGGCCTATGCACGAGAGGGGAATGCTGGGCTATACTTAGCTCTGTGAGTGGGAGCACCGGCCGTGCCGTGGCCGATGTACGAGAGGGGAAAGCGGTGGGCTATAGCTCTGTGAGTGGGAGCACCGTGCCGTGGCCGATGCACGAGAGGGCAATACTGTGTATGACTTTTTCTTGGAATGTGTTATGCGCTATAAAAGAACTGAGTATTATTATTATTATTATTAATACTGGGCTATACTAAGCTCTGTGAGTGGGAGCACCGTGCCGTGGCCGATGCACGAGAGGGGAAAGCGCTGGGCAATAGCTCTGTGAGTGGGAGCACCGTGCCATGGCCGCGATGTACGAGAGGGGAATGCTGGGCTATTATACTAAGCCCTGTGAGTGGGAGCACCGTGCCGTGGCCGATGCACGAGAGGGGAAAGCGCTGGGCAATAGCTCTGTGAGTTGGAGCACCGTGCCATGGCCGATGTACGAGAGGGGAATGCTGGGCTATTATACTAAGCTCTGTGAGTGGGAGCACCGTGCCGTGGCCGATGCACGAGAGGCGCCGGTGTTGGAGCTTCCCGGAGTTATGTGAGTGGGAGCACCGTGCCGTGGCCGATCGATGCACGAGAGAGGAAAGCGCTGGGCTATACTAAACTCTGTGAGTGGGAGCACCGTGCCGTGGCCGATCGATGCACGAGAGGGGAAAGCGCTTGGCTATAGCTCTGTGAGTAGGAGCGCCGTGCCGTGGCCTATGCACGAGAGGGGAATGCTGGGCTATAGCTCTGTAAGTGGGAGCACCGTGCCGTGGCCGATGCACGAGAGGGCAATGCTGGGCTATACTAATTACTATGTGAGTGGGAGCACCGTGCCGTGGCCGATGCACGAGAGGGGAAAGCGCTGGGCAATAGCTCTGTGAGTGGGAGCACCGTGCCATGGCCGCGATGTACGAGAGGGGAATGCTGGGCTATTATACTAAGCCCTGTGAGTGGGAGCACCGTGCCGTGGCCGATGAACGAGAGGGGAAAGCGCTTGGCTATAGCTTTGTGAGTAGGAGCACCGTGCCGTGGCCTATGCACGAGAGGGGAATGCTGGGCTATACTTAGCTCTGTGAGTGGGAGCACCGGCCGTGCCGTGGCCGATGTACGAGAGGGGAAAGCGGTGGGCTATAGCTCTGTGAGTGGGAGCAACGTGCCGTGGCCGATGCACGAGAGGGCAATACTGTGTATGACTTTTTCTTGTAATTCTTTCTTTTCTACTTGAAGTGCATAGGGACATGCTATCCTGTAATGTGTTATGCGCTATAAAAGAACTGAGTATTATTATTATTATTAATACTGGGCTATACTAAGCTCTGTGAGTGGGAGCACCGTGCCGTGGCCGATGCACGAGAGGGGAAAGCGCTGGGCAATAGCTCTTTGAGTGGGAGCACCGTGCCATGGCCGCGATGTACGAGAGGGGAATGCTGGGCTATTATACTAAGCCCTGTGAGTGGGAGCACCGTGCCGTGGCCGATGCACGAGAGGGGAAAGCACTTGGCAATAGCTCTGTGAGTTGGAGCACCGTGCCATGGCCGATGTACGAGAGGGGTATGCTGGGCTATTATACTAAGCTCTGTGAGTGGGAGCACCGTGCCGTGGCCGATGCACGAGAGGCGCCGGTGTTGGAGCTTCCCGGAGTTATGTGAGTGGGAGCACCGTGCCGTGGCCGATGCACGAGAGAGGAAAGCGCTGGGCTATACTAAACTCTGTGAGTGGGAGCACCGTGCCGTGGCCGATCGATGCACGAGAGGGGAAAGCGCTTGGCTATAGCTCTGTGAGTATAGGAGCACCGTGCCGTGGCCTATGCACGAGAGGGGAATGCTGGGCTATACTTAGCTCTGTGAGTGGGAGCACCGTGCCGTGGCCGATGTACGAGAGGGGAAAGCGGTGGGCTATAGCTCTGTGAGTGGGAGCACCGTGCCGTGGCCGATGCACGAGAGGGCAATGCTGGGCTATACTAAACTATGTGAGTGGGAGCACCGCGCCGTGGCCGATGCAGGAGAGGGGAAAGCGCTGGGCAATAGCTCTGTGAGTGGGAGCACCGTGCCATGGCCGCGATGTACGAGAGGGGAATGCTGGGCTATTATACTAAGCCCTGTGAGTGGGAGCACCGTGCCGTGGCCGATGCACGAGAGGGGAAAGCGCTGGGCAATAGCTCTGTGAGTTGGAACACCGTGCCATGGCCGATGTACGAGAGGGGAATGCTGGGCTATTATACTAAGCTCTGTGAGTGGGAGCACCGTGCCGTGGAGATGTACGAAAGGTGAATGCAGGGCTATACTTAGCTCTGTGAGTGGGAGCACCGTGCCGTGGCCGATGTACGAGAGGGGAAAGCGGTTGGCCATAGCTCTGTGAGTGGGAGCACCGTGCCGTGGCCGATCGATGCACGAGAGGGGAAAGCGCTTGGCTATAGCTCTGTGAGTAGGAGCACAGTGCCGTGGCCTATATGCACGAGAGGGGAATGCTGGGCTATACTTAGCTCTGTGAGTGGGAGCACCATGCCGTGGCCGATGTACGAGAGGGGAAAGCGGTGGGCTATATAATATAGCTCTGTGAGTGGGAGCACCGTGCCGTGGCCGAGAGGGCAATACTGGGCTATACTAAGCACTGTGAGTGGGAGCACCGTGCCGTGGCCGATCGATGCACGAGAGGGGAAAGCGCTTGGCTATAGCTCTGTGAGTAGGAGCACTGTGCCGTGGCCGATGCACGAGAGGGGAAAGCGCTGGGCAATAGCTCTGTGAGTGGGAGCACCGTGCCATGGCCGCGATGTACTGGGCTATTATACTAAGCCCTGTGAGTGGGAGCACCATGCCGTGGCCGATGCACGAGAGGGGGAAAGCGCTTGGCTATAGCTCTGTGAGTAGGAGCACCGTGCCGTGGCCTATGCACGAGAGGGGAATGCTGGGCTATACTTAGCTCTGTGAGTGGGAGCACCGGCCGTGCCGTGGCCGATGTACGAGAGGGGAAAGCGGTGGGCTATAGCTCTGTGAGTGGGAGCACCGTGCCGTGGCCGATGCACGAGAGGGCAATACTGTGTATGACTTTTTCTTGGAATGTGTTATGCGCTATAAAAGAACTGAGTATTATTATTATTATTATTAATACTGGGCTATACTAAGCTCTGTGAGTGGGAGCACCGTGCCGTGGCCGATGCACGAGAGGGGAAAGCGCTGGGCAATAGCTCTGTGAGTTGGAACACCGTGCCATGGCCGATGTACGAGAGGGGAATGCTGGGCTATTATACTAAGCTCTGTGAGTGGGAGCACCGTGCCGTGGAGATGTACGAAAGGTGAATGCAGGGCTATACTTAGCTCTGTGAGTGGGAGCACCGTGCCGTGGCCGATGTACGAGAGGGGAAAGCGGTTGGCCATAGCTCTGTGAGTGGGAGCACCGTGCCGTGGCCGATCGATGCACGAGAGGGGAAAGCGCTTGGCTATAGCTCTGTGAGTAGGAGCACAGTGCCGTGGCCTATATGCACGAGAGGGGAATGCTGGGCTATACTTAGCTCTGTGAGTGGGAGCACCATGCCGTGGCCGATGTACGAGAGGGGAAAGCGGTGGGCTATATAATATAGCTCTGTGAGTGGGAGCACCGTGCCGTGGCCGAGAGGGCAATACTGGGCTATACTAAGCACTGTGAGTGGGAGCACCGTGCCGTGGCCGATCGATGCACGAGAGGGGAAAGCGCTTGGCTATAGCTCTGTGAGTAGGAGCACTGTGCCGTGGCCGATGCACGAGAGGGGAAAGCGCTGGGCAATAGCTCTGTGAGTGGGAGCACCGTGCCATGGCCGCGATGTACTGGGCTATTATACTAAGCCCTGTGAGTGGGAGCACCATGCCGTGGCCGATGCACGAGAGGGGAAAGCGCTTGGCTATAGCTCTGTGAGTAGGAGCACCGTGCCGTGGCCTATGCACGAGAGGGGAATGCTGGGCTATACTTAGCTCTGTGAGTGGGAGCACCGGCCGTGCCGTGGCCGATGTACGAGAGGGGAAAGCGGTGGGCTATAGCTCTGTGAGTGGGAGCACCGTGCCGTGGCCGATGCACGAGAGGGCAATACTGTGTATGACTTTTCTTGGAATGTGTTATGCGCTATAAAAGAACTGAGTATTATTATTATTATTATTAATACTGGGCTATACTAAGCTCTGTGAGTGGGAGCACCGTGCCGTGGCCGATGCACGAGAGGGGAAAGCGCTGGGCAATAGCTCTGTGAGTGGGAGCACCGTGCCATGGCCGCGATGTACGAGAGGGGAATGCTGGGCTATTATACTAAGCCCTGTGAGTGGGAGCACCGTGCCGTGGCCGATGCACGAGAGGGGAAAGCGCTGGGCAATAGCTCTGTGAGTTGGAGCACCGTGCCATGGCCGATGTACGAGAGGGGAATGCTGGGCTATTATACTAAGCTCTGTGAGTGGGAGCACCGTGCCGTGGCCGATGCACGAGAGGCGCCGGTGTTGGAGCTTCCCGGAGTTATGTGAGTGGGAGCACCGTGCCGTGGCCGATGCACGAGAGAGGAAAGCGCTGGGCTATACTAAACTCTGTGAGTGGGAGCACCGTGCCGTGGCCGATCGATGCACGAGAGGGGAAAGCGCTTAGCTATAGCTCTGTGAGTAGGAGCGCCGTGCCGTGGCCTATGCACGAGAGGGGAATGCTGGGCTATAGCTCTGTAAGTGGGAGCACCGTGCCGTGGCCGATGCACGAGAGGGCAATGCTGGGCTATACTAAACTATGTGAGTGGGAGCACCGTGCCGTGGCCGATGCACGAGAGGGGAAAGCGCTGGGCAATAGCTCTGTGAGTGGGAGCACCGTGCCATGGCCGCGATGTACGAGAGGGGAATGCTGGGCTATTATACTAAGCCCTGTGAGTGGGAGCACCGTGCCGTGGCCGATGAACGAGAGGGCAAAGCGCTTGGCTATAGCTCTGTGAGTAGGAGCACCGTGCCGTGGCCTATGCACGAGAGGGGAATGCTGGGCTATACTTAGCTCTGTGAGTGGGAGCACCGGCCGTGCCGTGGCCGATGTACGAGAGGGGAAAGCGGTGGGCTATAGCTCTGTGAGTGGGAGCACCGTGCCGTGGCCGATGCACGAGAGGGCAATACTGTGTATGACTTTTTCTTGTAATTCTTTCTTTTCTACTTGAAGTGCATAGGGACATGCTATCCTGTAATGTGTTATGCGCTATAAAAGAACTGAGTATTATTATTATTATTATTAATACTGGGCTATACTAAGCTCTGTGAGTGGGAGCACCGTGCCGTGGCCGATGCACGAGAGGGGAAAGCGCTGGGCAATAGCTCTGTGAGTGGGAGCACCTTGCCATGGCCGCGATGTACGAGAGGGGAATGCTGGGCTATTATACTAAGCCCTGTGAGTGGGAGCACCGTGCCGTGGCCGATGCACGAGAGGGGAAAGCGCTGGGCAATAGCTCTGTGAGTGGGAGCACCGTGCCATGGCCGCGATGTACGAGAGGGGAATGCTGGGCTATTATACTAAGCCCTGTGAGTGGGAGTACCGTGCCGTGGCCGATGCACGAGAGGGGAAAGCGCTTGGGTATAGCTCTGTGAGTAGGAGCACCGTGCCGTGGCCTATGCACGAGAGGGGAATGCTGGGCTATACTTAGCTCTTTGAGTGGGAGCCGGCCGTGCCGTGGCCGATGTACGAGAGGGGAAAGCGGTGGGCTATAGCTCTGTGAGTGGGAGCACCGTGCCGTGGCCGAGAGGGCAATACTGGGCTATACTAAGCTCTGTGAGTGGGAGCACCGTGCCGTGGCCGATCGATGCACGAGAGGGGAAAGCGCTTGGCTATAGCTCTGTGAGTAGGAGCACCGTGCCGTGGCCTATGCACGAGAGGGGAATGCTGGGCTATACTTGGCTCTGTGAGTGGGAGCACCGTGCCGTGGCCGATGTACGAGAGGGGAAAGCGGTGGGCTATAGCTCTGTGAGTGGGAGCACCGTGCCGTGGCCGATGCACGAGAGGGCAATGCTGGGCTATACTTAACTATGTGAGTGGGAGCACCGTGCCGTGGCCGATGCACGAGAGGGGAAAGCGCTGGGCAATAGCTCTGTGAGTGGGAGCACCGTGCCATGGCCGCGATGTACGAGAGGGGAATGCTGGGCTATTATACTAAGCCCTGTGAGTGGGAGCACCGTGCCGTGGCCGATGCACGAGAGGGGTAAGCGCTGGGCAATAGCTCTGTGAGTTGGAGCACCGTGCCATGGCCGATGTACGAGAGGGGAATGCTGGGCTATTATACTAAGCTCTGTGAGTGGGAGCACCGTGCCGTGGAGATGTACGAAAGGTGAATGCAGGGCTATACTTAGCTCTCTGAGTGGGAGCACCGTGCCGTGGCCGATGCACGAGAGAGGAAAGCGCTGGGCTATACTAAACTATAGCTATAGCTCTGTGAGTGGGAGCACCGTGCCGTGGCCGATGCACGAGAGGGCAATACTGTGCTATACTTAGCTCTTTGAGTGGGAGCACCGGCCGTGCCGTGGCCGATGTACGAGAGGGGAAAGCGGTGGGCTATAGCTCTGTGAGTGGGAGCACCGTGCCGTGGCCGAGAGGGCAATACTGGGCTATACTAAGCTCTGTGAGTGGGAGCACCGTGCCGTGGCCGATCGATGCACGAGAGGGGAAAGCGCTTGGCTATAGCTCTGTGAGTAGGAGCACCGTGCCGTGGCCTATGCACGAGAGGGGAATGCTGGGCTATACTTGGCTCTGTGAGTGGGAGCACCGTGCCGTGGCCGATGTACGAGAGGGGAAAGCGGTGGGCTATAGCTCTGTGAGTGGGAGCACCGTGCCGTGGCCGATGCACGAGAGGGCAATGCTGGGCTATACTTAACTATGTGAGTGGGAGCACCGTGCCGTGGCCGATGCACGAGAGGGGAAAGCGCTGGGCAATAGCTCTGTGAGTGGGAGCACCGTGCCATGGCCGCGATGTACGAGAGGGGAATGCTGGGCTATTATACTAAGCCCTGTGAGTGGGAGCACCGTGCCGTGGCCGATGCACGAGAGGGGAAAGCGCTGGGCAATAGCTCTGTGAGTTGGAGCACCGTGCCATGGCCGATGTACGAGAGGGGAATGCTGGGCTATTATACTAAGCTCTGTGAGTGGGAGCACCGTGCCGTGGAGATGTACGAAAGGTGAATGCAGGGCTATACTTAGCTCTCTGAGTGGGAGCACCGTGCCGTGGCCGATGCACGAGAGAGGAAAGCGCTGGGCTATACTAAACTCTGTGAGTGGGAGCACCGTGCCGTGGCCGATCGATGCACGAGAGGGGAAAGCGCTTGGCTATAGCTCTGTGAGTAGGAGCACCGTGCCGTGGCCTATGCACGAGAGGGGAATGCTGGGCTATACTTAGCTCTGTGAGTGGGAGCACCGGCCGTGCCGTGGCCGATGTACGAGAGGGGAAAGCGGTGGGCTATAGCTCTGTGAGTGGGAGCACCGTGCCGTGGCCGATGCACGAGAGGGGAAAGCGCTGGGCAATAGCTCTTTGAGTGGGAGCACCGTGCCATGGCCGCGATGTACGAGAGGGGAATGCTGGGCTATTATACTAAGCCCTGTGAGTGGGAGCACCGTGCCGTGGCCGATGCACGAGAGGGGAAAGCACTGGGCAATAGCTCTGTGAGTTGGAGCACCGTGCCATGGCCGATGTACGAGAGGGGAATGCTGGGCTATTATACTAAGCTCTGTGAGTGGGAGCACCGTGCCGTGGCCGATGCACGAGAGGCGCCGGTGTTGGAGCTTCCCGGAGTTATGTGAGTGGGAGCACCGTGCCGTGGCCGATGCACGAGAGAGGAAAGCGCTGGGCTATACTAAACTCTGTGAGTGGGAGCACCGTGCCGTGGCCGATCGATGCACGAGAGGGGAAAGCGCTTGGCTATAGCTCTGTGAGTATAGGAGCACCGTGCCGTGGCCTATGCACGAGAGGGGAATGCTGGGCTATACTTAGCTCTGTGAGTGGGAGCACCGTGCCGTGGCCGATGTACGAGAGGGGAAAGCGGTTGGCCATAGCTCTGTGAGTGGGAGCACCGTGCCGTGGCCGATCGATGCACGAGAGGGGAAAGCGCTTGGCTATAGCTCTGTGAGTAGGAGCACAGTGCCGTGGCCTATATGCACGAGGGGAATGCTGGGCTATACTTAGCTCTGTGAGTGGGAGCACCATGCCGTGGCCGATGTACGAGAGGGGAAAGCGGTGGGCTATATAAATAGCTCTGTGAGTGGGAGCACCGTGCCGTGGCCGAGAGGGCAATACTGGGCTATACTAAGCACTGTGAGTGGGAGCACCGTGCCGTGGCCGATCGATGCACGAGAGGGGAAAGCGCTTGGCTATAGCTCTGTGAGTAGGAGCACTGTGCCGTGGCCGATGCACGAGAGGGGAAAGCGCTGGGCAATAGCTCTGTGAGTGGGAGCACCGTGCCATGGCCGCGATGTACTGGGCTATTATACTAAGCCCTGTGAGGGAGCACCATGCCGTGGCCGATGCACGAGAGGGGAAAGCGCTTGGCTATAGCTCTGTGAGTAGGAGCACCGTGCCGTGGCCTATGCACGAGAGGGGAATGCTGGGCTATACTTAGCTCTGTGAGTGGGAGCACCGGCCGTGCCGTGGCCGATGTACGAGAGGGGAAAGCGGTGGGCTATAGCTCTGTGAGTGGGAGCACCGTGCCGTGGCCGATGCACGAGAGGGCAATACTGTGTATGACTTTCTTGGAATGTGTTATGCGCTATAAAAGAACTGAGTATTATTATTATTATTAATACTGGGCTATACTAAGCTCTGTGAGTGGGAGCACCGTGCCGTGGCCGATGCACGAGAGGGGAAAGCGCTGGGCAATAGCTCTGTGAGTGGGAGCACCGTGCCATGGCCGCGATGTACGAGAGGGGAATGCTGGGCTATTATACTAAGCCCTGTGAGTGGGAGCACCGTGCCGTGGCCGATGCACGAGAGGGGAAAGCGCTGGGCAATAGCTCTGTGAGTGGGAGCACCGTGCCATGGCCGCGATGTACTGGGCTATTATACTAAGCCCTGTGAGTGGGAGCACCATGCCGTGGCCGATGCACGAGAGGGGAAAGCGCTTGGCTATAGCTCTGTGAGTAGGAGCACCGTGCCGTGGCCTATGCACGAGAGGGGGAATGCTGGGCTATACTTAGCTCTGTGAGTGGGAGCACCGGCCGTGCCGTGGCCGATGTACGAGAGGGGAAAGCGGTGGGCTATAGCTCTGTGAGTGGGAGCACCGTGCCGTGGCCGATGCACGAGAGGGCAATACTGTGTATGACTTTTTCTTGGAATGTGTTATGCGCTATAAAAGAACTGAGTATTATTATTATTATTATTAATACTGGGCTATACTAAGCTCTGTGAGTGGGAGCACCGTGCCGTGGCCGATGCACGAGAGGGGAAAGCGCTGGGCAATAGCTCTGTGAGTTGGAACACCGTGCCATGGCCGATGTACGAGAGGGGAATGCTGGGCTATTATACTAAGCTCTGTGAGTGGGAGCACCGTGCCGTGGAGATGTACGAAAGGTGAATGCAGGGCTATACTTAGCTCTGTGAGTGGGAGCACCGTGCCGTGGCCGATGTACGAGAGGGGAAAGCGGTTGGCCATAGCTCTGTGAGTGGGAGCACCGTGCCGTGGCCGATCGATGCACGAGAGGGGAAAGCGCTTGGCTATAGCTCTGTGAGTAGGAGCACAGTGCCGTGGCCTATATGCACGAGAGGGGAATGCTGGGCTATACTTAGCTCTGTGAGTGGGAGCACCATGCCGTGGCCGATGTACGAGAGGGGAAAGCGGTGGGCTATATAATATAGCTCTGTGAGTGGGAGCACCGTGCCGTGGCCGAGAGGGCAATACTGGGCTATACTAAGCACTGTGAGTGGGAGCACCGTGCCGTGGCCGATCGATGCACGAGAGGGGAAAGCGCTTGGCTATAGCTCTGTGAGTAGGAGCACTGTGCCGTGGCCGATGCACGAGAGGGGAAAGCGCTGGGCAATAGCTCTGTGAGTGGGAGCACCGTGCCATGGCCGCGATGTACTGGGCTATTATACTAAGCCCTGTGAGTGGGAGCACCATGCCGTGGCCGATGCACGAGAGGGGAAAGCGCTTGGCTATAGCTCTGTGAGTAGGAGCACCGTGCCGTGGCCTATGCACGAGAGGGGAATGCTGGGCTATACTTAGCTCTGTGAGTGGGAGCACCGGCCGTGCCGTGGCCGATGTACGAGAGGGGAAAGCGGTGGGCTATAGCTCTGTGAGTGGGAGCACCGTGCCGTGGCCGATGCACGAGAGGGCAATACTGTGTATGACTTTTTCTTGGAATGTGTTATGCGCTATAAAAGAACTGAGTATTATTATTATTATTATTAATACTGGGCTATACTAAGCTCTGTGAGTGGGAGCACCGTGCCGTGGCCGATGCACGAGAGGGGAAAGCGCTGGGCAATAGCTCTGTGAGTGGGAGCACCGTGCCATGGCCGCGATGTACGAGAGGGGAATGCTGGGCTATTATACTAAGCCCTGTGAGTGGGAGCACCGTGCCGTGGCCGATGCACGAGAGGGGAAAGCGCTGGGCAATAGCTCTGTGAGTTGGAGCACCGTGCCATGGCCGATGTACGAGAGGGGAATGCTGGGCTATTATACTAAGCTCTGTGAGTGGGAGCACCGTGCCGTGGCCGATGCACGAGAGGCGCCGGTGTTGGAGCTTCCCGGAGTTATGTGAGTGGGAGCACCGTGCCGTGGCCGATGCACGAGAGAGGAAAGCGCTGGGCTATACTAAACTCTGTGAGTGGGAGCACCGTGCCGTGGCCGATCGATGCACGAGAGGGGGAAAGCGCTTAGCTATAGCTCTGTGAGTAGGAGCGCCGTGCCGTGGCCTATGCACGAGAGGGGAATGCTGGGCTATAGCTCTGTAAGTGGGAGCACCGTGCCGTGGCCGATGCACGAGAGGGCAATGCTGGGCTATACTAAACTATGTGAGTGGGAGCACCGTGCCGTGGCCGATGCACGAGAGGGGAAAGCGCTGGGCAATAGCTCTGTGAGTGGGAGCACCGTGCCATGGCCGCGATGTACGAGAGGGGAATGCTGGGCTATTATACTAAGCCCTGTGAGTGGGAGCACCGTGCCGTGGCCGATGAACGAGAGGGCAAAGCGCTTGGCTATAGCTCTGTGAGTAGGAGCACCGTGCCGTGGCCTATGCACGAGAGGGGAATGCTGGGCTATACTTAGCTCTGTGAGTGGGAGCACCGGCCGTGCCGTGGCCGATGTACGAGAGGGGAAAGCGGTGGGCTATAGCTCTGTGAGTGGGAGCACCGTGCCGTGGCCGATGCACGAGAGGGCAATACTGTGTATGACTTTTCTTGTAATTCTTTCTTTTTCTACTTGAAGTGCATAGGGACATGCTATCCTGTAATGTGTTATGCGCTATAAAAGAACTGAGTATTATTATTATTATTATTAATACTGGGCTATACTAAGCTCTGTGAGTGGGAGCACCGTGCCGTGGCCGATGCACGAGAGGGGAAAGCGCTGGGCAATAGCTCTGTGAGTGGGAGCACCTTGCCATGGCCGCGATGTACGAGAGGGGAATGCTGGGCTATTATACTAAGCCCTGTGAGTGGGAGCACCGTGCCGTGGCCGATGCACGAGAGGGGAAAGCGCTGGGCAATAGCTCTGTGAGTGGGAGCACCGTGCCATGGCCGCGATGTACGAGAGGGGAATGCTGGGCTATTATACTAAGCCCTGTGAGTGGGAGTACCGTGCCGTGGCCGATGCACGAGAGGGGGAAAGCGCTTGGGTATAGCTCTGTGAGTAGGAGCACCGTGCCGTGGCCTATGCACGAGAGGGGAATGCTGGGCTATACTTAGCTCTTTGAGTGGGAGCACCGGCCGTGCCGTGGCCGATGTACGAGAGGGGAAAGCGGTGGGCTATAGCTCTGTGAGTGGGAGCACCGTGCCGTGGCCGAGAGGGCAATACTGGGCTATACTAAGCTCTGTGAGTGGGAGCACCGTGCCGTGGCCGATCGATGCACGAGAGGGGAAAGCGCTTGGCTATAGCTCTGTGAGTAGGAGCACCGTGCCGTGGCCTATGCACGAGAGGGGAATGCTGGGCTATACTTGGCTCTGTGAGGGAGCACCGTGCCGTGGCCGATGTACGAGAGGGGGAAAGCGGTGGGCTATAGCTCTGTGAGTGGGAGCACCGTGCCGTGGCCGATGCACGAGAGGGCAATGCTGGGCTATACTTAACTATGTGAGTGGGAGCACCGTGCCGTGGCCGATGCACGAGAGGGGAAAGCGCTGGGCAATAGCTCTGTGAGTGGGAGCACCGTGCCATGGCCGCGATGTACGAGAGGGGAATGCTGGGCTATTATACTAAGCCCTGTGAGTGGGAGCACCGTGCCGTGGCCGATGCACGAGAGGGGTAAGCGCTGGGCAATAGCTCTGTGAGTTGGAGCACCGTGCCATGGCCGATGTACGAGAGGGGAATGCTGGGCTATTATACTAAGCTCTGTGAGTGGGAGCACCGTGCCGTGGAGATGTACGAAAGGTGAATGCAGGGCTATACTTAGCTCTCTGAGTGGGAGCACCGTGCCGTGGCCGATGCACGAGAGAGGAAAGCGCTGGGCTATACTAAACTATAGCTATAGCTCTGTGAGTGGGAGCACCGTGCCGTGGCCGATGCACGAGAGGGCAATACTGTGCTATACTTAGCTCTTTGAGTGGGAGCACCGGCCGTGCCGTGGCCGATGTACGAGAGGGGAAAGCGGTGGGCTATAGCTCTGTGAGTGGGAGCACCGTGCCGTGGCCGAGAGGGCAATACTGGGCTATACTAAGCTCTGTGAGTGGGAGCACCGTGCCGTGGCCGATCGATGCACGAGAGGGGAAAGCGCTTGGCTATAGCTCTGTGAGTAGGAGCACCGTGCCGTGGCCTATGCACGAGAGGGGAATGCTGGGCTATACTTGGCTCTGTGAGTGGGAGCACCGTGCCGTGGCCGATGTACGAGAGGGGAAAGCGTGGGCTATAGCTCTGTGAGTGGGAGCACCGTGCCGTGGCCGATGCACGAGAGGGCAATGCTGGGCTATACTTAACTATGTGAGTGGGAGCACCGTGCCGTGGCCGATGCACGAGAGGGGAAAGCGCTGGGCAATAGCTCTGTGAGTGGGAGCACCGTGCCATGGCCGCGATGTACGAGAGGGGAATGCTGGGCTATTATACTAAGCCCTGTGAGTGGGAGCACCGTGCCGTGGCCGATGCACGAGAGGGGAAAGCGCTGGGCAATAGCTCTGTGAGTTGGAGCACCGTGCCATGGCCGATGTACGAGAGGGGAATGCTGGGCTATTATACTAAGCTCTGTGAGTGGGAGCACCGTGCCGTGGAGATGTACGAAAGGTGAATGCAGGGCTATACTTAGCTCTCTGAGTGGGAGCACCGTGCCGTGGCCGATGCACGAGAGAGGAAAGCGCTGGGCTATACTAAACTCTGTGAGTGGGAGCACCGTGCCGTGGCCGATCGATGCACGAGAGGGGAAAGCGCTTGGCTATAGCTCTGTGAGTAGGAGCACCGTGCCGTGGCCTATGCACGAGAGGGGAATGCTGGGCTATACTTAGCTCTGTGAGTGGGAGCACCGGCCGTGCCGTGGCCGATGTACGAGAGGGGAAAGCGGTGGGCTATAGCTCTGTGAGTGGGAGCACCGTGCCGTGGCCGATGCACGAGAGGGGAAAGCGCTGGGCAATAGCTCTTTGAGTGGGAGCACCGTGCCATGGCCGCGATGTACGAGAGGGGAATGCTGGGCTATTATACTAAGCCCTGTGAGTGGGAGCACCGTGCCGTGGCCGATGCACGAGAGGGGAAAGCACTGGGCAATAGCTCTGTGAGTTGGAGCACCGTGCCATGGCCGATGTACGAGAGGGGAATGCTGGGCTATTATACTAAGCTCTGTGAGTGGGAGCACCGTGCCGTGGCCGATGCACGAGAGGCGCCGGTGTTGGAGCTTCCCGGAGTTATGTGAGTGGGAGCACCGTGCCGTGGCCGATGCACGAGAGAGGAAAGCGCTGGGCTATACTAAACTCTGTGAGTGGGAGCACCGTGCCGTGGCCGATCGATGCACGAGAGGGAAAGCGCTTGGCTATAGCTCTGTGAGTATAGGAGCACCGTGCCGTGGCCTATGCACGAGAGGGGAATGCTGGGCTATACTTAGCTCTGTGAGTGGGAGCACCGTGCCGTGGCCGATGTACGAGAGGGGAAAGCGGTGGGCTATATAATATAGCTCTGTGAGTGGGAGCACCGTGCCGTGGCCGAGAGGGCAATACTGGGCTATACTAAGCACTGTGAGTGGGAGCACCGTGCCGTGGCCGATCGATGCACGAGAGGGGAAAGCGCTTGGCTATAGCTCTGTGAGTAGGAGCACAGTGCCGTGGCCTATATGCACGAGAGGGGAATGCTGGGCTATACTTAGCTCTGTGAGTGGGAGCACCATGCCGTGGCCGATGTACGAGAGGGGAAAGCGGTGGGCTATATAATATAGCTCTGTGAGTGGGAGCACCGTGCCGTGGCCGAGAGGGCAATACTGGGCTATACTAAGCACTGTGAGTGGGAGCACCGTGCCGTGGCCGATCGATGCACGAGAGGGGAAAGCGCTTGGCTATAGCTCTGTGAGTAGGAGCACTGTGCCGTGGCCGATGCACGAGAGGGGAAAGCGCTGGGCAATAGCTCTGTGAGTGGAGCACCGTGCCATGGCCGCGATGTACTGGGCTATTATACTAAGCCCTGTGAGTGGGAGCACCATGCCGTGGCCGATGCACGAGAGGGGAAAGCGCTTGGCTATAGCTCTGTGAGTAGGAGCACCGTGCCGTGGCCTATGCACGAGAGGGGAATGCTGGGCTATACTTAGCTCTGTGAGTGGGAGCACCGGCCGTGCCGTGGCCGATGTACGAGAGGGGAAAGCGGTGGGCTATAGCTCTGTGAGTGGGAGCACCGTGCCGTGGCCGATGCACGAGAGGGCAATACTGTGTATGACTTTTTCTTGGAATGTGTTATGCGCTATAAAAGAACTGAGTATTATTATTATTATTATTAATACTGGGCTATACTAAGCTCTGTGAGTGGGAGCACCGTGCCGTGGCCGATGCACGAGAGGGGAAAGCGCTGGGCAATAGCTCTGTGAGTGGGAGCACCGTGCCATGGCCGCGATGTACGAGAGGGGAATGCTGGGCTATTATACTAAGCCCTGTGAGTGGGAGCACCGTGCCGTGGCCGATGCACGAGAGGGGAAAGCGCTGGGCAATAGCTCTGTGAGTTGGAGCACCGTGCCATGGCCGATGTACGAGAGGGGAATGCTGGGCTATTATACTAAGCTCTGTGAGTGGGAGCACCGTGCCGTGGCCGATGCACGAGAGGCGCCGGTGTTGGAGCTTCCCGGAGTTATGTGAGTGGGAGCACCGTGCCGTGGCCGATGCACGAGAGAGGAAAGCGCTGGCTATACTAAACTCTGTGAGTGGGAGCACCGTGCCGTGGCCGATCGATGCACGAGAGGGGAAAGCGCTTAGCTATAGCTCTGTGAGTAGGAGCGCCGTGCCGTGGCCTATGCACGAGAGGGGAATGCTGGGCTATAGCTCTGTAAGTGGGAGCACCGTGCCGTGGCCGATGCACGAGAGGGCAATGCTGGGCTATACTAAACTATGTGAGTGGGAGCACCGTGCCGTGGCCGATGCACGAGAGGGGAAAGCGCTGGGCAATAGCTCTGTGAGTGGGAGCACCGTGCCATGGCCGCGATGTACGAGAGGGGAATGCTGGGCTATTATACTAAGCCCTGTGAGTGGGAGCACCGTGCCGTGGCCGATGAACGAGAGGGCAAAGCGCTTGGCTATAGCTCTGTGAGTAGGAGCACCGTGCCGTGGCCTATGCACGAGAGGGGAATGCTGGGCTATACTTAGCTCTGTGAGTGGGAGCACCGGCCGTGCCGTGGCCGATGTACGAGAGGGGAAAGCGGTGGGCTATAGCTCTGTGAGTGGGAGCACCGTGCCGTGGCCGATGCACGAGAGGGCAATACTGTGTATGACTTTTTCTTGTAATTCTTTCTTTTCTACTTGAAGTGCATAGGGACATGCTATCCTGTAATGTGTTATGCGCTATAAAAGAACTGAGTATTATTATTATTATTATTAATACTGGGCTATACTAAGCTCTGTGAGTGGGAGCACCGTGCCGTGGCCGATGCACGAGAGGGGAAAGCGCTGGGCAATAGCTCTGTGAGTGGGAGCACCGTGCCATGGCCGCGATGTACGAGAGGGGAATGCTGGGCTATTATACTAAGCCCTGTGAGTGGGAGCACCGTGCCGTGGCCGATGCACGAGAGGGGAAAGCGCTGGGCAATAGCTCTGTGAGTGGGAGCACCGTGCCATGGCCGCGATGTACGAGAGGGGAATGCTGGGCTATTATACTAAGCCCTGTGAGTGGGAGTACCGTGCCGTGGCCGATGCACGAGAGGGGAAAGCGCTTGGGTATAGCTCTGTGAGTAGGAGCACCGTGCCGTGGCCTATGCACGAGAGGGGAATGCTGGGCTATACTTAGCTCTTTGAGTGGGAGCACCGGCCGTGCCGTGGCCGATGTACGAGAGGGGAAAGCGGTGGGCTATAGCTCTGTGAGTGGGAGCACCGTGCCGTGGCCGAGAGGGCAATACTGGGCTATACTAAGCTCTGTGAGTGGGAGCACCGTGCCGTGGCCGATCGATGCACGAGAGGGGAAAGCGCTTGGCTATAGCTCTGTGAGTAGGAGCACCGTGCCGTGGCCTATGCACGAGAGGGGAATGCTGGGCTATACTTGGCTCTGTGAGTGGGAGCACCGTGCCGTGGCCGATGTACGAGAGGGGAAAGCGGTGGGCTATAGCTCTGTGAGTGGGAGCACCGTGCCGTGGCCGATGCACGAGAGGGCAATGCTGGGCTATACTTAACTATGTGAGTGGGAGCACCGTGCCGTGGCCGATGCACGAGAGGGAAAGCGCTGGGCAATAGCTCTGTGAGTGGGAGCACCGTGCCATGGCCGCGATGTACGAGAGGGGAATGCTGGGCTATTATACTAAGCCCTGTGAGTGGGAGCACCGTGCCGTGGCCGATGCACGAGAGGGGTAAGCGCTGGGCAATAGCTCTGTGAGTTGGAGCACCGTGCCATGGCCGATGTACGAGAGGGGAATGCTGGGCTATTATACTAAGCTCTGTGAGTGGGAGCACCGTGCCGTGGAGATGTACGAGAGGTGAATGCAGGCTATACTTAGCTCTCTGAGTGGGAGCACCGTGCCGTGGCCGATGCACGAGAGAGGAAAGCGCTGGGCTATACTAAACTATAGCTATAGCTCTGTGAGTGGGAGCACCGTGCCGTGGCCGATGCACGAGAGGGCAATACTGTGCTATACTTAGCTCTTTGAGTGGGAGCACCGGCCGTGCCGTGGCCGATGTACGAGAGGGGAAAGCGGTGGGCTATAGCTCTGTGAGTGGGAGCACCGTGCCGTGGCCGAGAGGCAATACTGGGCTATACTAAGCTCTGTGAGTGGGAGCACCGTGCCGTGGCCGATCGATGCACGAGAGGGGAAAGCGCTTGGCTATAGCTCTGTGAGTAGGAGCACCGTGCCGTGGCCTATGCACGAGAGGGGAATGCTGGGCTATACTTGGCTCTGTGAGTGGGAGCACCGTGCCGTGGCCGATGTACGAGAGGGGAAAGCGGTGGGCTATAGCTCTGTGAGTGGGAGCACCGTGCCGTGGCCGATGCACGAGAGGGCAATGCTGGGCTATACTTAACTATGTGAGTGGGAGCACCGTGCCGTGGCCGATGCACGAGAGGGGAAAGCGCTGGGCAATAGCTCTGTGAGTGGGAGCACCGTGCCATGCCGCGATGTACGAGAGGGGAATGCTGGGCTATTATACTAAGCCCTGTGAGTGGGAGCACCGTGCCGTGGCCGATGCACGAGAGGGGAAAGCGCTGGGCAATAGCTCTGTGAGTTGGAGCACCGTGCCATGGCCGATGTACGAGAGGGGAATGCTGGGCTATTATACTAAGCTCTGTGAGTGGGAGCACCGTGCCGTGGAGATGTACGAAAGGTGAATGCAGGGCTATACTTAGCTCTCTGAGTGGGAGCACCGTGCCGTGGCCGATGCACGAGAGAGGAAAGCGCTGGGCTATACTAAACTCTGTGAGTGGGAGCACCGTGCCGTGGCCGATCGATGCACGAGAGGGGAAAGCGCTTGGCTATAGCTCTGTGAGTAGGAGCACCGTGCCGTGGCCTATGCACGAGAGGGGAATGCTGGGCTATACTTAGCTCTGTGAGTGGGAGCACCGGCCGTGCCGTGGCCGATGTACGAGAGGGGAAAGCGGTGGGCTATAGCTCTGTGAGTGGGAGCACCGTGCCGTGGCCGATGCACGAGAGGGGAAAGCGCTGGGCAATAGCTCTTTGAGTGGGAGCACCGTGCCATGGCCGCGATGTACGAGAGGGGAATGCTGGGCTATTATACTAAGCCCTGTGAGTGGGAGCACCGTGCCGTGGCCGATGCACGAGAGGGGAAAGCACTGGGCAATAGCTCTGTGAGTTGGAGCACCGTGCCATGGCCGATGTACGAGAGGGGAATGCTGGGCTATTATACTAAGCTCTGTGAGTGGGAGCACCGTGCCGTGGCCGATGCACGAGAGGCGCCGGTGTTGGAGCTTCCCGGAGTTATGTGAGTGGGAGCACCGTGCCGTGGCCGATGCACGAGAGAGGAAAGCGCTGGGCTATACTAAACTCTGTGAGTGGGAGCACCGTGCCGTGGCCGATCGATGCACGAGAGGGGAAAGCGCTTGGCTATAGCTCTGTGAGTATAGGAGCACCGTGCCGTGGCCTATGCACGAGAGGGGAATGCTGGGCTATACTAAACTATGTGGGTGGGAGCACCGTGCCGTGGCCGATGCACGAGAGGGGAAAGCGCTGGGCAATAGCTCTGTGAGTGGGAGCACCGTGCCATGGCCGCGATGCACGAGAGAGGAAAGCGCTGGGCTATACTAAGCTCTGTGAGTGGGAGCACCGTGCCGTAGCCGATGCACGAGAGGCGCCGGTGTTGGAGCTTCCCGGAGTTATGTGAGTGGGAGCACCGTGCCGTGGCCGATGCACGAGAGAGGAAAGCGCTGGGCTATACTAAACTCTGTGAGTGGGAGCACCGTGCCGTGGAGATGTACGAGAGGTAAATGCAGGGCTATACTTAGCTCTGTGAGTGGGAGCACCGGGCCGTGGCCGATGTACGAGAGGTTAAAGCGGTGGGCTATAGCTCTGTGAGTGGGAGCACCGTGCCGTGGCCGATCGATGCACGAGAGGGGAAAGCGCTTGGCTATAGCTCTGTGAGTAGGAGCACCGTGCCGTGGCCTATGCACGAGAGGGGAATGCTGGGCTATACTTAGCTCTGTGAGTGGGAGCACCGTGCCGTGGCCGATGTATGAGAGGGGAAAGCGGTGGGCTATAGCTCTGTGAGTGGGAGCACCGTGCCATGGCCGCGATGTACGAGAGGGGAAAGCGCTGGGCAATAGCTCTTTGAGTGGGAGCATCGTGCCATGGCCGCGATGTACGAGAGGGAATGCTGGGCTATTATACTAAGCCCTGTGAGTGGGAGCACCGTGCCGTGGCCGATGCACGAGAGGGGAAAGCACTGGGCAATAGCTCTGTGAGTTGGAGCACCGTGCCATGGCCGATGTACGAGAGGGGAATACTGGGCTATTATACTAAGCTCTGTGAGTGGGAGCACCGTGCCGTGGCCGATGCACGAGAGGCGCCGGTGTTGGAGCTTCCCGGAGTTATGTGAGTGGGAGCACCGTGCCGTGGCCGATGCACGAGAGAGGAAAGCGCTGGGCTATACTAAACTCTGTGAGTGGGAGCACCGTGCCGTGGCCGATCGATGCACGAGAGGGGAAAGCGCTTGGCTATAGCTCTGTGAGTATAGGAGCACCGTGCCGTGGCCTATGCACGAGAGGGGAATGCTGGGCTATACTTAGCTCTGTGAGTGGGAGCACCGTGCCGTGGCCGATGCACGAGAGGGGAAAGCGCTTGGCTATAGCTCTGTGAGTAGGAGCACCGTGCCGTGGCCTATGCACGAGAGGGGAATGCTGGGCTATACTTAGCTCTGTGAGTGGGAGCACCGGCCGTGCCGTGGCCGATGTACGAGAGGGGAAAGCGGTGGGCTATAGCTCTGTGAGTGGGAGCACCGTGCCGTGGCCGATGCACGAGAGGGCAATACTGTGTATGACTTTTTCTTGTAATTCTTTCTTTTCTACTTGAAGTGCATAGGGACATGCTATCCTGTAATGTGTTATGCGCTATAAAAGAACTGAGTATTATTATTATTATTATTAATACTGGGCTATACTAAGCTCTGTGAGTGGGAGCACCGTGCCGTGGCCGATGCACGAGAGGGGAAAGCGCTGGGCAATAGCTCTGTGAGTGGGAGCACCGTGCCATGGCCGCGATGTACGAGAGGGGAATGCTGGGCTATTATACTAAGCCCTGTGAGTGGGAGCACCGTGCCGTGGCCGATGCACGAGAGGGGAAAGCGCTGGGCAATAGCTCTGTGAGTTGGAGCACCGTGCCATGGCCGATGTACGAGAGGGGAATGCTGGGCTATTATACTAAGCTCTGTGAGTGGGAGCACCGTGCCGTGGAGATGTACGAAAGGTGAATGCAGGGCTATACTTAGCTCTCTGAGTGGGAGCACCGTGCCGTGGCCGATGCACGAGAGAGGAAAGCGCTGGGCTATACTAAACTCTGTGAGTGGGAGCACCGTGCCGTGGCCGATCGATGCACGAGAGGGGAAAGCGCTTGGCTATAGCTCTGTGAGTAGGAGCACCGTGCCGTGGCCTATGCACGAGAGGGGAATGCTGGGCTATACTTAGCTCTGTGAGTGGGAGCACCGGCCGTGCCGTGGCCGATGTACGAGAGGGGAAAGCGGTGGGCTATAGCTCTGTGAGTGGGAGCACCGTGCCGTGGCCGATGCACGAGAGGGGAAAGCGCTGGGCAATAGCTCTTTGAGTGGGAGCACCGTGCCATGGCCGCGATGTACGAGAGGGGAATGCTGGGCTATTATACTAAGCCCTGTGAGTGGGAGCACCGTGCCGTGGCCGATGCACGAGAGGGGAAAGCACTGGGCAATAGCTCTGTGAGTTGGAGCACCGTGCCATGGCCGATGTACGAGAGGGGAATGCTGGGCTATTATACTAAGCTCTGTGAGTGGGAGCACCGTGCCGTGGCCGATGCACGAGAGGCGCCGGTGTTGGAGCTTCCCGGAGTTATGTGAGTGGGAGCACCGTGCCGTGGCCGATGCACGAGAGAGGAAAGCGCTGGGCTATACTAAACTCTGTGAGTGGGAGCACCGTGCCGTGGCCGATCGATGCACGAGAGGGGAAAGCGCTTGGCTATAGCTCTGTGAGTATAGGAGCACCGTGCCGTGGCCTATGCACGAGAGGGGAATGCTGGGCTATACTTAGCTCTGTGAGTGGGAGCACCGTGCCGTGGCCGATGTACGAGAGGGGAAAGCGGTGGGCTATAGCTCTGTGAGTGTGAGCACCGTGCCGTGGCCGATGCACGAGAGGGCAATGCTGGGCTATACTAAACTATGTGAGTGGGAGCACCGTGCCGTGGCCGATGCAGGAGAGGGGAAAGCGCTGGGCAATAGCTCTGTGAGTGGGAGCACCGTGCCATGGCCGCGATGTACGAGAGGGGAATGCTGGGCTATTATACTAAGCCCTGTGAGTGGGAGCACCGTGCCGTGGCCGATGCACGAGAGGGGAAAGCGCTGGGCAATAGCTCTGTGAGTTGGAACACCGTGCCATGGCCGATGTACGAGAGGGGAATGCTGGGCTATTATACTAAGCTCTGTGAGTGGGAGCACCGTGCCGTGGAGATGTACGAAAGGTGAATGCAGGGCTATACTTAGCTCTGTGAGTGGGAGCACCGTGCCGTGGCCGATGTACGAGAGGGGAAAGCGGTTGGCCATAGCTCTGTGAGTGGGAGCACCGTGCCGTGGCCGATCGATGCACGAGAGGGGAAAGCGCTTGGCTATAGCTCTGTGAGTAGGAGCACAGTGCCGTGGCCTATATGCACGAGAGGGAATGCTGGGCTATACTTAGCTCTGTGAGTGGGAGCACCATGCCGTGGCCGATGTACGAGAGGGGAAAGCGGTGGGCTATAGCTCTGTGAGTGGGAGCACCGTGCCGTGGCCGATGCACGAGAGGGCAATGCTGGGCTATACTAAACTATGTGGGTGGGAGCACCGTGCCGTGGCCGATGCACGAGAGGGGAAAGCGCTGGGCAATAGCTCTGTGAGTGGGAGCACCGTGCCATGGCCGCGATGCACGAGAGAGGAAAGCGCTGGGCTATACTAAGCTCTGTGAGTGGGAGCACCGTGCCGTAGCCGATGCACGAGAGGCGCCGGTGTTGGAGCTTCCCGGAGTTATGTGAGTGGGAGCACCGTGCCGTGGCCGATGCACGAGAGAGGAAAGCGCTGGGCTATACTAAACTCTGTGAGTGGGAGCACCGTGCCGTGGAGATGTACGAGAGGTAAATGCAGGGCTATACTTAGCTCTGTGAGTGGGAGCACCGGGCCGTGGCCGATGTACGAGAGGTTAAAGCGGTGGGCTATAGCTCTGTGAGTGGGAGCACCGTGCCGTGGCCGATCGATGCACGAGAGGGGAAAGCGCTTGGCTATAGCTCTGTGAGTAGGAGCACCGTGCCGTGGCCTATGCACGAGAGGGGAATGCTGGGCTATACTTAGCTCTGTGAGTGGGAGCACCGTGCCGTGGCCGATGTATGAGAGGGGAAAGCGGTGGGCTATAGCTCTGTGAGTGGGAGCACCGTGCCATGGCCGCGATGTACGAGAGGGGAAAGCGCTGGGCAATAGCTCTTTGAGTGGGAGCATCGTGCCATGGCCGCGATGTACGAGAGGGGAATGCTGGGCTATTATACTAAGCCCTGTGAGTGGGAGCACCGTGCCGTGGCCGATGCACGAGAGGGGAAAGCACTGGGCAATAGCTCTGTGAGTTGGAGCACCGTGCCATGGCCGATGTACGAGAGGGGAATACTGGGCTATTATACTAAGCTCTGTGAGTGGGAGCACCGTGCCGTGGCCGATGCACGAGAGGCGCCGGTGTTGGAGCTTCCCGGAGTTATGTGAGTGGGAGCACCGTGCCGTGGCCGATGCACGAGAGAGGAAAGCGCTGGGCTATACTAAACTCTGTGAGTGGGAGCACCGTGCCGTGGCCGATCGATGCACGAGAGGGGAAAGCGCTTGGCTATAGCTCTGTGAGTATAGGAGCACCGTGCCGTGGCCTATGCACGAGAGGGGAATGCTGGGCTATACTTAGCTCTGTGAGTGGGAGCACCGTGCCGTGGCCGATGCACGAGAGGGGAAAGCGCTTGGCTATAGCTCTGTGAGTAGGATCACCGTGCCGTGGCCTATGCACGAGAGGGGAATGCTGGGCTATACTTAGCTCTGTGAGTGGGAGCACCGGCCGTGCCGTGGCCGATGTACGAGAGGGGAAAGCGGTGGGCTATAGCTCTGTGAGTGGGAGCACCGTGCCGTGGCCGATGCACGAGAGGGCAATACTGTGTATGACTTTTTCTTGTAATTCTTTCTCTTCTACTTGAAGTGCATAGGGACATGCTATCCTGTAATGTGTTATGCGCTATAAAAGAACTGAGTATTATTATTATTATTATTAATACTGGGCTATACTAAGCTCTGTGAGTGGGAGCACCGTGCCGTGGCCGATGCACGAGAGGGGAAAGCGCTGGGCAATAGCTCTGTGAGTGGGAGCACCGTGCCATGGCCGCGATGTACGAGAGGGGAATGCTGGGCTATTATACTAAGCCCTGTGAGTGGGAGCACCGTGCCGTGGCCGATGCACGAGAGGGGAAAGCGCTGGGCAATAGCTCTGTGAGTTGGAGCACCGTGCCATGGCCGATGTACGAGAGGGGAATGCTGGGCTATTATACTAAGCTCTGTGAGTGGGAGCACCGTGCCGTGGCCGATGCACGAGAGGCGCCGGTGTTGGAGCTTCCCGGAGTTATGTGAGTGGGAGCACCGTGCCGTGGCCGATGCACGAGAGAGGAAAGCGCTGGGCTATACTAAACTCTGTGAGTGGGAGCACCGTGCCGTGGCCGATCGATGCACGAGAGGGGAAAGCGCTTGGCTATAGCTCTGTGAGTAGGAGCGCCGTGCCGTGGCCTATGCACGAGAGGGGAATGCTGGGCTATAGCTCTGTAAGTGGGAGCACCGTGCCGTGGCCGATGCACGAGAGGGCAATGCTGGGCTATACTAAACTATGTGAGTGGGAGCACCGTGCCGTGGCCGATGCACGAGAGGGGAAAGCGCTGGGCAATAGCTCTGTGAGTGGGAGCACCGTGCCATGGCCGCGATGTACGAGAGGGGAATGCTGGGCTATTATACTAAGCCCTGTGAGTGGGAGCACCGTGCCGTGGCCGATGAACGAGAGGGGAAAGCGCTTGGCTATAGCTCTGTGAGTAGGAGCACCGTGCCGTGGCCTATGCACGAGAGGGGAATGCTGGGCTATACTTAGCTCTGTGAGTGGGAGCACCGGCCGTGCCGTGGCCGATGTACGAGAGGGGAAAGCGGTGGGCTATAGCTCTGTGAGTGGGAGCACCGTGCCGTGGCCGATGCACGAGAGGGCAATACTGTGTATGACTTTTTCTTGTAATTCTTTCTTTTCTACTTGAAGTGCATAGGGACATGCTATCCTGTAATGTGTTATGCGCTATAAAAGAACTGAGTATTATTATTATTATTATTAATACTGGGCTATACTAAGTTCTGTGAGTGGGAGCACCGTGCCGTACGTGGCCGATGCACGAGAGGGGAAAGCGCTGGGCAATAGCTCTGTGAGTGGGAGCACCGTGCCATGGCCGCGATGTACGAGAGGGGAATGCTGGGCTATTATACTAAGCCCTGTGAGTGGGAGCACCGTGCCGTGGCCGATGCACGAGAGGGGAAAGCGCTTGGCTATAGCTCTGTGAGTAGGAGCACCGTGCCGTGGCCTATGCACGAGAGGGGAATGCTGGGCTATACTTAGCGCTGTGAGTGGGAGCACCGGCCGTGCCGTGGCCGATGTACGAGAGGGGAAAGCGGTGGGCTATAGCTCTGTGAGTGGGAGCACCGTGCCGTGGCCGAGAGGGCAATACTGGGCTATACTAAGCTCTGTGAGTGGGAGCACCGTGCCGTGGCCGATCGATGCACGAGAGGGGAAAGCGCTTGGCTATAGCTCTGTGAGTAGGAGCACCGTGCCGTGGCCTATGCACGAGAGGGGAATGCTGGGCTATACTTAGCTCTGTGAGTGGGAGCACCGGCCGTGCCGTGGCCGAAAGGGCAATACTGGGCTATACTAAGCTCTGTGAGTGGGAGCACCTTGCCGTGGCCGATCGATGCACGAGAGGGGAAAGCGCTTGGCTATAGCTCTGTGAGTAGGAGCACCGTGCCGTGGCCTATGCACGAGAGGGGAATGCTGGGCTATACTTAGCTCTGTGAGTGGGAGCACCGGCCGTGCCGTGGCCGAGAGGGCAATACTGGGCTATACTAAACTCTGTGAGTAGGAGCACCGTGCCGTGGCCTATGCACGAGAGGGGAAAGCTGGGCTATACTTAGCTCTGTGAGTGGGAGCACCGGCCGTGCCGTGGCCGATGTACGAGAGGGGAAAGCGGTGGGCTATATATATAGCTCTGTGAGTGGGAGCACCGTGCCGTGGCCGAGAGGGCAATACTGGGCTATACTAAGCACTGTGAGTGGGAGCACCGTGCCGTGGCCGATCGATGCACGAGAGGGGAAAGCGCTTGGCTATAGCTCTGTGAGTAGGAGCACTGTGCCGTGGCCGATGCACGAGAGGGGAAAGCGCTGGGCAATAGCTCTGTGAGTGGGAGCACCGTGCCATGGCCGCGATGTACTGGGCTATTATACTAAGCCCTGTGAGTGGGAGCACCGTGCCGTGGCCGATGCACGAGAGGGGAAAGCGCTTGGCTATAGCTCTGTGAGTAGGAGCACCGTGCCGTGGCCTATGCACGAGAGGGGAATGCTGGGCTATACTTAGCTCTGTGAGTGGGAGCACCGGCCGTGCCGTGGCCGATGTACGAGAGGGGAAAGCGGTGGGCTATAGCTCTGTGAGTGGGAGCACCGTGCCGTGGCCGATGCACGAGAGGGCAATACTGTGTATGACTTTTTCTTGGAATGTGTTATGCGCTATAAAAGAACTGAGTATTATTATTATTATTATTAATACTGGGCTATACTAAGCTCTGTGAGTGGGAGCACCGTGCCGTGGCCGATGCACGAGAGGGGAAAGCGCTGGGCAATAGCTCTGTGAGTGGGAGCACCGTGCCATGGCCGCGATGTACGAGAGGGGAATGCTGGGCTATTATACTAAGCCCTGTGAGTGGGAGCACCGTGCCGTGGCCGATGCACGAGAGGGAAAGCGCTGGGCAATAGCTCTGTGAGTTGGAGCACCGTGCCATGGCCGATGTACGAGAGGGGAATGCTGGGCTATTATACTAAGCTCTGTGAGTGGGAGCACCGTGCCGTGGCCGATGCACGAGAGGCGCCGGTGTTGGAGCTTCCCGGAGTTATGTGAGTGGGAGCACCGTGCCGTGGCCGATCGATGCACGAGAGAGGAAAGCGCTGGGCTATACTAAACTCTGTGAGTGGGAGCACCGTGCCGTGGCCGATCGATGCACGAGAGGGGAAAGCGCTTGGCTATAGCTCTGTGAGTAGGAGCGCCGTGCCGTGGCCTATGCACGAGAGGGGAATGCTGGGCTATAGCTCTGTGAGTGGGAGCACCGTGCCGTGGCCGATGCACGAGAGGGAATGCTGGGCTATACTATTACTATGTGAGTGGGAGCACCGTGCCGTGGCCGATGCACGAGAGGGGAAAGCACTGGGCAATAGCTCTGTGAGTTGGAGCACCGTGCCATGGCCGATGTACGAGAGGGGAATGCTGGGCTATTATACTAAGCTCTGTGAGTGGGAGCACCGTGCCGTGGCCGATGCACGAGAGGCGCCGGTGTTGGAGCTTCCCGGAGTTATGTGAGTGGGAGCACCGTGCCGTGGCCGATGCACGAGAGAGGAAAGCGCTGGGCTATACTAAACTCTGTGAGTGGGAGCACCGTGCCGTGGCCGATCGATGCACGAGAGGGGAAAGCGCTTGGCTATAGCTCTGTGAGTATAGGAGCACCGTGCCGTGGCCTATGCACGAGAGGGGAATGCTGGGCTATACTTAGCTCTGTGAGTGGGAGCACCGTGCCGTGGCCGATGTACGAGAGGGGAAAGCGGTGGGCTATAGCTCTGTGAGTGTGAGCACCGTGCCGTGGCCGATGCACGAGAGGGCAATGCTGGGCTATACTAAACTATGTGAGTGGGAGCACCGTGCCGTGGCCGATGCAGGAGAGGGGAAAGCGCTGGGCAATAGCTCTGTGAGTGGGAGCACCGTGCCATGGCCGCGATGTACGAGAGGGGAATGCTGGGCTATTATACTAAGCCCTGTGAGTGGGAGCACCGTGCCGTGGCCGATGCACGAGAGGGGAAAGCGCTGGGCAATAGCTCTGTGAGTTGGAACACCGTGCCATGGCCGATGTACGAGAGGGGAATGCTGGGCTATTATACTAAGCTCTGTGAGTGGGAGCACCGTGCCGTGGAGATGTACGAAAGGTGAATGCAGGGCTATACTTAGCTCTGTGAGTGGGAGCACCGTGCCGTGGCCGATGTACGAGAGGGGAAAGCGGTTGGCCATAGCTCTGTGAGTGGGAGCACCGTGCCGTGGCCGATCGATGCACGAGAGGGGAAAGCGCTTGGCTATAGCTCTGTGAGTAGGAGCACAGTGCCGTGGCCTATATGCACGAGAGGGGAATGCTGGGCTATACTTAGCTCTGTGAGTGGGAGCACCATGCCGTGGCCGATGTACGAGAGGGGAAAGCGGTGGGCTATAGCTCTGTGAGTGGGAGCACCGTGCCGTGGCCGATGCACGAGAGGGCAATGCTGGGCTATACTAAACTATGTGGGTGGGAGCACCGTGCCGTGGCCGATGCACGAGAGGGGAAAGCGCTGGGCAATAGCTCTGTGAGTGGGAGCACCGTGCCATGGCCGCGATGCACGAGAGAGGAAAGCGCTGGGCTATACTAAGCTCTGTGAGTGGGAGCACCGTGCCGTAGCCGATGCACGAGAGGCGCCGGTGTTGGAGCTTCCCGGAGTTATGTGAGTGGGAGCACCGTGCCGTGGCCGATGCACGAGAGAGGAAAGCGCTGGGCTATACTAAACTCTGTGAGTGGGAGCACCGTGCCGTGGAGATGTACGAGAGGTAAATGCAGGGCTATACTTAGCTCTGTGCGTGGGAGCACCGGGCCGTGGCCGATGTACGAGAGGTTAAAGCGGTGGGCTATAGCTCTGTGAGTGGGAGCACCGTGCCGTGGCCGATCGATGCACGAGAGGGGAAAGCGCTTGGCTATAGCTCTGTGAGTAGGAGCACCGTGCCGTGGCCTATGCACGAGAGGGGAATGCTGGGCTATACTTAGCTCTGTGAGTGGGAGCACCGTGCCGTGGCCGATGTATGAGAGGGGAAAGCGGTGGGCTATAGCTCTGTGAGTGGGAGCACCGTGCCATGGCCGCGATGTACGAGAGGGGAAAGCGCTGGGCAATAGCTCTTTGAGTGGGAGCATCGTGCCATGGCCGCGATGTACGAGAGGGGAATGCTGGGCTATTATACTAAGCCCTGTGAGTGGGAGCACCGTGCCGTGGCCGATGCACGAGAGGGGAAAGCACTGGGCAATAGCTCTGTGAGTTGGAGCACCGTGCCATGGCCGATGTACGAGAGGGGAATACTGGGCTATTATACTAAGCTCTGTGAGTGGGAGCACCGTGCCGTGGCCGATGCACGAGAGGCGCCGGTGTTGGAGCTTCCCGGAGTTATGTGAGTGGGAGCACCGTGCCGTGGCCGATGCACGAGAGAGGAAAGCGCTGGGCTATACTAAACTCTGTGAGTGGGAGCACCGTGCCGTGGCCGATCGATGCACGAGAGGGGAAAGCGCTTGGCTATAGCTCTGTGAGTATAGGAGCACCGTGCCGTGGCCTATGCACGAGAGGGGAATGCTGGGCTATACTTAGCTCTGTGAGTGGGAGCACCGTGCCGTGGCCGATGCACGAGAGGGGAAAGCGCTTGGCTATAGCTCTGTGAGTAGGAGCACCGTGCCGTGGCCTATGCACGAGAGGGGAATGCTGGGCTATACTTAGCTCTGTGAGTGGGAGCACCGGCCGTGACGTGGCCGATGTACGAGAGGGGAAAGCGGTGGGCTATAGCTCTGTGAGTGGGAGCACCGTGCCGTGGCCGATGCACGAGAGGGCAATACTGTGTATGACTTTTTCTTGTAATTCTTTCTTTTCTACTTGAAGTGCATAGGGACATGCTATCCTGTAATGTGTTATGCGCTATAAAAGAACTGAGTATTATTATTATTATTATTAATACTGGGCTATACTAAGCTCTGTGAGTGGGAGCACCGTGCCGTGGCCGATGCACGAGAGGGGAAAGCGCTGGGCAATAGCTCTGTGAGTGGGAGCACCGTGCCATGGCCGCGATGTACGAGAGGGGAATGCTGGGCTATTATACTAAGCCCTGTGAGTGGGAGCACCGTGCCGTGGCCGATGCACGAGAGGGGAAAGCGCTGGGCAATAGCTCTGTGAGTTGGAGCACCGTGCCATGGCCGATGTACGAGAGGGGAATGCTGGGCTATTATACTAAGCTCTGTGAGTGGGAGCACCGTGCCGTGGAGATGTACGAAAGGTGAATGCAGGGCTATACTTAGCTCTCTGAGTGGGAGCACCGTGCCGTGGCCGATGCACGAGAGAGGAAAGCGCTGGGCTATACTAAACTCTGTGAGTGGGAGCACCGTGCCGTGGCCGATCGATGCACGAGAGGGGAAAGCGCTTGGCTATAGCTCTGTGAGTAGGAGCACCGTGCCGTGGCCTATGCACGAGAGGGGAATGCTGGGCTATACTTAGCTCTGTGAGTGGGAGCACCGGCCGTGCCGTGGCCGATGTACGAGAGGGGAAAGCGGTGGGCTATAGCTCTGTGAGTGGGAGCACCGTGCCGTGGCCGATGCACGAGAGGGGAAAGCGCTGGGCAATAGCTCTTTGAGTGGGAGCACCGTGCCATGGCCGCGATGTACGAGAGGGGAATGCTGGGCTATTATACTAAGCCCTGTGAGTGGGAGCACCGTGCCGTGGCCGATGCACGAGAGGGGAAAGCACTGGGCAATAGCTCTGTGAGTTGGAGCACCGTGCCATGGCCGATGTACGAGAGGGGAATGCTGGGCTATTATACTAAGCTCTGTGAGTGGGAGCACCGTGCCGTGGCCGATGCACGAGAGGCGCCGGTGTTGGAGCTTCCCGGAGTTATGTGAGTGGGAGCACCGTGCCGTGGCCGATGCACGAGAGAGGAAAGCGCTGGGCTATACTAAACTCTGTGAGTGGGAGCACCGTGCCGTGGCCGATCGATGCACGAGAGGGGAAAGCGCTTGGCTATAGCTCTGTGAGTATAGGAGCACCGTGCCGTGGCCTATGCACGAGAGGGGAATGCTGGGCTATACTTAGCTCTGTGAGTGGGAGCACCGTGCCGTGGCCGATGTACGAGAGGGGAAAGCGGTGGGCTATAGCTCTGTGAGTGTGAGCACCGTGCCGTGGCCGATGCACGAGAGGGCAATGCTGGGCTATACTAAACTATGTGAGTGGGAGCACCGTGCCGTGGCCGATGCAGGAGAGGGGAAAGCGCTGGGCAATAGCTCTGTGAGTGGGAGCACCGTGCCATGGCCGCGATGTACGAGAGGGGAATGCTGGGCTATTATACTAAGCCCTGTGAGTGGGAGCACCGTGCCGTGGCCGATGCACGAGAGGGGAAAGCGCTGGGCAATAGCTCTGTGAGTTGGAACACCGTGCCATGGCCGATGTACGAGAGGGGAATGCTGGGCTATTATACTAAGCTCTGTGAGTGGGAGCACCGTGCCGTGGAGATGTACGAAAGGTGAATGCAGGGCTATACTTAGCTCTGTGAGTGGGAGCACCGTGCCGTGGCCGATGTACGAGAGGGGAAAGCGGTTGGCCATAGCTCTGTGAGTGGGAGCACCGTGCCGTGGCCGATCGATGCACGAGAGGGGAAAGCGCTTGGCTATAGCTCTGTGAGTAGGAGCACAGTGCCGTGGCCTATATGCACGAGAGGGGAATGCTGGGCTATACTTAGCTCTGTGAGTGGGAGCACCATGCCGTGGCCGATGTACGAGAGGGGAAAGCGGTGGGCTATAGCTCTGTGAGTGGGAGCACCGTGCCGTGGCCGATGCACGAGAGGGCAATGCTGGGCTATACTAAACTATGTGGGTGGGAGCACCGTGCCGTGGCCGATGCACGAGAGGGGAAAGCGCTGGGCAATAGCTCTGTGAGTGGGAGCACCGTGCCATGGCCGCGATGCACGAGAGAGGAAAGCGCTGGGCTATACTAAGCTCTGTGAGTGGGAGCACCGTGCCGTAGCCGATGCACGAGAGGCGCCGGTGTTGGAGCTTCCCGGAGTTATGTGAGTGGGAGCACCGTGCCGTGGCCGATGCACGAGAGAGGAAAGCGCTGGGCTATACTAAACTCTGTGAGTGGGAGCACCGTGCCGTGGAGATGTACGAGAGGTAAATGCAGGGCTATACTTAGCTCTGTGCGTGGGAGCACCGGGCCGTGGCCGATGTACGAGAGGTTAAAGCGGTGGGCTATAGCTCTGTGAGTGGGAGCACCGTGCCGTGGCCGATCGATGCACGAGAGGGGAAAGCGCTTGGCTATAGCTCTGTGAGTAGGAGCACCGTGCCGTGGCCTATGCACGAGAGGGGAATGCTGGGCTATACTTAGCTCTGTGAGTGGGAGCACCGTGCCGTGGCCGATGTATGAGAGGGGAAAGCGGTGGGCTATAGCTCTGTGAGTGGGAGCACCGTGCCATGGCCGCGATGTACGAGAGGGGAAAGCGCTGGGCAATAGCTCTTTGAGTGGGAGCATCGTGCCATGGCCGCGATGTACGAGAGGGGAATGCTGGGCTATTATACTAAGCCCTGTGAGTGGGAGCACCGTGCCGTGGCCGATGCACGAGAGGGGAAAGCACTGGGCAATAGCTCTGTGAGTTGGAGCACCGTGCCATGGCCGATGTACGAGAGGGGAATACTGGGCTATTATACTAAGCTCTGTGAGTGGGAGCACCGTGCCGTGGCCGATGCACGAGAGGCGCCGGTGTTGGAGCTTCCCGGAGTTATGTGAGTGGGAGCACCGTGCCGTGGCCGATGCACGAGAGAGGAAAGCGCTGGGCTATACTAAACTCTGTGAGTGGGAGCACCGTGCCGTGGCCGATCGATGCACGAGAGGGGAAAGCGCTTGGCTATAGCTCTGTGAGTATAGGAGCACCGTGCCGTGGCCTATGCACGAGAGGGGAATGCTGGGCTATACTTAGCTCTGTGAGTGGGAGCACCGTGCCGTGGCCGATGCACGAGAGGGGAAAGCGCTTGGCTATAGCTCTGTGAGTAGGAGCACCGTGCCGTGGCCTATGCACGAGAGGGGAATGCTGGGCTATACTTAGCTCTGTGAGTGGGAGCACCGGCCGTGCCGTGGCCGATGTACGAGAGGGGAAAGCGGTGGGCTATAGCTCTGTGAGTGGGAGCACCGTGCCGTGGCCGATGCACGAGAGGGCAATACTGTGTATGACTTTTTCTTGTAATTCTTTCTTTTCTACTTGAAGTGCATAGGGACATGCTATCCTGTAATGTGTTATGCGCTATAAAAGAACTGAGTATTATTATTATTATTATTAATACTGGGCTATACTAAGCTCTGTGAGTGGGAGCACCGTGCCGTGGCCGATGCACGAGAGGGGAAAGCGCTGGGCAATAGCTCTGTGAGTGGGAGCACCGTGCCATGGCCGCGATGTACGAGAGGGGAATGCTGGGCTATTATACTAAGCCCTGTGAGTGGGAGCACCGTGCCGTGGCCGATGCACGAGAGGGGAAAGCGCTGGGCAATAGCTCTGTGAGTTGGAGCACCGTGCCATGGCCGATGTACGAGAGGGGAATGCTGGGCTATTATACTAAGCTCTGTGAGTGGGAGCACCGTGCCGTGGAGATGTACGAAAGGTGAATGCAGGGCTATACTTAGCTCTCTGAGTGGGAGCACCGTGCCGTGGCCGATGCACGAGAGAGGAAAGCGCTGGGCTATACTAAACTCTGTGAGTGGGAGCACCGTGCCGTGGCCGATCGATGCACGAGAGGGGAAAGCGCTTGGCTATAGCTCTGTGAGTAGGAGCACCGTGCCGTGGCCTATGCACGAGAGGGGAATGCTGGGCTATACTTAGCTCTGTGAGTGGGAGCACCGGCCGTGCCGTGGCCGATGTACGAGAGGGGAAAGCGGTGGGCTATAGCTCTGTGAGTGGGAGCACCGTGCCGTGGCCGATGCACGAGAGGGGAAAGCGCTGGGCAATAGCTCTTTGAGTGGGAGCACCGTGCCATGGCCGCGATGTACGAGAGGGGAATGCTGGGCTATTATACTAAGCCCTGTGAGTGGGAGCACCGTGCCGTGGCCGATGCACGAGAGGGGAAAGCACTGGGCAATAGCTCTGTGAGTTGGAGCACCGTGCCATGGCCGATGTACGAGAGGGGAATGCTGGGCTATTATACTAAGCTCTGTGAGTGGGAGCACCGTGCCGTGGCCGATGCACGAGAGGCGCCGGTGTTGGAGCTTCCCGGAGTTATGTGAGTGGGAGCACCGTGCCGTGGCCGATGCACGAGAGAGGAAAGCGCTGGGCTATACTAAACTCTGTGAGTGGGAGCACCGTGCCGTGGCCGATCGATGCACGAGAGGGGAAAGCGCTTGGCTATAGCTCTGTGAGTATAGGAGCACCGTGCCGTGGCCTATGCACGAGAGGGGAATGCTGGGCTATACTTAGCTCTGTGAGTGGGAGCACCGTGCCGTGGCCGATGTACGAGAGGGGAAAGCGGTGGGCTATAGCTCTGTGAGTGGGAGCACCGTGCCGTGGCCGATGCACGAGAGGGCAATGCTGGGCTATACTAAACTATGTGAGTGGGAGCACCGTGCCGTGGCCGATGCACGAGAGGGGAAAGCGCTGGGCAATAGCTCTGTGAGTGGGAGCACCGTGCCATGGCCGCGATGTACGAGAGGGGAATGCTGGGCTATTATACTAAGCCCTGTGAGTGGGAGCACCGTGCCGTGGCCGATGCACGAGAGGGGAAAGCGCTGGGCAATAGCTCTGTGAGTTGGAACACCGTGCCATGGCCGATGTACGAGAGGGGAATGCTGGGCTATTATACTAAGCTCTGTGAGTGGGAGCACCGTGCCGTGGAGATGTACGAAAGGTGAATGCAGGGCTATACTTAGCTCTGTGAGTGGGAGCACCGTGCCGTGGCCGATGTACGAGAGGGGAAAGCGGTTGGCCATAGCTCTGTGAGTGGGAGCACCGTGCCGTGGCCGATCGATGCACGAGAGGGGAAAGCGCTTGGCTATAGCTCTGTGAGTAGGAGCACAGTGCCGTGGCCTATATGCACGAGAGGGGAATGCTGGGCTATACTTAGCTCTGTGAGTGGGAGCACCATGCCGTGGCCGATGTACGAGAGGGGAAAGCGGTGGGCTATATAATATAGCTCTGTGAGTGGGAGCACCGTGCCGTGGCCGAGAGGGCAATACTGGGCTATACTAAGCACTGTGAGTGGGAGCACCGTGCCGTGGCCGATCGATGCACGAGAGGGGAAAGCGCTGGGCTATAGCTCTGTGAGTAGGAGCACCGTGCCGTGGCCGATGCACGAGAGGGGAAAGCGCTGGGCAATAGCTCTGTGAGTGGGAGCACCGTGCCATGGCCGCGATGTACTGGGCTATTATACTAAGCCCTGTGAGTGGGAGCACCGTGCCGTGGCCGATGCACGAGAGGGGAAAGCGCTTGGCTATAGCTCTGTGAGTGGGAGCACCGTGCCGTGGCCTATGCACGAGAGGGGAATGCTGGGCTATACTTAGCTCTGTGAGTGGGAGCACCGGCCGTGCCGTGGCCGATGTACGAGAGGGGAAAGCGGTGGGCTATAGCTCTGTGAGTGGGAGCACCGTGCCGTGGCCGATGCACGAGAGGGGAAAGCGCTTGGCTATAGCTCTGTGAGTAGGAGCACCGTGCCGTGGCCTATGCACGAGAGGGGAATGCTGGGCTATACTTAGCTCTGTGAGTGGGAGCACCGGCCGTGACGTGGCCGATGTACGAGAGGGGAAAGCGGTGGGCTATAGCTCTGTGAGTGGGAGCACCGTGCCGTGGCCGATGCACGAGAGGGCAATACTGTGTATGACTTTTTCTTGTAATTCTTTCTTTTCTACTTGAAGTGCATAGGGACATGCTATCCTGTAATGTGTTATGCGCTATAAAAGAACTGAGTATTATTATTATTATTATTAATACTGGGCTATACTAAGCTCTGTGAGTGGGAGCACCGTGCCGTGGCCGATGCACGAGAGGGGAAAGCGCTGGGCAATAGCTCTGTGAGTGGGAGCACCGTGCCATGGCCGCGATGTACGAGAGGGGAATGCTGGGCTATTATACTAAGCCCTGTGAGTGGGAGCACCGTGCCGTGGCCGATGCACGAGAGGGGAAAGCGCTGGGCAATAGCTCTGTGAGTTGGAGCACCGTGCCATGGCCGATGTACGAGAGGGGAATGCTGGGCTATTATACTAAGCTCTGTGAGTGGGAGCACCGTGCCGTGGAGATGTACGAAAGGTGAATGCAGGGCTATACTTAGCTCTCTGAGTGGGAGCACCGTGCCGTGGCCGATGCACGAGAGAGGAAAGCGCTGGGCTATACTAAACTCTGTGAGTGGGAGCACCGTGCCGTGGCCGATCGATGCACGAGAGGGGAAAGCGCTTGGCTATAGCTCTGTGAGTAGGAGCACCGTGCCGTGGCCTATGCACGAGAGGGGAATGCTGGGCTATACTTAGCTCTGTGAGTGGGAGCACCGGCCGTGCCGTGGCCGATGTACGAGAGGGGAAAGCGGTGGGCTATAGCTCTGTGAGTGGGAGCACCGTGCCGTGGCCGATGCACGAGAGGGGAAAGCGCTGGGCAATAGCTCTTTGAGTGGGAGCACCGTGCCATGGCCGCGATGTACGAGAGGGAATGCTGGGCTATTATACTAAGCCCTGTGAGTGGGAGCACCGTGCCGTGGCCGATGCACGAGAGGGGAAAGCACTGGGCAATAGCTCTGTGAGTTGGAGCACCGTGCCATGGCCGATGTACGAGAGGGGAATGCTGGGCTATTATACTAAGCTCTGTGAGTGGGAGCACCGTGCCGTGGCCGATGCACGAGAGGCGCCGGTGTTGGAGCTTCCCGGAGTTATGTGAGTGGGAGCACCGTGCCGTGGCCGATGCACGAGAGAGGAAAGCGCTGGGCTATACTAAACTCTGTGAGTGGGAGCACCGTGCCGTGGCCGATCGATGCACGAGAGGGGAAAGCGCTTGGCTATAGCTCTGTGAGTATAGGAGCACCGTGCCGTGGCCTATGCACGAGAGGGGAATGCTGGGCTATACTTAGCTCTGTGAGTGGGAGCACCGTGCCGTGGCCGATGTACGAGAGGGGAAAGCGGTGGGCTATAGCTCTGTGAGTGGGAGCACCGTGCCGTGGCCGATGCACGAGAGGGCAATGCTGGGCTATACTAAACTATGTGAGTGGGAGCACCGTGCCGTGGCCGATGCAGGAGAGGGGAAAGCGCTGGGCAATAGCTCTGTGAGTGGGAGCACCGTGCCATGGCCGCGATGTACGAGAGGGGAATGCTGGGCTATTATACTAAGCCCTGTGAGTGGGAGCACCGTGCCGTGGCCGATGCACGAGAGGGGAAAGCGCTGGGCAATAGCTCTGTGAGTTGGAACACCGTGCCATGGCCGATGTACGAGAGGGGAATGCTGGGCTATTATACTAAGCTCTGTGAGTGGGAGCACCGTGCCGTGGAGATGTACGAAAGGTGAATGCAGGGCTATACTTAGCTCTGTGAGTGGGAGCACCGTGCCGTGGCCGATGTACGAGAGGGGAAAGCGGTTGGCCATAGCTCTGTGAGTGGGAGCACCGTGCCGTGGCCGATCGATGCACGAGAGGGGAAAGCGCTTGGCTATAGCTCTGTGAGTAGGAGCACAGTGCCGTGGCCTATATGCACGAGAGGGGAATGCTGGGCTATACTTAGCTCTGTGAGTGGGAGCACCATGCCGTGGCCGATGTACGAGAGGGGAAAGCGGTGGGCTATATAATATAGCTCTGTGAGTGGGAGCACCGTGCCGTGGCCGAGAGGGCAATACTGGGCTATACTAAGCACTGTGAGTGGGAGCACCGTGCCGTGGCCGATCGATGCACGAGAGGGGAAAGCGCTTGGCTATAGCTCTGTGAGTAGGAGCACCGTGCCGTGGCCGATGCACGAGAGGGGAAAGCGCTGGGCAATAGCTCTGTGAGTGGGAGCACCGTGCCATGGCCGCGATGTACTGGGCTATTATACTAAGCCCTGTGAGTGGGAGCACCATGCCGTGGCCGATGCACGAGAGGGGAAAGCGCTTGGCTATAGCTCTGTGAGTAGGAGCACCGTGCCGTGGCCTATGCACGAGAGGGGAATGCTGGGCTATACTTAGCTCTGTGAGTGGGAGCACCGGCCGTGCCGTGGCCGATGTACGAGAGGGGAAAGCGGTGGGCTATAGCTCTGTGAGTGGGAGCACCGTGCCGTGGCCGATGCACGAGAGGGCAATACTGTGTATGACTTTTTCTTGGAATGTGTTATGCGCTATAAAAGAACTGAGTATTATTATTATTATTATTAATACTGGGCTATACTAAGCTCTGTGAGTGGGAGCACCGTGCCGTGGCCGATGCACGAGAGGGAAAGCGCTGGGCAATAGCTCTGTGAGTTGGAACACCGTGCCATGGCCGATGTACGAGAGGGGAATGCTGGGCTATTATACTAAGCTCTGTGAGTGGGAGCACCGTGCCGTGGAGATGTACGAAAGGTGAATGCAGGGCTATACTTAGCTCTGTGAGTGGGAGCACCGTGCCGTGGCCGATGTACGAGAGGGGAAAGCGGTTGGCCATAGCTCTGTGAGTGGGAGCACCGTGCCGTGGCCGATCGATGCACGAGAGGGGAAAGCGCTTGGCTATAGCTCTGTGAGTAGGAGCACAGTGCCGTGGCCTATATGCACGAGAGGGGAATGCTGGGCTATACTTAGCTCTGTGAGTGGGAGCACCATGCCGTGGCCGATGTACGAGAGGGGAAAGCGGTGGGCTATATAATATAGCTCTGTGAGTGGGAGCACCGTGCCGTGGCCGAGAGGGCAATACTGGGCTATACTAAGCACTGTGAGTGGGAGCACCGTGCCGTGGCCGATCGATGCACGAGAGGGGAAAGCGCTTGGCTATAGCTCTGTGAGTAGGAGCACTGTGCCGTGGCCGATGCACGAGAGGGGAAAGCGCTGGGCAATAGCTCTGTGAGTGGGAGCACCGTGCCATGGCCGCGATGTACTGGGCTATTATACTAAGCCCTGTGAGTGGGAGCACCATGCCGTGGCCGATGCACGAGAGGGGAAAGCGCTTGGCTATAGCTCTGTGAGTAGGAGCACCGTGCCGTGGCCTATGCACGAGAGGGGAATGCTGGGCTATACTTAGCTCTGTGAGTGGGAGCACCGGCCGTGCCGTGGCCGATGTACGAGAGGGGAAAGCGGTGGGCTATAGCTCTGTGAGTGGGAGCACCGTGCCGTGGCCGATGCACGAGAGGGCAATACTGTGTATGACTTTTTCTTGGAATGTGTTATGCGCTATAAAAGAACTGAGTATTATTATTATTATTATTAATACTGGGCTATACTAAGCTCTGTGAGTGGGAGCACCGTGCCGTGGCCGATGCACGAGAGGGGAAAGCGCTGGGCAATAGCTCTGTGAGTGGGAGCACCGTGCCATGGCCGCGATGTACGAGAGGGGAATGCTGGGCTATTATACTAAGCCCTGTGAGTGGGAGCACCGTGCCGTGGCCGATGCACGAGAGGGGAAAGCGCTGGGCAATAGCTCTGTGAGTTGGAGCACCGTGCCATGGCCGATGTACGAGAGGGGAATGCTGGGCTATTATACTAAGCTCTGTGAGTGGGAGCACCGTGCCGTGGCCGATGCACGAGAGGCGCCGGTGTTGGAGCTTCCCGGAGTTATGTGAGTGGGAGCACCGTGCCGTGGCCGATGCACGAGAGAGGAAAGCGCTGGGCTATACTAAACTCTGTGAGTGGGAGCACCGTGCCGTGGCCGATCGATGCACGAGAGGGGAAAGCGCTTAGCTATAGCTCTGTGAGTAGGAGCGCCGTGCCGTGGCCTATGCACGAGAGGGGAATGCTGGGCTATAGCTCTGTAAGTGGGAGCACCGTGCCGTGGCCGATGCACGAGAGGGCAATGCTGGGCTATACTAAACTATGTGAGTGGGAGCACCGTGCCGTGGCCGATGCACGAGAGGGGAAAGCGCTGGGCAATAGCTCTGTGAGTGGGAGCACCGTGCCATGGCCGCGATGTACGAGAGGGGAATGCTGGGCTATTATACTAAGCCCTGTGAGTGGGAGCACCGTGCCGTGGCCGATGAACGAGAGGGCAAAGCGCTTGGCTATAGCTCTGTGAGTAGGAGCACCGTGCCGTGGCCTATGCACGAGAGGGGAATGCTGGGCTATACTTAGCTCTGTGAGTGGGAGCACCGGCCGTGCCGTGGCCGATGTACGAGAGGGGAAAGCGGTGGGCTATAGCTCTGTGAGTGGGAGCACCGTGCCGTGGCCGATGCACGAGAGGGCAATACTGTGTATGACTTTTTCTTGTAATTCTTTCTTTTCTACTTGAAGTGCATAGGGACATGCTATCCTGTAATGTGTTATGCGCTATAAAAGAACTGAGTATTATTATTATTATTATTAATACTGGGCTATACTAAGCTCTGTGAGTGGGAGCACCGTGCCGTGGCCGATGCACGAGAGGGGAAAGCGCTGGGCAATAGCTCTGTGAGTGGGAGCACCTTGCCATGGCCGCGATGTACGAGAGGGGAATGCTGGGCTATTATACTAAGCCCTGTGAGTGGGAGCACCGTGCCGTGGCCGATGCACGAGAGGGGAAAGCGCTGGGCAATAGCTCTGTGAGTGGGAGCACCGTGCCATGGCCGCGATGTACGAGAGGGGAATGCTGGGCTATTATACTAAGCCCTGTGAGTGGGAGTACCGTGCCGTGGCCGATGCACGAGAGGGGAAAGCGCTTGGGTATAGCTCTGTGAGTAGGAGCACCGTGCCGTGGCCTATGCACGAGAGGGGAATGCTGGGCTATACTTAGCTCTTTGAGTGGGAGCACCGGCCGTGCCGTGGCCGATGTACGAGAGGGGAAAGCGGTGGGCTATAGCTCTGTGAGTGGGAGCACCGTGCCGTGGCCGAGAGGGCAATACTGGGCTATACTAAGCTCTGTGAGTGGGAGCACCGTGCCGTGGCCGATCGATGCACGAGAGGGGAAAGCGCTTGGCTATAGCTCTGTGAGTAGGAGCACCGTGCCGTGGCCTATGCACGAGAGGGGAATGCTGGGCTATACTTGGCTCTGTGAGTGGGAGCACCGTGCCGTGGCCGATGTACGAGAGGGGAAAGCGGTGGGCTATAGCTCTGTGAGTGGGAGCACCGTGCCGTGGCCGATGCACGAGAGGGCAATGCTGGGCTATACTTAACTATGTGAGTGGGAGCACCGTGCCGTGGCCGATGCACGAGAGGGGAAAGCGCTGGGCAATAGCTCTGTGAGTGGGAGCACCGTGCCATGGCCGCGATGTACGAGAGGGGAATGCTGGGCTATTATACTAAGCCCTGTGAGTGGGAGCACCGTGCCGTGGCCGATGCACGAGAGGGGTAAGCGCTGGGCAATAGCTCTGTGAGTTGGAGCACCGTGCCATGGCCGATGTACGAGAGGGGAATGCTGGGCTATTATACTAAGCTCTGTGAGTGGGAGCACCGTGCCGTGGAGATGTACGAAAGGTGAATGCAGGGCTATACTTAGCTCTCTGAGTGGGAGCACCGTGCCGTGGCCGATGCACGAGAGAGGAAAGCGCTGGGCTATACTAAACTATAGCTATAGCTCTGTGAGTGGGAGCACCGTGCCGTGGCCGATGCACGAGAGGGCAATACTGTGCTATACTTAGCTCTTTGAGTGGGAGCACCGGCCGTGCCGTGGCCGATGTACGAGAGGGGAAAGCGGTGGGCTATAGCTCTGTGAGTGGGAGCACCGTGCCGTGGCCGAGAGGGCAATACTGGGCTATACTAAGCTCTGTGAGTGGGAGCACCGTGCCGTGGCCGATCGATGCACGAGAGGGGAAAGCGCTTGGCTATAGCTCTGTGAGTAGGAGCACCGTGCCGTGGCCTATGCACGAGAGGGGAATGCTGGGCTATACTTGGCTCTGTGAGTGGGAGCACCGTGCCGTGGCCGATGTACGAGAGGGGAAAGCGGTGGGCTATAGCTCTGTGAGTGGGAGCACCGTGCCGTGGCCGATGCACGAGAGGGCAATGCTGGGCTATACTTAACTATGTGAGTGGGAGCACCGTGCCGTGGCCGATGCACGAGAGGGGAAAGCGCTGGGCAATAGCTCTGTGAGTGGGAGCACCGTGCCATGGCCGCGATGTACGAGAGGGGAATGCTGGGCTATTATACTAAGCCCTGTGAGTGGGAGCACCGTGCCGTGGCCGATGCACGAGAGGGGAAAGCGCTGGGCAATAGCTCTGTGAGTTGGAGCACCGTGCCATGGCCGATGTACGAGAGGGGAATGCTGGGCTATTATACTAAGCTCTGTGAGTGGGAGCACCGTGCCGTGGAGATGTACGAAAGGTGAATGCAGGGCTATACTTAGCTCTCTGAGTGGGAGCACCGTGCCGTGGCCGATGCACGAGAGAGGAAAGCGCTGGGCTATACTAAACTCTGTGAGTGGGAGCACCGTGCCGTGGCCGATCGATGCACGAGAGGGGAAAGCGCTTGGCTATAGCTCTGTGAGTAGGAGCACCGTGCCGTGGCCTATGCACGAGAGGGGAATGCTGGGCTATACTTAGCTCTGTGAGTGGGAGCACCGGCCGTGCCGTGGCCGATGTACGAGAGGGGAAAGCGGTGGGCTATAGCTCTGTGAGTGGGAGCACCGTGCCGTGGCCGATGCACGAGAGGGGAAAGCGCTGGGCAATAGCTCTTTGAGTGGGAGCACCGTGCCATGGCCGCGATGTACGAGAGGGGAATGCTGGGCTATTATACTAAGCCCTGTGAGTGGGAGCACCGTGCCGTGGCCGATGCACGAGAGGGGAAAGCACTGGGCAATAGCTCTGTGAGTTGGAGCACCGTGCCATGGCCGATGTACGAGAGGGGAATGCTGGGCTATTATACTAAGCTCTGTGAGTGGGAGCACCGTGCCGTGGCCGATGCACGAGAGGCGCCGGTGTTGGAGCTTCCCGGAGTTATGTGAGTGGGAGCACCGTGCCGTGGCCGATGCACGAGAGAGGAAAGCGCTGGGCTATACTAAACTCTGTGAGTGGGAGCACCGTGCCGTGGCCGATCGATGCACGAGAGGGGAAAGCGCTTGGCTATAGCTCTGTGAGTATAGGAGCACCGTGCCGTGGCCTATGCACGAGAGGGGAATGCTGGGCTATACTTAGCTCTGTGAGTGGGAGCACCGTGCCGTGGCCGATGTACGAGAGGGGAAAGCGGTGGGCTATATAATATAGCTCTGTGAGTGGGAGCACCGTGCCGTGGCCGAGAGGGCAATACTGGGCTATACTAAGCACTGTGAGTGGGAGCACCGTGCCGTGGCCGATCGATGCACGAGAGGGGAAAGCGCTTGGCTATAGCTCTGTGAGTAGGAGCACAGTGCCGTGGCCTATATGCACGAGAGGGGAATGCTGGGCTATACTTAGCTCTGTGAGTGGGAGCACCGTGCCGTGGCCGATGTATGAGAGGGGAAAGCGGTGGGCTATAGCTCTGTGAGTGGGAGCACCGTGCCGTGGCCGATCGATGCACGAGAGGGGAAAGCGCTTGGCTATAGCTCTGTGAGTAGGAGCACAGTGCCGTGGCCTATATGCACGAGAGGGGAATGCTGGGCTATACTTAGCTCTGTGAGTGGGAGCACCATGCCGTGGCCGATGTACGAGAGGGGAAAGTTGTGGGCTATATAATATAGCTCTGTGAGTGGGAGCACCGTGCCGTGGCCGAGAGGGCAATACTGGGCTATACTAAGCACTGTGAGTGGGAGCACCGTGCCGTGGCCGATCGATGCACGAGAGGGGAAAGCGCTTGGCTATAGCTCTGTGAGTAGGAGCACTGTGCCGTGGCCGATGCACGAGAGGGGAAAGCGCTGGGCAATAGCTCTGTGAGTGGGAGCACCGTGCCATGGCCGCGATGTACTGGGCTATTATACTAAGCCCTGTGAGTGGGAGCACCATGCCGTGGCCGATGCACGAGAGGGGAAAGCGCTTGGCTATAGCTCTGTGAGTAGGAGCACCGTGCCGTGGCCTATGCACGAGAGGGGAATGCTGGGCTATACTTAGCTCTGTGAGTGGGAGCACCGGCCGTGCCGTGGCCGATGTACGAGAGGGGAAAGCGGTGGGCTATAGCTCTGTGAGTGGGAGCACCGTGCCGTGGCCGATGCACGAGAGGGCAATACTGTGTATGACTTTTTCTTGGAATGTGTTATGCGCTATAAAAGAACTGAGTATTATTATTATTATTATTAATACTGGGCTATACTAAGCTCTGTGAGTGGGAGCACCGTGCCGTGGCCGATGCACGAGAGGGGAAAGCGCTGGGCAATAGCTCTGTGAGTGGGAGCACCGTGCCATGGCCGCGATGTACGAGAGGGGAATGCTGGGCTATTATACTAAGCCCTGTGAGTGGGAGCACCGTGCCGTGGCCGATGCACGAGAGGGGAAAGCGCTGGGCAATAGCTCTGTGAGTTGGAGCACCGTGCCATGGCCGATGTACGAGAGGGGAATGCTGGGCTATTATACTAAGCTCTGTGAGTGGGAGCACCGTGCCGTGGCCGATGCACGAGAGGCGCCGGGTTGGAGCTTCCCGGAGTTATGTGAGTGGGAGCACCGTGCCGTGGCCGATGCACGAGAGAGGAAAGCGCTGGGCTATACTAAACTCTGTGAGTGGGAGCACCGTGCCGTGGCCGATCGATGCACGAGAGGGGAAAGCGCTTAGCTATAGCTCTGTGAGTAGGAGCGCCGTGCCGTGGCCTATGCACGAGAGGGGAATGCTGGGCTATAGCTCTGTAAGTGGGAGCACCGTGCCGTGGCCGATGCACGAGAGGGCAATGCTGGGCTATACTAAACTATGTGAGTGGGAGCACCGTGCCGTGGCCGATGCACGAGAGGGGAAAGCGCTGGGCAATAGCTCTGTGAGTGGGAGCACCGTGCCATGGCCGCGATGTACGAGAGGGGAATGCTGGGCTATTATACTAAGCCCTGTGAGTGGGAGCACCGTGCCGTGGCCGATGAACGAGAGGGCAAAGCGCTTGGCTATAGCTCTGTGAGTAGGAGCACCGTGCCGTGGCCTATGCACGAGAGGGGAATGCTGGGCTATACTTAGCTCTGTGAGTGGGAGCACCGGCCGTGCCGTGGCCGATGTACGAGAGGGGAAAGCGGTGGGCTATAGCTCTGTGAGTGGGAGCACCGTGCCGTGGCCGATGCACGAGAGGGCAATACTGTGTATGACTTTTTCTTGTAATTCTTTCTTTTCTACTTGAAGTGCATAGGGACATGCTATCCTGTAATGTGTTATGCGCTATAAAAGAACTGAGTATTATTATTATTATTATTAATACTGGGCTATACTAAGCTCTGTGAGTGGGAGCACCGTGCCGTGGCCGATGCACGAGAGGGGAAAGCGCTGGGCAATAGCTCTGTGAGTGGGAGCACCGTGCCATGGCCGCGATGTACGAGAGGGGAATGCTGGGCTATTATACTAAGCCCTGTGAGTGGGAGCACCGTGCCGTGGCCGATGCACGAGAGGGGAAAGCGCTGGGCAATAGCTCTGTGAGTGGGAGCACCGTGCCATGGCCGCGATGTACGAGAGGGGAATGCTGGGCTATTATACTAAGCCCTGTGAGTGGGAGTACCGTGCCGTGGCCGATGCACGAGAGGGGAAAGCGCTTGGGTATAGCTCTGTGAGTAGGAGCACCGTGCCGTGGCCTATGCACGAGAGGGGAATGCTGGGCTATACTTAGCTCTTTGAGTGGGAGCACCGGCCGTGCCGTGGCCGATGTACGAGAGGGGAAAGCGGTGGGCTATAGCTCTGTGAGTGGGAGCACCGTGCCGTGGCCGAGAGGGCAATACTGGGCTATACTAAGCTCTGTGAGTGGGAGCACCGTGCCGTGGCCGATCGATGCACGAGAGGGGAAAGCGCTTGGCTATAGCTCTGTGAGTAGGAGCACCGTGCCGTGGCCTATGCACGAGAGGGGAATGCTGGGCTATACTTGGCTCTGTGAGTGGGAGCACCGTGCCGTGGCCGATGTACGAGAGGGGAAAGCGGTGGGCTATAGCTCTGTGAGTGGGAGCACCGTGCCGTGGCCGATGCACGAGAGGGCAATGCTGGGCTATACTTAACTATGTGAGTGGGAGCACCGTGCCGTGGCCGATGCACGAGAGGGGAAAGCGCTGGGCAATAGCTCTGTGAGTGGGAGCACCGTGCCATGGCCGCGATGTACGAGAGGGGAATGCTGGGCTATTATACTAAGCCCTGTGAGTGGGAGCACCGTGCCGTGGCCGATGCACGAGAGGGGTAAGCGCTGGGCAATAGCTCTGTGAGTTGGAGCACCGTGCCATGGCCGATGTACGAGAGGGGAATGCTGGGCTATTATACTAAGCTCTGTGAGTGGGAGCACCGTGCCGTGGAGATGTACGAGAGGTGAATGCAGGGCTATACTTAGCTCTCTGAGTGGGAGCACCGTGCCGTGGCCGATGCACGAGAGAGGAAAGCGCTGGGCTATACTAAACTATAGCTATAGCTCTGTGAGTGGGAGCACCGTGCCGTGGCCGATGCACGAGAGGGCAATACTGTGCTATACTTAGCTCTTTGAGTGGGAGCACCGGCCGTGCCGTGGCCGATGTACGAGAGGGGAAAGCGGTGGGCTATAGCTCTGTGAGTGGGAGCACCGTGCCGTGGCCGAGAGGGCAATACTGGGCTATACTAAGCTCTGTGAGTGGGAGCACCGTGCCGTGGCCGATCGATGCACGAGAGGGGAAAGCGCTTGGCTATAGCTCTGTGAGTAGGAGCACCGTGCCGTGGCCTATGCACGAGAGGGGAATGCTGGGCTATACTTGGCTCTGTGAGTGGGAGCACCGTGCCGTGGCCGATGTACGAGAGGGGAAAGCGGTGGGCTATAGCTCTGTGAGTGGGAGCACCGTGCCGTGGCCGATGCACGAGAGGGCAATGCTGGGCTATACTTAACTATGTGAGTGGGAGCACCGTGCCGTGGCCGATGCACGAGAGGGGAAAGCGCTGGGCAATAGCTCTGTGAGTGGGAGCACCGTGCCATGGCCGCGATGTACGAGAGGGGAATGCTGGGCTATTATACTAAGCCCTGTGAGTGGGAGCACCGTGCCGTGGCCGATGCACGAGAGGGGAAAGCGCTGGGCAATAGCTCTGTGAGTTGGAGCACCGTGCCATGGCCGATGTACGAGAGGGGAATGCTGGGCTATTATACTAAGCTCTGTGAGTGGGAGCACCGTGCCGTGGAGATGTACGAAAGGTGAATGCAGGGCTATACTTAGCTCTCTGAGTGGGAGCACCGTGCCGTGGCCGATGCACGAGAGAGGAAAGCGCTGGGCTATACTAAACTCTGTGAGTGGGAGCACCGTGCCGTGGCCGATCGATGCACGAGAGGGGAAAGCGCTTGGCTATAGCTCTGTGAGTAGGAGCACCGTGCCGTGGCCTATGCACGAGAGGGGAATGCTGGGCTATACTTAGCTCTGTGAGTGGGAGCACCGGCCGTGCCGTGGCCGATGTACGAGAGGGGAAAGCGGTGGGCTATAGCTCTGTGAGTGGGAGCACCGTGCCGTGGCCGATGCACGAGAGGGGAAAGCGCTGGGCAATAGCTCTTTGAGTGGGAGCACCGTGCCATGGCCGCGATGTACGAGAGGGGAATGCTGGGCTATTATACTAAGCCCTGTGAGTGGGAGCACCGTGCCGTGGCCGATGCACGAGAGGGGAAAGCACTGGGCAATAGCTCTGTGAGTTGGAGCACCGTGCCATGGCCGATGTACGAGAGGGGAATGCTGGGCTATTATACTAAGCTCTGTGAGTGGGAGCACCGTGCCGTGGCCGATGCACGAGAGGCGCCGGTGTTGGAGCTTCCCGGAGTTATGTGAGTGGGAGCACCGTGCCGTGGCCGATGCACGAGAGAGGAAAGCGCTGGGCTATACTAAACTCTGTGAGTGGGAGCACCGTGCCGTGGCCGATCGATGCACGAGAGGGGAAAGCGCTTGGCTATAGCTCTGTGAGTATAGGAGCACCGTGCCGTGGCCTATGCACGAGAGGGGAATGCTGGGCTATACTTAGCTCTGTGAGTGGGAGCACCGTGCCGTGGCCGATGTACGAGAGGGGAAAGCGGTGGGCTATAGCTCTGTGAGTGTGAGCACCGTGCCGTGGCCGATGCACGAGAGGGCAATGCTGGGCTATACTAAACTATGTGAGTGGGAGCACCGTGCCGTGGCCGATGCAGGAGAGGGGAAAGCGCTGGGCAATAGCTCTGTGAGTGGGAGCACCGTGCCATGGCCGCGATGTACGAGAGGGGAATGCTGGGCTATTATACTAAGCCCTGTGAGTGGGAGCACCGTGCCGTGGCCGATGCACGAGAGGGGAAAGCGCTGGGCAATAGCTCTGTGAGTTGGAACACCGTGCCATGGCCGATGTACGAGAGGGGAATGCTGGGCTATTATACTAAGCTCTGTGAGTGGGAGCACCGTGCCGTGGAGATGTACGAAAGGTGAATGCAGGGCTATACTTAGCTCTGTGAGTGGGAGCACCGTGCCGTGGCCGATGTACGAGAGGGGAAAGCGGTTGGCCATAGCTCTGTGAGTGGGAGCACCGTGCCGTGGCCGATCGATGCACGAGAGGGGAAAGCGCTTGGCTATAGCTCTGTGAGTAGGAGCACAGTGCCGTGGCCTATATGCACGAGAGGGGAATGCTGGGCTATACTTAGCTCTGTGAGTGGGAGCACCATGCCGTGGCCGATGTACGAGAGGGGAAAGCGGTGGGCTATAGCTCTGTGAGTGGGAGCACCGTGCCGTGGCCGATGCACGAGAGGGCAATGCTGGGCTATACTAAACTATGTGGGTGGGAGCACCGTGCCGTGGCCGATGCACGAGAGGGGAAAGCGCTGGGCAATAGCTCTGTGAGTGGGAGCACCGTGCCATGGCCGCGATGCACGAGAGAGGAAAGCGCTGGGCTATACTAAGCTCTGTGAGTGGGAGCACCGTGCCGTAGCCGATGCACGAGAGGCGCCGGTGTTGGAGCTTCCCGGAGTTATGTGAGTGGGAGCACCGTGCCGTGGCCGATGCACGAGAGAGGAAAGCGCTGGGCTATACTAAACTCTGTGAGTGGGAGCACCGTGCCGTGGAGATGTACGAGAGGTAAATGCAGGGCTATACTTAGCTCTGTGAGTGGGAGCACCGGCCGTGGCCGATGTACGAGAGGTTAAAGCGGTGGGCTATAGCTCTGTGAGTGGGAGCACCGTGCCGTGGCCGATCGATGCACGAGAGGGGAAAGCGCTTGGCTATAGCTCTGTGAGTAGGAGCACCGTGCCGTGGCCTATGCACGAGAGGGGAATGCTGGGCTATACTTAGCTCTGTGAGTGGGAGCACCGTGCCGTGGCCGATGTATGAGAGGGGAAAGCGGTGGGCTATAGCTCTGTGAGTGGGAGCACCGTGCCATGGCCGCGATGTACGAGAGGGGAAAGCGCTGGGCAATAGCTCTTTGAGTGGGAGCATCGTGCCATGGCCGCGATGTACGAGAGGGGAATGCTGGGCTATTATACTAAGCCCTGTGAGTGGGAGCACCGTGCCGTGGCCGATGCACGAGAGGGGAAAGCACTGGGCAATAGCTCTGTGAGTTGGAGCACCGTGCCATGGCCGATGTACGAGAGGGGAATACTGGGCTATTATACTAAGCTCTGTGAGTGGGAGCACCGTGCCGTGGCCGATGCACGAGAGGCGCCGGTGTTGGAGCTTCCCGGAGTTATGTGAGTGGGAGCACCGTGCCGTGGCCGATGCACGAGAGAGGAAAGCGCTGGGCTATACTAAACTCTGTGAGTGGGAGCACCGTGCCGTGGCCGATCGATGCACGAGAGGGGAAAGCGCTTGGCTATAGCTCTGTGAGTATAGGAGCACCGTGCCGTGGCCTATGCACGAGAGGGGAATGCTGGGCTATACTTAGCTCTGTGAGTGGGAGCACCGTGCCGTGGCCGATGCACGAGAGGGGAAAGCGCTTGGCTATAGCTCTGTGAGTAGGAGCACCGTGCCGTGGCCTATGCACGAGAGGGGAATGCTGGGCTATACTTAGCTCTGTGAGTGGGAGCACCGGCCGTGCCGTGGCCGATGTACGAGAGGGGAAAGCGGTGGGCTATAGCTCTGTGAGTGGGAGCACCGTGCCGTGGCCGATGCACGAGAGGGCAATACTGTGTATGACTTTTTCTTGTAATTCTTTCTTTTCTACTTGAAGTGCATAGGGACATGCTATCCTGTAATGTGTTATGCGCTATAAAAGAACTGAGTATTATTATTATTATTATTAATACTGGGCTATACTAAGCTCTGTGAGTGGGAGCACCGTGCCGTGGCCGATGCACGAGAGGGGAAAGCGCTGGGCAATAGCTCTGTGAGTGGGAGCACCGTGCCATGGCCGCGATGTACGAGAGGGGAATGCTGGGCTATTATACTAAGCCCTGTGAGTGGGAGCACCGTGCCGTGGCCGATGCACGAGAGGGGAAAGCGCTGGGCAATAGCTCTGTGAGTTGGAGCACCGTGCCATGGCCGATGTACGAGAGGGGAATGCTGGGCTATTATACTAAGCTCTGTGAGTGGGAGCACCGTGCCGTGGAGATGTACGAAAGGTGAATGCAGGGCTATACTTAGCTCTGTGAGTGGGAGCACCGTGCCGTGGCCGATGCACGAGAGAGGAAAGCGCTGGGCTATACTAAACTCTGTGAGTGGGAGCACCGTGCCGTGGCCGATCGATGCACGAGAGGGGAAAGCGCTTGGCTATAGCTCTGTGAGTAGGAGCACCGTGCCGTGGCCTATGCACGAGAGGGGAATGCTGGGCTATATAGCTCTGTGAGTGGGAGCACCGGCCGTGCCGTGGCCGATGTACGAGAGGGGAAAGCGGTGGGCTATAGCTCTGTGAGTGGGAGCACCGTGCCGTGGCCGATGCACGAGAGGGGAAAGCGCTGGGCAATAGCTCTTTGAGTGGGAGCACCGTGCCATGGCCGCGATGTACGAGAGGGGAATGCTGGGCTATTATACTAAGCCCTGTGAGTGGGAGCACCGTGCCGTGGCCGATGCACGAGAGGGGAAAGCACTGGGCAATAGCTCTGTGAGTTGGAGCACCGTGCCGTGGCCGATGTACGAGAGGGGAATGCTGGGCTATTATACTAAGCTCTGTGAGTGGGAGCACCGTGCCGTGGCCGATGCACGAGAGGCGCCGGTGTTGGAGCTTCCCGGAGTTATGTGAGTGGGAGCACCGTGCCGTGGCCGATCGATGCACGAGAGGGGAAAGCGCTTGGCTATAGCTCTGTGAGTAGGAGCACCGTGCCGTGGCCTATGCACGAGAGGGGAATGCTGGGCTATACTTGGCTCTGTGAGTGGGAGCACCGTGCCGTGGCCGATGTACGAGAGGGGAAAGCGGTGGGCTATAGCTCTGTGAGTGGGAGCACCGTGCCGTGGCCGATGCACGAGAGGGCAATGCTGGGCTATACTTAACTATGTGAGTGGGAGCACCGTGCCGTGGCCGATGCACGAGAGGGGAAAGCGCTGGGCAATAGCTCTGTGAGTGGGAGCACCGTGCCATGGCCGCGATGTACGAGAGGGGAATGCTGGGCTATTATACTAAGCCCTGTGAGTGGGAGCACCGTGCCGTGGCCGATGCACGAGAGGGGTAAGCGCTGGGCAATAGCTCTGTGAGTTGGAGCACCGTGCCATGGCCGATGTACGAGAGGGGAATGCTGGGCTATTATACTAAGCTCTGTGAGTGGGAGCACCGTGCCGTGGAGATGTACGAAAGGTGAATGCAGGGCTATACTTAGCTCTCTGAGTGGGAGCACCGTGCCGTGGCCGATGCACGAGAGAGGAAAGCGCTGGGCTATACTAAACTATAGCTATAGCTCTGTGAGTGGGAGCACCGTGCCGTGGCCGATGCACGAGAGGGCAATACTGTGCTATACTTAGCTCTTTGAGTGGGAGCACCGGCCGTGCCGTGGCCGATGTACGAGAGGGGAAAGCGGTGGGCTATAGCTCTGTGAGTGGGAGCACCGTGCCGTGGCCGAGAGGGCAATACTGGGCTATACTAAGCTCTGTGAGTGGGAGCACCGTGCCGTGGCCGATCGATGCACGAGAGGGGAAAGCGCTTGGCTATAGCTCTGTGAGTAGGAGCACCGTGCCGTGGCCTATGCACGAGAGGGGAATGCTGGGCTATACTTGGCTCTGTGAGTGGGAGCACCGTGCCGTGGCCGATGTACGAGAGGGGAAAGCGGTGGGCTATAGCTCTGTGAGTGGGAGCACCGTGCCGTGGCCGATGCACGAGAGGGCAATGCTGGGCTATACTTAACTATGTGAGTGGGAGCACCGTGCCGTGGCCGATGCACGAGAGGGGAAAGCGCTGGGCAATAGCTCTGTGAGTGGGAGCACCGTGCCATGGCCGCGATGTACGAGAGGGGAATGCTGGGCTATTATACTAAGCCCTGTGAGTGGGAGCACCGTGCCGTGGCCGATGCACGAGAGGGGAAAGCGCTGGGCAATAGCTCTGTGAGTTGGAGCACCGTGCCATGGCCGATGTACGAGAGGGGAATGCTGGGCTATTATACTAAGCTCTGTGAGTGGGAGCACCGTGCCGTGGAGATGTACGAAAGGTGAATGCAGGGCTATACTTAGCTCTCTGAGTGGGAGCACCGTGCCGTGGCCGATGCACGAGAGAGGAAAGCGCTGGGCTATACTAAACTCTGTGAGTGGGAGCACCGTGCCGTGGCCGATCGATGCACGAGAGGGGAAAGCGCTTGGCTATAGCTCTGTGAGTAGGAGCACCGTGCCGTGGCCTATGCACGAGAGGGGAATGCTGGGCTATACTTAGCTCTGTGAGTGGGAGCACCGGCCGTGCCGTGGCCGATGTACGAGAGGGGAAAGCGGTGGGCTATAGCTCTGTGAGTGGGAGCACCGTGCCGTGGCCGATGCACGAGAGGGGAAAGCGCTGGGCAATAGCTCTTTGAGTGGGAGCACCGTGCCATGGCCGCGATGTACGAGAGGGGAATGCTGGGCTATTATACTAAGCCCGTGAGTGGGAGCACCGTGCCGTGGCCGATGCACGAGAGGGGAAAGCACTGGGCAATAGCTCTGTGAGTTGGAGCACCGTGCCATGGCCGATGTACGAGAGGGGAATGCTGGGCTATTATACTAAGCTCTGTGAGTGGGAGCACCGTGCCGTGGCCGATGCACGAGAGGCGCCGGTGTTGGAGCTTCCCGGAGTTATGTGAGTGGGAGCACCGTGCCGTGGCCGATGCACGAGAGAGGAAAGCGCTGGGCTATACTAAACTCTGTGAGTGGGAGCACCGTGCCGTGGCCGATCGATGCACGAGAGGGGAAAGCGCTTGGCTATAGCTCTGTGAGTATAGGAGCACCGTGCCGTGGCCTATGCACGAGAGGGGAATGCTGGGCTATACTTAGCTCTGTGAGTGGGAGCACCGTGCCGTGGCCGATGTACGAGAGGGGAAAGCGGTGGGCTATAGCTCTGTGAGTGTGAGCACCGTGCCGTGGCCGATGCACGAGAGGGCAATGCTGGGCTATACTAAACTATGTGAGTGGGAGCACCGTGCCGTGGCCGATGCAGGAGAGGGGAAAGCGCTGGGCAATAGCTCTGTGAGTGGGAGCACCGTGCCATGGCCGCGATGTACGAGAGGGGAATGCTGGGCTATTATACTAAGCCCTGTGAGTGGGAGCACCGTGCCGTGGCCGATGCACGAGAGGGGAAAGCGCTGGGCAATAGCTCTGTGAGTTGGAACACCGTGCCATGGCCGATGTACGAGAGGGGAATGCTGGGCTATTATACTAAGCTCTGTGAGTGGGAGCACCGTGCCGTGGAGATGTACGAAAGGTGAATGCAGGGCTATACTTAGCTCTGTGAGTGGGAGCACCGTGCCATGGCCGATGTACGAGAGGGGAAAGCGGTTGGCCATAGCTCTGTGAGTGGGAGCACCGTGCCGTGGCCGATCGATGCACGAGAGGGGAAAGCGCTTGGCTATAGCTCTGTGAGTAGGAGCACAGTGCCGTGGCCTATATGCACGAGAGGGGAATGCTGGGCTATACTTAGCTCTGTGAGTGGGAGCACCATGCCGTGGCCGATGTACGAGAGGGGAAAGCGGTGGGCTATAGCTCTGTGAGTGGGAGCACCGTGCCGTGGCCGATGCACGAGAGGGCAATGCTGGGCTATACTAAACTATGTGGGTGGGAGCACCGTGCCGTGGCCGATGCACGAGAGGGGAAAGCGCTGGGCAATAGCTCTGTGAGTGGGAGCACCGTGCCATGGCCGCGATGCACGAGAGAGGAAAGCGCTGGGCTATACTAAGCTCTGTGAGTGGGAGCACCGTGCCGTAGCCGATGCACGAGAGGCGCCGGTGTTGGAGCTTCCCGGAGTTATGTGAGTGGGAGCACCGTGCCGTGGCCGATGCACGAGAGAGGAAAGCGCTGGGCTATACTAAACTCTGTGAGTGGGAGCACCGTGCCGTGGAGATGTACGAGAGGTAAATGCAGGGCTATACTTAGCTCTGTGAGTGGGAGCACCGGGCCGTGGCCGATGTACGAGAGGTTAAAGCGGTGGGCTATAGCTCTGTGAGTGGGAGCACCGTGCCGTGGCCGATCGATGCACGAGAGGGGAAAGCGCTTGGCTATAGCTCTGTGAGTAGGAGCACCGTGCCGTGGCCTATGCACGAGAGGGGAATGCTGGGCTATACTTAGCTCTGTGAGTGGGAGCACCGTGCCGTGGCCGATGTATGAGAGGGGAAAGCGGTGGGCTATAGCTCTGTGAGTGGGAGCACCGTGCCATGGCCGCGATGTACGAGAGGGGAAAGCGCTGGGCAATAGCTCTTTGAGTGGGAGCATCGTGCCATGGCCGCGATGTACGAGAGGGGAATGCTGGGCTATTATACTAAGCCCTGTGAGTGGGAGCACCGTGCCGTGGCCGATGCACGAGAGGGGAAAGCACTGGGCAATAGCTCTGTGAGTTGGAGCACCGTGCCATGGCCGATGTACGAGAGGGGAATACTGGGCTATTATACTAAGCTCTGTGAGTGGGAGCACCGTGCCGTGGCCGATGCACGAGAGGCGCCGGTGTTGGAGCTTCCCGGAGTTATGTGAGTGGGAGCACCGTGCCGTGGCCGATGCACGAGAGAGGAAAGCGCTGGGCTATACTAAACTCTGTGAGTGGGAGCACCGTGCCGTGGCCGATCGATGCACGAGAGGGGAAAGCGCTTGGCTATAGCTCTGTGAGTATAGGAGCACCGTGCCGTGGCCTATGCACGAGAGGGGAATGCTGGGCTATACTTAGCTCTGTGAGTGGGAGCACCGTGCCGTGGCCGATGCACGAGAGGGGAAAGCGCTTGGCTATAGCTCTGTGAGTAGGAGCACCGTGCCGTGGCCTATGCACGAGAGGGGAATGCTGGGCTATACTTAGCTCTGTGAGTGGGAGCACCGGCCGTGCCGTGGCCGATGTACGAGAGGGGAAAGCGGTGGGCTATAGCTCTGTGAGTGGGAGCACCGTGCCGTGGCCGATGCACGAGAGGGCAATACTGTGTATGACTTTTTCTTGTAATTCTTTCTTTTCTACTTGAAGTGCATAGGGACATGCTATCCTGTAATGTGTTATGCGCTATAAAAGAACTGAGTATTATTATTATTATTATTAATACTGGGCTATACTAAGCTCTGTGAGTGGGAGCACCGTGCCGTGGCCGATGCACGAGAGGGGAAAGCGCTGGGCAATAGCTCTGTGAGTGGGAGCACCGTGCCATGGCCGCGATGTACGAGAGGGGAATGCTGGGCTATTATACTAAGCCCTGTGAGTGGGAGCACCGTGCCGTGGCCGATGCACGAGAGGGGAAAGCGCTGGGCAATAGCTCTGTGAGTTGGAGCACCGTGCCATGGCCGATGTACGAGAGGGGAATGCTGGGCTATTATACTAAGCTCTGTGAGTGGGAGCACCGTGCCGTGGAGATGTACGAAAGGTGAATGCAGGGCTATACTTAGCTCTCTGAGTGGGAGCACCGTGCCGTGGCCGATGCACGAGAGAGGAAAGCGCTGGGCTATACTAAACTCTGTGAGTGGGAGCACCGTGCCGTGGCCGATCGATGCACGAGAGGGGAAAGCGCTTGGCTATAGCTCTGTGAGTAGGAGCACCGTGCCGTGGCCTATGCACGAGAGGGGAATGCTGGGCTATACTTAGCTCTGTGAGTGGGAGCACCGGCCGTGCCGTGGCCGATGTACGAGAGGGGAAAGCGGTGGGCTATAGCTCTGTGAGTGGGAGCACCGTGCCGTGGCCGATGCACGAGAGGGGAAAGCGCTGGGCAATAGCTCTTTGAGTGGGAGCACCGTGCCATGGCCGCGATGTACGAGAGGGGAATGCTGGGCTATTATACTAAGCCCTGTGAGTGGGAGCACCGTGCCGTGGCCGATGCACGAGAGGGGAAAGCACTGGGCAATAGCTCTGTGAGTTGGAGCACCGTGCCATGGCCGATGTACGAGAGGGGAATGCTGGGCTATTATACTAAGCTCTGTGAGTGGGAGCACCGTGCCGTGGCCGATGCACGAGAGGCGCCGGTGTTGGAGCTTCCGGAGTTATGTGAGTGGGAGCACCGTGCCGTGGCCGATGCACGAGAGAGGAAAGCGCTGGGCTATACTAAACTCTGTGAGTGGGAGCACCGTGCCGTGGCCGATCGATGCACGAGAGGGGAAAGCGCTTGGCTATAGCTCTGTGAGTATAGGAGCACCGTGCCGTGGCCTATGCACGAGAGGGGAATGCTGGGCTATACTTAGCTCTGTGAGTGGGAGCACCGTGCCGTGGCCGATGTACGAGAGGGGAAAGCGGTGGGCTATAGCTCTGTGAGTGTGAGCACCGTGCCGTGGCCGATGCACGAGAGGGCAATGCTGGGCTATACTAAACTATGTGAGTGGGAGCACCGTGCCGTGGCCGATGCAGGAGAGGGGAAAGCGCTGGGCAATAGCTCTGTGAGTGGGAGCACCGTGCCATGGCCGCGATGTACGAGAGGGGAATGCTGGGCTATTATACTAAGCCCTGTGAGTGGGAGCACCGTGCCGTGGCCGATGCACGAGAGGGGAAAGCGCTGGGCAATAGCTCTGTGAGTTGGAACACCGTGCCATGGCCGATGTACGAGAGGGGAATGCTGGGCTATTATACTAAGCTCTGTGAGTGGGAGCACCGTGCCGTGGAGATGTACGAAAGGTGAATGCAGGGCTATACTTAGCTCTGTGAGTGGGAGCACCGTGCCGTGGCCGATGTACGAGAGGGGAAAGCGGTTGGCCATAGCTCTGTGAGTGGGAGCACCGTGCCGTGGCCGATCGATGCACGAGAGGGGAAAGCGCTTGGCTATAGCTCTGTGAGTAGGAGCACAGTGCCGTGGCCTATATGCACGAGAGGGGAATGCTGGGCTATACTTAGCTCTGTGAGTGGGAGCACCATGCCGTGGCCGATGTACGAGAGGGGAAAGCGGTGGGCTATAGCTCTGTGAGTGGGAGCACCGTGCCGTGGCCGATGCACGAGAGGGCAATGCTGGGCTATACTAAACTATGTGGGTGGGAGCACCGTGCCGTGGCCGATGCACGAGAGGGGAAAGCGCTGGGCAATAGCTCTGTGAGTGGGAGCACCGTGCCATGGCCGCGATGCACGAGAGAGGAAAGCGCTGGGCTATACTAAGCTCTGTGAGTGGGAGCACCGTGCCGTAGCCGATGCACGAGAGGCGCCGGTGTTGGAGCTTCCCGGAGTTATGTGAGTGGGAGCACCGTGCCGTGGCCGATGCACGAGAGAGGAAAGCGCTGGGCTATACTAAACTCTGTGAGTGGGAGCACCGTGCCGTGGAGATGTACGAGAGGTAAATGCAGGGCTATACTTAGCTCTGTGCGTGGGAGCACCGGGCCGTGGCCGATGTACGAGAGGTTAAAGCGGTGGGCTATAGCTCTGTGAGTGGGAGCACCGTGCCGTGGCCGATCGATGCACGAGAGGGGAAAGCGCTTGGCTATAGCTCTGTGAGTAGGAGCACCGTGCCGTGGCCTATGCACGAGAGGGGAATGCTGGGCTATACTTAGCTCTGTGAGTGGGAGCACCGTGCCGTGGCCGATGTATGAGAGGGGAAAGCGGTGGGCTATAGCTCTGTGAGTGGGAGCACCGTGCCATGGCCGCGATGTACGAGAGGGGAAAGCGCTGGGCAATAGCTCTTTGAGTGGGAGCATCGTGCCATGGCCGCGATGTACGAGAGGGGAATGCTGGGCTATTATACTAAGCCCTGTGAGTGGGAGCACCGTGCCGTGGCCGATGCACGAGAGGGGAAAGCACTGGGCAATAGCTCTGTGAGTTGGAGCACCGTGCCATGGCCGATGTACGAGAGGGGAATACTGGGCTATTATACTAAGCTCTGTGAGTGGGAGCACCGTGCCGTGGCCGATGCACGAGAGGCGCCGGTGTTGGAGCTTCCCGGAGTTATGTGAGTGGGAGCACCGTGCCGTGGCCGATGCACGAGAGAGGAAAGCGCTGGGCTATACTAAACTCTGTGAGTGGGAGCACCGTGCCGTGGCCGATCGATGCACGAGAGGGGAAAGCGCTTGGCTATAGCTCTGTGAGTATAGGAGCACCGTGCCGTGGCCTATGCACGAGAGGGGAATGCTGGGCTATACTTAGCTCTGTGAGTGGGAGCACCGTGCCGTGGCCGATGCACGAGAGGGGAAAGCGCTTGGCTATAGCTCTGTGAGTAGGAGCACCGTGCCGTGGCCTATGCACGAGAGGGGAATGCTGGGCTATACTTAGCTCTGTGAGTGGGAGCACCGGCCGTGACGTGGCCGATGTACGAGAGGGGAAAGCGGTGGGCTATAGCTCTGTGAGTGGGAGCACCGTGCCGTGGCCGATGCACGAGAGGGCAATACTGTGTATGACTTTTTCTTGTAATTCTTTCTTTTCTACTTGAAGTGCATAGGGACATGCTATCCTGTAATGTGTTATGCGCTATAAAAGAACTGAGTATTATTATTATTATTATTAATACTGGGCTATACTAAGCTCTGTGAGTGGGAGCACCGTGCCGTGGCCGATGCACGAGAGGGGAAAGCGCTGGGCAATAGCTCTGTGAGTGGGAGCACCGTGCCATGGCCGCGATGTACGAGAGGGGAATGCTGGGCTATTATACTAAGCCCTGTGAGTGGGAGCACCGTGCCGTGGCCGATGCACGAGAGGGGAAAGCGCTGGGCAATAGCTCTGTGAGTTGGAGCACCGTGCCATGGCCGATGTACGAGAGGGGAATGCTGGGCTATTATACTAAGCTCTGTGAGTGGGAGCACCGTGCCGTGGAGATGTACGAAAGGTGAATGCAGGGCTATACTTAGCTCTCTGAGTGGGAGCACCGTGCCGTGGCCGATGCACGAGAGAGGAAAGCGCTGGGCTATACTAAACTCTGTGAGTGGGAGCACCGTGCCGTGGCCGATCGATGCACGAGAGGGGAAAGCGCTTGGCTATAGCTCTGTGAGTAGGAGCACCGTGCCGTGGCCTATGCACGAGAGGGGAATGCTGGGCTATACTTAGCTCTGTGAGTGGGAGCACCGGCCGTGCCGTGGCCGATGTACGAGAGGGGAAAGCGGTGGGCTATAGCTCTGTGAGTGGGAGCACCGTGCCGTGGCCGATGCACGAGAGGGGAAAGCGCTGGGCAATAGCTCTTTGAGTGGGAGCACCGTGCCATGGCCGCGATGTACGAGAGGGGAATGCTGGGCTATTATACTAAGCCCTGTGAGTGGGAGCACCGTGCCGTGGCCGATGCACGAGAGGGGAAAGCACTGGGCAATAGCTCTGTGAGTTGGAGCACCGTGCCATGGCCGATGTACGAGAGGGGAATGCTGGGCTATTATACTAAGCTCTGTGAGTGGGAGCACCGTGCCGTGGCCGATGCACGAGAGGCGCCGGTGTTGGAGCTTCCCGGAGTTATGTGAGTGGGAGCACCGTGCCGTGGCCGATGCACGAGAGAGGAAAGCGCTGGGCTATACTAAACTCTGTGAGTGGGAGCACCGTGCCGTGGCCGATCGATGCACGAGAGGGGAAAGCGCTTGGCTATAGCTCTGTGAGTATAGGAGCACCGTGCCGTGGCCTATGCACGAGAGGGGAATGCTGGGCTATACTTAGCTCTGTGAGTGGGAGCACCGTGCCGTGGCCGATGTACGAGAGGGGAAAGCGGTGGGCTATAGCTCTGTGAGTGTGAGCACCGTGCCGTGGCCGATGCACGAGAGGGCAATGCTGGGCTATACTAAACTATGTGAGTGGGAGCACCGTGCCGTGGCCGATGCAGGAGAGGGGAAAGCGCTGGGCAATAGCTCTGTGAGTGGGAGCACCGTGCCATGGCCGCGATGTACGAGAGGGGAATGCTGGGCTATTATACTAAGCCCTGTGAGTGGGAGCACCGTGCCGTGGCCGATGCACGAGAGGGGAAAGCGCTGGGCAATAGCTCTGTGAGTTGGAACACCGTGCCATGGCCGATGTACGAGAGGGGAATGCTGGGCTATTATACTAAGCTCTGTGAGTGGGAGCACCGTGCCGTGGAGATGTACGAAAGGTGAATGCAGGGCTATACTTAGCTCTGTGAGTGGGAGCACCGTGCCGTGGCCGATGTACGAGAGGGGAAAGCGGTTGGCCATAGCTCTGTGAGTGGGAGCACCGTGCCGTGGCCGATCGATGCACGAGAGGGGAAAGCGCTTGGCTATAGCTCTGTGAGTAGGAGCACAGTGCCGTGGCCTATATGCACGAGAGGGGAATGCTGGGCTATACTTAGCTCTGTGAGTGGGAGCACCATGCCGTGGCCGATGTACGAGAGGGGAAAGCGGTGGGCTATAGCTCTGTGAGTGGGAGCACCGTGCCGTGGCCGATGCACGAGAGGGCAATGCTGGGCTATACTAAACTATGTGGGTGGGAGCACCGTGCCGTGGCCGATGCACGAGAGGGGAAAGCGCTGGGCAATAGCTCTGTGAGTGGGAGCACCGTGCCATGCCGCGATGCACGAGAGAGGAAAGCGCTGGGCTATACTAAGCTCTGTGAGTGGGAGCACCGTGCCGTAGCCGATGCACGAGAGGCGCCGGTGTTGGAGCTTCCCGGAGTTATGTGAGTGGGAGCACCGTGCCGTGGCCGATGCACGAGAGAGGAAAGCGCTTGGCTATACTAAACTCTGTGAGTGGAGCACCGTGCCGTGGAGATGTACGAGAGGTAAATGCAGGGCTATACTTAGCTCTGTGAGTGGGAGCACCGGGCCGTGGCCGATGTACGAGAGGTTAAAGCGGTGGGCTATAGCTCTGTGAGTGGGAGCACCGTGCCGTGGCCGATCGATGCACGAGAGGGGAAAGCGCTTGGCTATAGCTCTGTGAGTAGGAGCACCGTGCCGTGGCCTATGCACGAGAGGGGAATGCTGGGCTATACTTAGCTCTGTGAGTGGGAGCACCGTGCCGTGGCCGATGTATGAGAGGGGAAAGCGGTGGGCTATAGCTCTGTGAGTGGGAGCACCGTGCCATGGCCGCGATGTACGAGAGGGGAAAGCGCTGGGCAATAGCTCTTTGAGTGGGAGCATCGTGCCATGGCCGCGATGTACGAGAGGGGAATGCTGGGCTATTATACTAAGCCCTGTGAGTGGGAGCACCGTGCCGTGGCCGATGCACGAGAGGGGAAAGCACTGGGCAATAGCTCTGTGAGTTGGAGCACCGTGCCATGGCCGATGTACGAGAGGGGAATACTGGGCTATTATACTAAGCTCTGTGAGTGGGAGCACCGTGCCGTGGCCGATGCACGAGAGGCGCCGGTGTTGGAGCTTCCCGGAGTTATGTGAGTGGGAGCACCGTGCCGTGGCCGATGCACGAGAGAGGAAAGCGCTGGGCTATACTAAACTCTGTGAGTGGGAGCACCGTGCCGTGGCCGATCGATGCACGAGAGGGGAAAGCGCTTGGCTATAGCTCTGTGAGTATAGGAGCACCGTGCCGTGGCCTATGCACGAGAGGGGAATGCTGGGCTATACTTAGCTCTGTGAGTGGGAGCACCGTGCCGTGGCCGATGCACGAGAGGGGAAAGCGCTTGGCTATAGCTCTGTGAGTAGGAGCACCGTGCCGTGGCCTATGCACGAGAGGGGAATGCTGGGCTATACTTAGCTCTGTGAGTGGGAGCACCGGCCGTGCCGTGGCCGATGTACGAGAGGGGAAAGCGGTGGGCTATAGCTCTGTGAGTGGGAGCACCGTGCCGTGGCCGATGCACGAGAGGGCAATACTGTGTATGACTTTTTCTTGTAATTCTTTCTTTTCTACTTGAAGTGCATAGGGACATGCTATCCTGTAATGTGTTATGCGCTATAAAAGAACTGAGTATTATTATTATTATTATTAATACTGGGCTATACTAAGCTCTGTGAGTGGGAGCACCGTGCCGTGGCCGATGCACGAGAGGGGAAAGCGCTGGGCAATAGCTCTGTGAGTGGGAGCACCGTGCCATGGCCGCGATGTACGAGAGGGGAATGCTGGGCTATTATACTAAGCCCTGTGAGTGGGAGCACCGTGCCGTGGCCGATGCACGAGAGGGGAAAGCGCTGGGCAATAGCTCTGTGAGTTGGAGCACCGTGCCATGGCCGATGTACGAGAGGGGAATGCTGGGCTATTATACTAAGCTCTGTGAGTGGGAGCACCGTGCCGTGGAGATGTACGAAAGGTGAATGCAGGGCTATACTTAGCTCTCTGAGTGGGAGCACCGTGCCGTGGCCGATGCACGAGAGAGGAAAGCGCTGGGCTATACTAAACTCTGTGAGTGGGAGCACCGTGCCGTGGCCGATCGATGCACGAGAGGGGAAAGCGCTTGGCTATAGCTCTGTGAGTAGGAGCACCGTGCCGTGGCCTATGCACGAGAGGGGAATGCTGGGCTATACTTAGCTCTGTGAGTGGGAGCACCGGCCGTGCCGTGGCCGATGTACGAGAGGGGAAAGCGGTGGGCTATAGCTCTGTGAGTGGGAGCACCGTGCCGTGGCCGATGCACGAGAGGGGAAAGCGCTGGGCAATAGCTCTTTGAGTGGGAGCACCGTGCCATGGCCGCGATGTACGAGAGGGGAATGCTGGGCTATTATACTAAGCCCTGTGAGTGGGAGCACCGTGCCGTGGCCGATGCACGAGAGGGGAAAGCACTGGGCAATAGCTCTGTGAGTTGGAGCACCGTGCCATGGCCGATGTACGAGAGGGGAATGCTGGGCTATTATACTAAGCTCTGTGAGTGGGAGCACCGTGCCGTGGCCGATGCACGAGAGGCGCCGGTGTTGGAGCTTCCCGGAGTTATGTGAGTGGGAGCACCGTGCCGTGGCCGATGCACGAGAGAGGAAAGCGCTGGGCTATACTAAACTCTGTGAGTGGGAGCACCGTGCCGTGGCCGATCGATGCACGAGAGGGGAAAGCGCTTGGCTATAGCTCTGTGAGTATAGGAGCACCGTGCCGTGGCCTATGCACGAGAGGGGAATGCTGGGCTATACTTAGCTCTGTGAGTGGGAGCACCGTGCCGTGGCCGATGTACGAGAGGGGAAAGCGGTGGGCTATAGCTCTGTGAGTGTGAGCACCGTGCCGTGGCCGATGCACGAGAGGGCAATGCTGGGCTATACTAAACTATGTGAGTGGGAGCACCGTGCCGTGGCCGATGCAGGAGAGGGGAAAGCGCTGGGCAATAGCTCTGTGAGTGGGAGCACCGTGCCATGGCCGCGATGTACGAGAGGGGAATGCTGGGCTATTATACTAAGCCCTGTGAGTGGGAGCACCGTGCCGTGGCCGATGCACGAGAGGGGAAAGCGCTGGGCAATAGCTCTGTGAGTTGGAACACCGTGCCATGGCCGATGTACGAGAGGGGAATGCTGGGCTATTATACTAAGCTCTGTGAGTGGGAGCACCGTGCCGTGGAGATGTACGAAAGGTGAATGCAGGGCTATACTTAGCTCTGTGAGTGGGAGCACCGTGCCGTGGCCGATGTACGAGAGGGGAAAGCGGTTGGCCATAGCTCTGTGAGTGGGAGCACCGTGCCGTGGCCGATCGATGCACGAGAGGGGAAAGCGCTTGGCTATAGCTCTGTGAGTAGGAGCACAGTGCCGTGGCCTATATGCACGAGAGGGGAATGCTGGGCTATACTTAGCTCTGTGAGTGGGAGCACCATGCCGTGGCCGATGTACGAGAGGGGAAAGCGGTGGGCTATAGCTCTGTGAGTGGGAGCACCGTGCCGTGGCCGATGCACGAGAGGGCAATGCTGGGCTATACTAAACTATGTGGGTGGGAGCACCGTGCCGTGGCCGATGCACGAGAGGGGAAAGCGCTGGGCAATAGCTCTGTGAGTGGGAGCACCGTGCCATGGCCGCGATGCACGAGAGAGGAAAGCGCTGGGCTATACTAAGCTCTGTGAGTGGGAGCACCGTGCCGTAGCCGATGCACGAGAGGCGCCGGTGTTGGAGCTTCCCGGAGTTATGTGAGTGGGAGCACCGTGCCGTGGCCGATGCACGAGAGAGGAAAGCGCTGGGCTATACTAAACTCTGTGAGTGGGAGCACCGTGCCGTGGAGATGTACGAGAGGTAAATGCAGGGCTATACTTAGCTCTGTGCGTGGGAGCACCGGGCCGTGGCCGATGTACGAGAGGTTAAAGCGGTGGGCTATAGCTCTGTGAGTGGGAGCACCGTGCCGTGGCCGATCGATGCACGAGAGGGGAAAGCGCTTGGCTATAGCTCTGTGAGTAGGAGCACCGTGCCGTGGCCTATGCACGAGAGGGGAATGCTGGGCTATACTTAGCTCTGTGAGTGGGAGCACCGTGCCGTGGCCGATGTATGAGAGGGGAAAGCGGTGGGCTATAGCTCTGTGAGTGGAGCACCGTGCCATGGCCGCGATGTACGAGAGGGGAAAGCGCTGGGCAATAGCTCTTTGAGTGGGAGCATCGTGCCATGGCCGCGATGTACGAGAGGGGAATGCTGGGCTATTATACTAAGCCCTGTGAGTGGGAGCACCGTGCCGTGGCCGATGCACGAGAGGGGAAAGCACTGGGCAATAGCTCTGTGAGTTGGAGCACCGTGCCATGGCCGATGTACGAGAGGGGAATACTGGGCTATTATACTAAGCTCTGTGAGTGGGAGCACCGTGCCGTGGCCGATGCACGAGAGGCGCCGGTGTTGGAGCTTCCCGGAGTTATGTGAGTGGGAGCACCGTGCCGTGGCCGATGCACGAGAGAGGAAAGCGCTGGGCTATACTAAACTCTGTGAGTGGGAGCACCGTGCCGTGGCCGATCGATGCACGAGAGGGGAAAGCGCTTGGCTATAGCTCTGTGAGTATAGGAGCACCGTGCCGTGGCCTATGCACGAGAGGGGAATGCTGGGCTATACTTAGCTCTGTGAGTGGGAGCACCGTGCCGTGGCCGATGCACGAGAGGGGAAAGCGCTTGGCTATAGCTCTGTGAGTAGGAGCACCGTGCCGTGGCCTATGCACGAGAGGGGAATGCTGGGCTATACTTAGCTCTGTGAGTGGGAGCACCGGCCGTGCCGTGGCCGATGTACGAGAGGGGAAAGCGGTGGGCTATAGCTCTGTGAGTGGGAGCACCGTGCCGTGGCCGATGCACGAGAGGGCAATACTGTGTATGACTTTTTCTTGTAATTCTTTCTTTTCTACTTGAAGTGCATAGGGACATGCTATCCTGTAATGTGTTATGCGCTATAAAAGAACTGAGTATTATTATTATTATTATTAATACTGGGCTATACTAAGCTCTGTGAGTGGGAGCACCGTGCCGTGGCCGATGCACGAGAGGGGAAAGCGCTGGGCAATAGCTCTGTGAGTGGGAGCACCGTGCCATGGCCGCGATGTACGAGAGGGGAATGCTGGGCTATTATACTAAGCCCTGTGAGTGGGAGCACCGTGCCGTGGCCGATGCACGAGAGGGGAAAGCGCTGGGCAATAGCTCTGTGAGTTGGAGCACCGTGCCATGGCCGATGTACGAGAGGGGAATGCTGGGCTATTATACTAAGCTCTGTGAGTGGGAGCACCGTGCCGTGGAGATGTACGAAAGGTGAATGCAGGGCTATACTTAGCTCTCTGAGTGGGAGCACCGTGCCGTGGCCGATGCACGAGAGAGGAAAGCGCTGGGCTATACTAAACTCTGTGAGTGGGAGCACCGTGCCGTGGCCGATCGATGCACGAGAGGGGAAAGCGCTTGGCTATAGCTCTGTGAGTAGGAGCACCGTGCCGTGGCCTATGCACGAGAGGGGAATGCTGGGCTATACTTAGCTCTGTGAGTGGGAGCACCGGCCGTGCCGTGGCCGATGTACGAGAGGGGAAAGCGGTGGGCTATAGCTCTGTGAGTGGGAGCACCGTGCCGTGGCCGATGCACGAGAGGGGAAAGCGCTGGGCAATAGCTCTTTGAGTGGGAGCACCGTGCCATGGCCGCGATGTACGAGAGGGGAATGCTGGGCTATTATACTAAGCCCTGTGAGTGGGAGCACCGTGCCGTGGCCGATGCACGAGAGGGGAAAGCACTGGGCAATAGCTCTGTGAGTTGGAGCACCGTGCCATGGCCGATGTACGAGAGGGGAATGCTGGGCTATTATACTAAGCTCTGTGAGTGGGAGCACCGTGCCGTGGCCGATGCACGAGAGGCGCCGGTGTTGGAGCTTCCCGGAGTTATGTGAGTGGGAGCACCGTGCCGTGGCCGATGCACGAGAGAGGAAAGCGCTGGGCTATACTAAACTCTGTGAGTGGGAGCACCGTGCCGTGGCCGATCGATGCACGAGAGGGGAAAGCGCTTGGCTATAGCTCTGTGAGTATAGGAGCACCGTGCCGTGGCCTATGCACGAGAGGGGAATGCTGGGCTATACTTAGCTCTGTGAGTGGGAGCACCGTGCCGTGGCCGATGTACGAGAGGGGAAAGCGGTGGGCTATAGCTCTGTGAGTGTGAGCACCGTGCCGTGGCCGATGCACGAGAGGGCAATGCTGGGCTATACTAAACTATGTGAGTGGGAGCACCGTGCCGTGGCCGATGCAGGAGAGGGGAAAGCGCTGGGCAATAGCTCTGTGAGTGGGAGCACCGTGCCATGGCCGCGATGTACGAGAGGGGAATGCTGGGCTATTATACTAAGCCCTGTGAGTGGGAGCACCGTGCCGTGGCCGATGCACGAGAGGGGAAAGCGCTGGGCAATAGCTCTGTGAGTTGGAACACCGTGCCATGGCCGATGTACGAGAGGGGAATGCTGGGCTATTATACTAAGCTCTGTGAGTGGGAGCACCGTGCCGTGGAGATGTACGAAAGGTGAATGCAGGGCTATACTTAGCTCTGTGAGTGGGAGCACCGTGCCGTGGCCGATGTACGAGAGGGGAAAGCGGTTGGCCATAGCTCTGTGAGTGGGAGCACCGTGCCGTGGCCGATCGATGCACGAGAGGGGAAAGCGCTTGGCTATAGCTCTGTGAGTAGGAGCACAGTGCCGTGGCCTATATGCACGAGAGGGGAATGCTGGGCTATACTTAGCTCTGTGAGTGGGAGCACCATGCCGTGGCCGATGTACGAGAGGGGAAAGCGGTGGGCTATAGCTCTGTGAGTGGGAGCACCGTGCCGTGGCCGATGCACGAGAGGGCAATGCTGGGCTATACTAAACTATGTGGGTGGGAGCACCGTGCCGTGGCCGATGCACGAGAGGGGAAAGCGCTGGGCAATAGCTCTGTGAGTGGGAGCACCGTGCCATGGCCGCGATGCACGAGAGAGGAAAGCGCTGGGCTATACTAAGCTCTGTGAGTGGGAGCACCGTGCCGTAGCCGATGCACGAGAGGCGCCGGTGTTGGAGCTTCCCGGAGTTATGTGAGTGGGAGCACCGTGCCGTGGCCGATGCACGAGAGAGGAAAGCGCTGGGCTATACTAAACTCTGTGAGTGGGAGCACCGTGCCGTGGAGATGTACGAGAGGTAAATGCAGGGCTATACTTAGCTCTGTGAGTGGGAGCACCGGGCCGTGGCCGATGTACGAGAGGTTAAAGCGGTGGGCTATAGCTCTGTGAGTGGGAGCACCGTGCCGTGGCCGATCGATGCACGAGAGGGGAAAGCGCTTGGCTATAGCTCTGTGAGTAGGAGCACCGTGCCGTGGCCTATGCACGAGAGGGGAATGCTGGGCTATACTTAGCTCTGTGAGTGGGAGCACCGTGCCGTGGCCGATGTATGAGAGGGGAAAGCGGTGGGCTATAGCTCTGTGAGTGGGAGCACCGTGCCATGGCCGCGATGTACGAGAGGGGAAAGCGCTGGGCAATAGCTCTTTGAGTGGGAGCATCGTGCCATGGCCGCGATGTACGAGAGGGGAATGCTGGGCTATTATACTAAGCCCTGTGAGTGGGAGCACCGTGCCGTGGCCGATGCACGAGAGGGGAAAGCACTGGGCAATAGCTCTGTGAGTTGGAGCACCGTGCCATGGCCGATGTACGAGAGGGGAATACTGGGCTATTATACTAAGCTCTGTGAGTGGGAGCACCGTGCCGTGGCCGATGCACGAGAGGCGCCGGTGTTGGAGCTTCCCGGAGTTATGTGAGTGGGAGCACCGTGCCGTGGCCGATGCACGAGAGAGGAAAGCGCTGGGCTATACTAAACTCTGTGAGTGGGAGCACCGTGCCGTGGCCGATCGATGCACGAGAGGGGAAAGCGCTTGGCTATAGCTCTGTGAGTATAGGAGCACCGTGCCGTGGCCTATGCACGAGAGGGGAATGCTGGGCTATACTTAGCTCTGTGAGTGGGAGCACCGTGCCGTGGCCGATGCACGAGAGGGGAAAGCGCTTGGCTATAGCTCTGTGAGTAGGAGCACCGTGCCGTGGCCTATGCACGAGAGGGGAATGCTGGGCTATACTTAGCTCTGTGAGTGGGAGCACCGGCCGTGCCGTGGCCGATGTACGAGAGGGGAAAGCGGTGGGCTATAGCTCTGTGAGTGGGAGCACCGTGCCGTGGCCGATGCACGAGAGGGCAATACTGTGTATGACTTTTTCTTGTAATTCTTTCTTTTCTACTTGAAGTGCATAGGGACATGCTATCCTGTAATGTGTTATGCGCTATAAAAGAACTGAGTATTATTATTATTATTATTAATACTGGGCTATACTAAGCTCTGTGAGTGGGAGCACCGTGCCGTGGCCGATGCACGAGAGGGGAAAGCGCTGGGCAATAGCTCTGTGAGTGGGAGCACCGTGCCATGGCCGCGATGTACGAGAGGGGAATGCTGGGCTATTATACTAAGCCCTGTGAGTGGGAGCACCGTGCCGTGGCCGATGCACGAGAGGGGAAAGCGCTGGGCAATAGCTCTGTGAGTTGGAGCACCGTGCCATGGCCGATGTACGAGAGGGGAATGCTGGGCTATTATACTAAGCTCTGTGAGTGGGAGCACCGTGCCGTGGCCGATGCACGAGAGGCGCCGGTGTTGGAGCTTCCCGGAGTTATGTGAGTGGGAGCACCGTGCCGTGGCCGATGCACGAGAGAGGAAAGCGCTGGGCTATACTAAACTCTGTGAGTGGGAGCACCGTGCCGTGGCCGATCGATGCACGAGAGGGGAAAGCGCTTGGCTATAGCTCTGTGAGTAGGAGCGCCGTGCCGTGGCCTATGCACGAGAGGGGAATGCTGGGCTATAGCTCTGTAAGTGGGAGCACCGTGCCGTGGCCGATGCACGAGAGGGCAATGCTGGGCTATACTAAACTATGTGAGTGGGAGCACCGTGCCGTGGCCGATGCACGAGAGGGGAAAGCGCTGGGCAATAGCTCTGTGAGTGGGAGCACCGTGCCATGGCCGCGATGTACGAGAGGGGAATGCTGGGCTATTATACTAAGCCCTGTGAGTGGGAGCACCGTGCCGTGGCCGATGAACGAGAGGGGAAAGCGCTTGGCTATAGCTCTGTGAGTAGGAGCACCGTGCCGTGGCCTATGCACGAGAGGGGAATGCTGGGCTATACTTAGCTCTGTGAGTGGGAGCACCGGCCGTGCCGTGGCCGATGTACGAGAGGGGAAAGCGGTGGGCTATAGCTCTGTGAGTGGGAGCACCGTGCCGTGGCCGATGCACGAGAGGGCAATACTGTGTATGACTTTTTCTTGTAATTCTTTCTTTTCTACTTGAAGTGCATAGGGACATGCTATCCTGTAATGTGTTATGCGCTATAAAAGAACTGAGTATTATTATTATTATTATTAATACTGGGCTATACTAAGTTCTGTGAGTGGGAGCACCGTGCCGTACGTGGCCGATGCACGAGAGGGGAAAGCGCTGGGCAATAGCTCTGTGAGTGGGAGCACCGTGCCATGGCCGCGATGTACGAGAGGGGAATGCTGGGCTATTATACTAAGCCCTGTGAGTGGGAGCATCGTGCCGTGGCCGATGCACGAGAGGGGAAAGCGCTTGGCTATAGCTCTGTGAGTAGGAGCACCGTGCCGTGGCCTATGCACGAGAGGGGAATGCTGGGCTATACTTAGCGCTGTGAGTGGGAGCACCGGCCGTGCCGTGGCCGATGTACGAGAGGGGAAAGCGGTGGGCTATAGCTCTGTGAGTGGGAGCACCGTGCCGTGGCCGAGAGGGCAATACTGGGCTATACTAAGCTCTGTGAGTGGGAGCACCGTGCCGTGGCCGATCGATGCACGAGAGGGGAAAGCGCTTGGCTATAGCTCTGTGAGTAGGAGCACCGTGCCGTGGCCTATGCACGAGAGGGGAATGCTGGGCTATACTTAGCTCTGTGAGTGGGAGCACCGGCCGTGCCGTGGCCGAAAGGGCAATACTGGGCTATACTAAGCTCTGTGAGTGGGAGCACCTTGCCGTGGCCGATCGATGCACGAGAGGGGAAAGCGCTTGGCTATAGCTCTGTGAGTAGGAGCACCGTGCCGTGGCCTATGCACGAGAGGGGAATGCTGGGCTATACTTAGCTCTGTGAGTGGGAGCACCGGCCGTGCCGTGGCCGAGAGGGCAATACTGGGCTATACTAAACTCTGTGAGTAGGAGCACCGTGCCGTGGCCTATGCACGAGAGGGGAATGCTGGGCTATACTTAGCTCTGTGAGTGGGAGCACCGGCCGTGCCGTGGCCGATGTACGAGAGGGGAAAGCGGTGGGCTATATAATATAGCTCTGTGAGTGGGAGCACCGTGCCGTGGCCGAGAGGGCAATACTGGGCTATACTAAGCACTGTGAGTGGGAGCACCGTGCCGTGGCCGATCGATGCACGAGAGGGGAAAGCGCTTGGCTATAGCTCTGTGAGTAGGAGCACTGTGCCGTGGCCGATGCACGAGAGGGGAAAGCGCTGGGCAATAGCTCTGTGAGTGGGAGCACCGTGCCATGGCCGCGATGTACTGGGCTATTATACTAAGCCCTGTGAATGGGAGCACCGTGCCGTGGCCGATGCACGAGAGGGGAAAGCGCTTGGCTATAGCTCTGTGAGTAGGAGCACCGTGCCGTGGCCTATGCACGAGAGGGGAATGCTGGGCTATACTTAGCTCTGTGAGTGGGAGCACCGGCCGTGCCGTGGCCGATGTACGAGAGGGGAAAGCGGTGGGCTATAGCTCTGTGAGTGGGAGCACCGTGCCGTGGCCGATGCACGAGAGGGCAATACTGTGTATGACTTTTTCTTGGAATGTGTTATGCGCTATAAAAGAACTGAGTATTATTATTATTATTATTAATACTGGGCTATACTAAGCTCTGTGAGTGGGAGCACCGTGCCGTGGCCGATGCACGAGAGGGGAAAGCGCTGGGCAATAGCTCTGTGAGTGGGAGCACCGTGCCATGGCCGCGATGTACGAGAGGGGAATGCTGGGCTATTATACTAAGCCCTGTGAGTGGGAGCACCGTGCCGTGGCCGATGCACGAGAGGGGAAAGCGCTGGGCAATAGCTCTGTGAGTTGGAGCACCGTGCCATGGCCGATGTACGAGAGGGGAATGCTGGGCTATTATACTAAGCTCTGTGAGTGGGAGCACCGTGCCGTGGCCGATGCACGAGAGGCGCCGGTGTTGGAGCTTCCCGGAGTTATGTGAGTGGGAGCACCGTGCCGTGGCCGATCGATGCACGAGAGAGGAAAGCGCTGGGCTATACTAAACTCTGTGAGTGGGAGCACCGTGCCGTGGCCGATCGATGCACGAGAGGGGAAAGCGCTTGGCTATAGCTCTGTGAGTAGGAGCGCCGTGCCGTGGCCTATGCACGAGAGGGGAATGCTGGGCTATAGCTCTGTAAGTGGGAGCACCGTGCCGTGGCCGATGCACGAGAGGGCAATGCTGGGCTATACTAATTACTATGTGAGTGGGAGCACCGTGCCGTGGCCGATGCACGAGAGGGGAAAGCACTGGGCAATAGCTCTGTGAGTTGGAGCACCGTGCCATGGCCGATGTACGAGAGGGGAATGCTGGGCTATTATACTAAGCTCTGTGAGTGGGAGCACCGTGCCGTGGCCGATGCACGAGAGGCGCCGGTGTTGGAGCTTCCCGGAGTTATGTGAGTGGGAGCACCGTGCCGTGGCCGATGCACGAGAGAGGAAAGCGCTGGGCTATACTAAACTCTGTGAGTGGGAGCACCGTGCCGTGGCCGATCGATGCACGAGAGGGGAAAGCGCTTGGCTATAGCTCTGTGAGTATAGGAGCACCGTGCCGTGGCCTATGCACGAGAGGGGAATGCTGGGCTATACTTAGCTCTGTGAGTGGGAGCACCGTGCCGTGGCCGATGTACGAGAGGGGAAAGCGGTGGGCTATAGCTCTGTGAGTGTGAGCACCGTGCCGTGGCCGATGCACGAGAGGGCAATGCTGGGCTATACTAAACTATGTGAGTGGGAGCACCGTGCCGTGGCCGATGCAGGAGAGGGGAAAGCGCTTGGCAATAGCTCTGTGAGTGGGAGCACCGTGCCATGGCCGCGATGTACGAGAGGGGAATGCTGGGCTATTATACTAAGCCCTGTGAGTGGGAGCACCGTGCCGTGGCCGATGCACGAGAGGGGAAAGCGCTGGGCAATAGCTCTGTGAGTTGGAACACCGTGCCATGGCCGATGTACGAGAGGGGAATGCTGGGCTATTATACTAAGCTCTGTGAGTGGGAGCACCGTGCCGTGGAGATGTACGAAAGGTGAATGCAGGGCTATACTTAGCTCTGTGAGTGGGAGCACCGTGCCGTGGCCGATGTACGAGAGGGGAAAGCGGTTGGCCATAGCTCTGTGAGTGGGAGCACCGTGCCGTGGCCGATCGATGCACGAGAGGGGAAAGCGCTTGGCTATAGCTCTGTGAGTAGGAGCACAGTGCCGTGGCCTATATGCACGAGAGGGGAATGCTGGGCTATACTTAGCTCTGTGAGTGGGAGCACCATGCCGTGGCCGATGTACGAGAGGGGAAAGCGGTGGGCTATAGCTCTGTGAGTGGGAGCACCGTGCCGTGGCCGATGCACGAGAGGGCAATGCTGGGCTATACTAAACTATGTGGGTGGGAGCACCGTGCCGTGGCCGATGCACGAGAGGGGAAAGCGCTGGGCAATAGCTCTGTGAGTGGGAGCACCGTGCCATGGCCGCGATGCACGAGAGAGGAAAGCGCTGGGCTATACTAAGCTCTGTGAGTGGGAGCACCGTGCCGTAGCCGATGCACGAGAGGCGCCGGTGTTGGAGCTTCCCGGAGTTATGTGAGTGGGAGCACCGTGCCGTGGCCAATGCACGAGAGAGGAAAGCGCTGGGCTATACTAAACTCTGTGAGTGGGAGCACCGTGCCGTGGAGATGTACGAGAGGTAAATGCAGGGCTATACTTAGCTCTGTGAGTGGGAGCACCGGGCCGTGGCCGATGTACGAGAGGTTAAAGCGGTGGGCTATAGCTCTGTGAGTGGGAGCACCGTGCCGTGGCCGATCGATGCACGAGAGGGGAAAGCGCTTGGCTATAGCTCTGTGAGTAGGAGCACCGTGCCGTGGCCTATGCACGAGAGGGGAATGCTGGGCTATACTTAGCTCTGTGAGTGGGAGCACCGTGCCGTGGCCGATGTATGAGAGGGGAAAGCGGTGGGCTATAGCTCTGTGAGTGGGAGCACCGTGCCATGGCCGCGATGTACGAGAGGGGAAAGCGCTGGGCAATAGCTCTTTGAGTGGGAGCATCGTGCCATGGCCGCGATGTACGAGAGGGGAATGCTGGGCTATTATACTAAGCCCTGTGAGTGGGAGCACCGTGCCGTGGCCGATGCACGAGAGGGGAAAGCACTGGGCAATAGCTCTGTGAGTTGGAGCACCGTGCCATGGCCGATGTACGAGAGGGGAATACTGGGCTATTATACTAAGCTCTGTGAGTGGGAGCACCGTGCCGTGGCCGATGCACGAGAGGCGCCGGTGTTGGAGCTTCCCGGAGTTATGTGAGTGGGAGCACCGTGCCGTGGCCGATGCACGAGAGAGGAAAGCGCTGGGCTATACTAAACTCTGTGAGTGGGAGCACCGTGCCGTGGCCGATCGATGCACGAGAGGGGAAAGCGCTTGGCTATAGCTCTGTGAGTATAGGAGCACCGTGCCGTGGCCTATGCACGAGAGGGGAATGCTGGGCTATACTTAGCTCTGTGAGTGGGAGCACCGTGCCGTGGCCGATGTACGAGAGGGGAAAGCGGTGGGCTATAGCTCTGTGAGTGTGAGCACCGTGCCGTGGCCGATGCACGAGAGGGCAATGCTGGGCTATACTAAACTATGTGAGTGGGAGCACCGTGCCGTGGCCGATGCAGGAGAGGGGAAAGCGCTGGGCAATAGCTCTGTGAGTGGGAGCACCGTGCCATGGCCGCGATGTACGAGAGGGGAATGCTGGGCTATTATACTAAGCCCTGTGAGTGGGAGCACCGTGCCGTGGCCGATGCACGAGAGGGGAAAGCGCTGGGCAATAGCTCTGTGAGTTGGAACACCGTGCCATGGCCGATGTACGAGAGGGGAATGCTGGGCTATTATACTAAGCTCTGTGAGTGGGAGCACCGTGCCGTGGAGATGTACGAAAGGTGAATGCAGGGCTATACTTAGCTCTGTGAGTGGGAGCACCGTGCCGTGGCCGATGTACGAGAGGGGAAAGCGGTTGGCCATAGCTCTGTGAGTGGGAGCCCCGTGCCGTGGCCGATCGATGCACGAGAGGGGAAAGCGCTTGGCTATAGCTCTGTGAGTAGGAGCACCGTGCCGTGGCCTATATGCACGAGAGGGGAATGCTGGGCTATACTTAGCTCTGTGAGTGGGAGCACCATGCCGTGGCCGATGTACGAGAGGGGAAAGCGGTGGGCTATAGCTCTGTGAGTGGGAGCACCGTGCCGTGGCCGATGCACGAGAGGGCAATGCTGGGCTATACTAAACTATGTGGGTGGGAGCACCGTGCCGTGGCCGATGCACGAGAGGGGAAAGCGCTGGGCAATAGCTCTGTGAGTGGGAGCACCGTGCCATGGCCGCGATGCACGAGAGAGGAAAGCGCTGGGCTATACTAAGCTCTGTGAGTGGGAGCACCGTGCCGTAGCCGATGCACGAGAGGCGCCGGTGTTGGAGCTTCCCGGAGTTATGTGAGTGGGAGCACCGTGCCGTGGCCGATGCACGAGAGAGGAAAGCGCTGGGCTATACTAAACTCTGTGAGTGGGAGCACCGTGCCGTGGAGATGTACGAGAGGTAAATGCAGGGCTATACTTAGCTCTGTGAGTGGGAGCACCGGGCCGTGGCCGATGTACGAGAGGTGAAAGCGGTGGGCTATAGCTCTGTGAGTGGGAGCACCGTGCCGTGGCCGATCGATGCACGAGAGGGGAAAGCGCTTGGCTATAGCTCTGTGAGTAGGAGCACCGTGCCGTGGCCTATGCACGAGAGGGGAATGCTGGGCTATACTTAGCTCTGTGAGTGGGAGCACCGTGCCGTGGCCGATGCACGAGAGGGGAAAGCGCTGGGCAATAGCTCTGTGAGTGGGAGCACCGTGCCATGGCCGCGATGCACGAGAGAGGAAAGCGCTGGGCTATACTAAGCTCTGTGAGTGGGAGCACCGTGCCGTAGCCGATGCACGAGAGGCGCCGGTGTTGGAGCTTCCCGGAGTTATGTGAGTGGGAGCACCGTGCCGTGGCCGATGCACGAGAGAGGAAAGCGCTGGGCTATACTAAACTCTGTGAGTGGGAGCACCGTGCCGTGGAGATGTACGAGAGGTAAATGCAGGGCTATACTTAGCTCTGTGAGTGGGAGCACCGGGCCGTGGCCGATGTACGAGAGGTGAAAGCGGTGGGCTATAGCTCTGTGAGTGGGAGCACCGTGCCGTGGCCGATCGATGCACGAGAGGGGAAAGCGCTTGGCTATAGCTCTGTGAGTATAGGAGCACCGTGCCGTGGCCTATGCACGAGAGGGGAATGCTGGGCTATACTTAGCTCTGTGAGTGGGAGCACCGTGCCGTGGCCGATGTATGAGAGGGGAAAGCGGTTGGCTATAGCTCTGTGAGTGGGAGCACCGTGCCATGGCCGCGATGTACGAGAGGGGAATGCTGGGCTATTATACTAAGCCCTGTGAGTGGGAGCACCGTGCCGTGGCCGATGCACGAGAGGGGAAAGCGCTGGGCAATAGCTCTGTGAGTTGGAGCACCGTGCCATGGCCGATGTACGAGAGGGGAATGCTGGGCTATTATGCTAAGCTCTGTGAGTGGGAGCACCGTGCCGTGGAGATGTACGATCGAAAGGTGAATGCAGGGCTATACTTAGCTCTGTGAGTGGGAGCACCGTCCCGTGGCCGATGTACGAGAGGGGAAAGCGGTGGGCTATAGCTCTGTGAGTGGGAGCACCGTGCCGTGGCCGATCGATGCACGAGAGGGGAAAGCGCTTGGCTATAGCTCTGTGAGTAGGAGCACCGTGCCGTGGCCTATGCACGAGAGGGGAATGCTGGGCTATACTTAGCTCTGTGAGTGGGAGCACCGGCCGTGCCGTGGCCGATGTACGAGAGGGGAAAGCGGTACGTGGGCTATAGCTCTGTGAGTGGGAGCACCGTGCCGTGGCCGATGCACGAGAGGGCAATGCGCTGGGCAATACTAAGCTCTGTGAGTGGGAGCACCGTGCCGTGGCCGATGCACGAGAGGGGAAAGCGCTGGGCAATAGCTCTGTGAGTTGGAGCACCGTGCCATGGCCGATGTACGAGAGGGGAATGCTCGGCTATTATACTAAGCTCTGTGAGTGGGAGCACCGTGCCGTGGAGATGTACGAAAGGCGAATGCAGGGCAATACTATTAGCTCTGTGAGTGGGAGCACTGTGCCATGGCCGATGTTCGAGAGGGGAATGCTGGGCAGTACCATGGTACTAAGCTCTGTGAGTGGGAGCACCGTGCCGTGGCCGATGTACGAGAGGTGAATGTTGGGCTATTAAGCTCTGTGAGTGGGAGCACCGTGCCTTAGCCGATGTACGAGAGGTGAATGCTGGGCTATTTAAAAGCTCTGTGGAGCACCGTGCCGTGGCCGATGCACGAGAGGGCAATGCGTGGGCTAAATCTCTGTGAGAGAGAGAGAGAGCACAGTGCCCCGGCGGCGATTTTTTTTTCCTGCGAACTTTGAGCACGCGACGGGAAGCAGTGAGGCAAAGCAAAAAATGTGACCTCTTTGCATGCGTCAAGTATTACAGATCGTATGTGAGCATGCGCCAGGTATAAAAATTCGTAGGAAAAAAAGTTCGCGCCCCCGCTGAGATGTACGAGAGAGGATTGCGCTGGGCTATATACTAAGCTCTGTTAGTGGGAGCACCGTATAAAAATCAATGAATATGAATATACAATATTCAGAAAATAGTTTAAGTTCTTCAAAGTTCATATAATATTTTGTGTTATATCCCTCATGTATAGTTGTTTGCATTGCGATTGTACAGAGCACGAAAAAGGTATAGCTAAGTACTATCTACCTGAGATAGTACTTTTGTAAAGTAATTTTTGGGGATGCAAAGCCTGGGTAAATCAAGTTTTGAGGGATGAAAGGGAAAAGATATCGATGTCACAAACTGATAACCAAATTGGCAATTCGTGTATAGTTTTTAAGTTTCATATAGTTTTTCATACTTTATAAAGAAATTCATTACTTTCTCACTATTATCCGATTCTACTCACTTTTGCTGTTGCTCTGTTTTTCTTGTTTTTCTACATCTATTAAAAGCAAACTATATTTGGAGTGGACTGAGCCTTTAACTTGATAATTTTCCAAAATATGAAAACATCTTCTAAAAACTGTGTCTGAGAATTATACATACAAAACGTTTTTGTACCTCTTAACTTAATCATGTGAAATCATAGTTCATTTAAGTTTTGATGCCCTAACCCTTATTATGCCCGGGTTTCAGTAAAAAAATAAACAGAGATAAATCTGAATCAGCACTAAAATCTGTAAAGACCCAATGGCCACCACAACTTAAACTTTGATGCAACAACGTCTCGTACAAAGTAAAGCTCACCCTAAAAAACAAAACTCCATATAAAAAAAAAATGCTAGTATGCGTTCCTAATTGGAAAGCTAGAATAGGGACTCTTAGATTTGCACGCCGAAATAATGGACTGCTACGTGCAGTGGCGTACGCAGAATTTTTTCAAGGGGGGGGGGGGGGGTTTAAAATCGGGACAAAAATTTCGCAACGACTCAACCAGCCGCTGAATAAGCGGGGGGGGGGGGGGGGGGGTAAGAGGACATTTTTTTTTTTTGGGGGGGGGGGTCCCAAAAATTTGAAATATTGACCCATCCGACATTACGTTCCGTTTATTGTATTTTTTTGATTAAAAAAAAAACACCTCAAAAGGGGGGGGGGGGGTTCCCCCAAAACATACACAAAACATACACATAAAAAAAACTCAAGGGGGGGGGGGTTAACCCCAAAACCCCCTCGCTGCGTACATGACTTCCGCTATACACCGCACCTTTATTTCGCATCCCCTCTTTTCATATTCAAAGAATTGAAAATTCCGTCACGCATGCCGGATAACAATTAGTGTTCCAACTAACTTATTGCCGTATAAACAACATTTGCCAGAAATACATGTACATTTTCCGCCTAGAGATCAGTGCCTGGCTATACTATTTTTCGAGTTATTCATCAGTGATGATTAGATGGCGCTGTTTTTATTTCTCTGGCTCGAAAATTGATTCAGTGGGTATCACAGCTTCCGTTCATTCGATGCCGGTGCGGGCAATAGGTGTCGTCCATGAACAGGGTGCGAGTATTTTTTTTATTAGTAGGGACTTTAAGATTTAAATGGTTACGTAAATGTTACCTATTTTAAACAAAAAAAAATCAAAAGCGGCCCCCCCCCCCCCCCTCCCCCTGGCCAAAAAAAATGTTGTTTTTTTAACAATTTTTTTAGTCCTCTTGCCCCCGCTTATTCGCCGGCTGGCTGATTCGGCTCTAAATATGTTATCACGTATAAAAAATAAAAAAAACGGCTCTTAAAGGTAGGCCTACTATGTCCCATTTGCAGGCCAACAAAAATGAAAAGGTTAGATATCAACGGCATTTGAAAGATAATACTAATTTAGAACTTCCCTAAGAAAAAAGGGGCTTGAAAATTTCTTTCAGTGGGAAAAATAACGACTATTGTCAAATCGACTTAAGTGCTATACCAATTAGTCAGTAAGTAGTCTGATTTTCAGACCATTGTACCGAATGGTCGTACGTTTTGTGCTGTACAAAGATTCCATTAGTTTAATTTTGGCCATTACAAGAAGTGGGTTTATAGACAAAGTGCTCATTACCATGCAGCTCACTTTACGTATGTTATCACCAAAGAAGAAAAACAAAACATTGTCCGACAGTGAAGTCTAGCAAGTAAACGGGTTTCCTTGCATAATTTGAATATTAGGCCACTGCTAACGTGTAAATTTCACAGATAGAACATACATTACATGTCCATAATTCCTGCAAAGTTCTACAGAATTGGTGTTGGCTGCAAAAGGGAAATAGTATCATCATTTGCCAGCGATCCGATGTACATTTTCCGCCTGGTTACGTATACTGTTTTTCGAGTTATTCATCAGTGATGATTAGATGGCGCTGTTTCTATTTCTCTGGCTCGAATATTGATTCAGTGGGATTCAGCTTCCGTTCATTCGATGCCGGTGCGGGCAATAATTTAGATGTCGTCCATGAACAGGGTGCGAGTATCTTATTAATAGGGCCTTTTTAGATTTAAATGGTTATATAAATGTTAACTTTTTAAACAAAAACTAAAGCGGGCCCCCCTCCCCCTGGCAATTTTTGTTTTAGTCCTCTTACCCCCCCCCCCTCCCCCAGCTTATTCGCCGACTGGCTGATTAGCATCTAAATACTTTCTCACGTATAAAGAAGGGCTCTTACCCCCCCCCCCCCCCCCCCGGCTTATTCACCGACTGGCTAAGTCGTTGCTAAATATTTCCTCCCAAATTTATTGTACCAAAACAAATGGGGGGAAATGTGCTCTTCTCCAAATCCTTCGCTCTTGTCACCAGTTATCAACTTTCAGAACTCAACTAAAGACATATCTATTTCAGATTGCTTACAATGATTCACTGCTTTTTTGTCCCTTATAAGCTGCACCTGTTAGACCATCATCAAGTTTGGATCCATCTGTATTTATTTTCTTAGTTGAGGGGGGGGGGGGCTAAACGCTTTTTTTTTCCCCCCCCCCCCCCCCCCCCCCCCCCCCCCCCCCCCCCCCCCCCCCCCCCCCCCCCCCCCCCCCCCCCCCCCGAAACCCAGTGATTTACAAATGTTGCTGAAATTACATGATTTTCAAGAATGTTTTCTCTTTTTGGGGTGTAAATTATACCTTTTTATGCGCTTGTTGGAAAATTACAAAATACAGCCTGGCAAAAAAAAATATTCAGAAGCCTTCGTTGGTGGTGAGCATGCACTAAAAATAAAATCTGTTAAAAAAAAAAAAAAACTCTCAACACCTCCCCCCCCTTCAGCAAAAGGAAGAAGAAAAAAGATAAAATTGTTGTAATCATGTATGGCTGGAGGTTTTTATTATAAACCGGGAGATTCTACATCGACGCGGTAGAGCGGGAGGCGAAGGGCGTGGTGGTGGTGGGGGGGGGGGGGTTCTCCCTCCAAAAACGGAAGGGTTGACAGCCCTGCTATAACCCCTGAGTTTCAAGGGGCTCAATCATTATGATTCGATCCATTAACCGTCGATCTTGATGACTTAAATGATTATAATACACGAAATAGCCGATTCAACTTTAACTTGCCAAAAAGAGAAGGTAGTATTTGGTAATTCCTTTTATTATAATGGCATAAAAAAAATGTAATTCCCTTCCTAATGTTATAAAGGAAATAGAAACTTTGCTCATCACTTGAGAGTAGAGAAGAGAAGCGAATATGACATGTTATATGATTGAAATTGTTATTCTTCTGCCGGTTCATACTTTTTCATTTTGTATATATTTACGTTTTTGTACGTTATAGAAATTCTGCATAATTATTCATCATTTTGTCCTCTTCCTCCTCCTCCCCCTCCTCTTTTTCTTCTTCTCCTTCTTCTTTTCTTCTTGTACTTACTATCATTTCTATCATCAGTTTAATGTTGTTATCTTTATTATCACAAAGTTTTTTTTCTTAGATCTTTAGGGAATTCAATCACCTAAATAAAAGAAATAGAAATAGATTTCTTTCCTACCTTGTCTCGTAGAAACACCTGTTGAGTACAGATACTTGGAACATATATTATATCACAAGTAGTAGTTCAAATATTGCACAGCACCCGTAGAAAGAATATGTAAGACCATGTACAAAGTAATGACGCTTCTTCGCGAATTAAGTAAAGAAGAAGAAACTTATAATCTCTATAAAGTAATAAGGCCTCAGAACCGAGTAGAGAAACAAGCGAAGAAATAGGACAAGAATTAAGATGAAGCTGAATTAGCTTTGCTGTAGATAGACTCTCTAGAATACGTGTGCTCTATATGAACAGCTCAGGAGAAGTGATCAAAATAGGTGTGGCAAATAAAGCAAGCAAGTGTAATGTCCCTGTACAGTATAAGCTATACCAGTACATTAGGTGGTTGCACATCCCAACCCATAGGGTATGGAATGTGCTTGCCAGAGTAAGTATTTGTGGCACTCTAGTAATGCAACAGGTGTCACTAAAGAAATCAGTAACAATGGAATAAAAGGCTAGACTTCAAGCCACACAATAAAGACAAGACAATAATATTTACAAATGCAAAGTTCTCCAAAGGTCAAGTCACTACAGTAGCTCCCCTCTAGATTTGTTGTCGAATGAAAAGTAGCAACAAATCGATGAGGAAATATAGACCTACATGCATGTTGACTTGAAAATACGAAAATATGGTAATACTGTTGAAACACAGTAAGTTTAATATGCTTCACCCGACTTCGAAAAAATCCACGAACCTCACTGGCCATCTAACTTGACGACCAGACCTGGTCTTTCGAATCTCAGGAGTGTTCTGCTTCAGTGCAGGATCCAATGCTAACGGAGCAGGATCCAGTGCTAACGGAGCAGGATCCAGTGCTAACGGAGCAGGATCCAGTGCTAACGGAGCAGGATCCAGTGCTAAGTCTGCGGAGTTGGATTGCCGAGGGACTTGGATAGGTGGATCTTGACCCTTCTTAGATTGAGCAGGGAGATCTTGCTCCATGAAAGCTGGTTTAAGTCTCTCAACACTGACAGATTCACGTTTACCATTGTAATCAATTATTGATTACAATAGTAAAAAACTTGTCAGAGCGTTGAAGGACTCGAAAAGGCCCCCTGTAAGGAGGTTGAAGGGGCCCCTTGCACTGCATCAACCCTCAAAAAGACGTGGGATGAGGAATGCAACTCTGGGTGTACCTGTGTAGGGGTAGCTCGTTGTTTGCGAGTAGGGGTGGGATGTAATTCACGCATCAGTCTCTTCAGTCTGTGGGCGTAATTAGCTGGATCGCCAGCAGAGTCAGTCTGCGAAGGAGACACAAATTGGGCCGGTAGCATGACCGTAGTACCAAAAACGAGTTCTGCTGCGGAACATCCCAGATCAGACTTGATAGCTGTACGTATACCCAGCAATACCAAGGGAAGGACCTCAGTCCAACGGACTGTGTTATGCGCCTTGAGAGAGGCTTTGAGTTGCCTGTGAAAACGCTCAACAAGCCCATTGGCTGCTGGATGGTATGCTGTTGTGCGGATGCGTTTAGTGCCAAGAAGATTAGTGAGAGCAAGGAAGAGTGCTGACTCAAATTGTCTACCCCTGTCTGTAGTAAGAGTAGTTGGAGCACCAAACACCGCTACCCATCTGGCCACAAAAGTACGTGCTACAGTATCCCCAGTGATACCTGGGATAGGTATAGCTTCTGGCCATCTGGCGTAACGATCCACACAAGTAAGAAGGTATGTGTTACCCTCTGAAGTAGGAAGTGGGCCTACAAGATCGATGTGCACATGAGAGAAACGCGCATCAGGTGAGGTAAAAGTGCCAAGTGGAACTTTTGTGTGCTTATGCACCTTGCATCTCTGGCATTCAAGACATGTTCTGGCCCATTTCCTGATATCATGATTAATACCAGGCCAAACGAAACGTTCCGTGATGAGCTTTTGAGTGGCCCTGATCCCAGGATAGTCCGTGGAGGGCGTCAAAAATAGCTCGTCTGTGTTTGACTGGAACAAGGGGTCTAGCAACACCTGTCGAAACATCACATAGCATGGTAGTAAGAGAACCAGGAAGCGATATAGACTTGAGCTGAAGCGAGGAGTCCTGTACCTCACTATCATCCTCTTGATCTTTCGCAATGGCTGCAAAATCTATGACCGAGGATGAATCAACTCTGTCGATACACAGACGGGAGAGAGCGTCTGCTGCTGTGTTCTCCCTTCCTGCTATGTGGTGTATCTCAGATGTGTATTGGGATATGAAATCAAGCTGGCGGATTTCACGAGGTGAGTGTCGGTCAGGCTTTGAATTCAAAGCATGGGTGAGAGGTTTGTGATCCGTGTAGATGGTAAATGTGCGACCTTCAAGTAGATGTCGAAAGTGCTTTACACCGAGGTAGGCTGCTAACAGTTCCCGACCGAAAGTGCTGTACTTAGTCTCGGCAGGCTGTAGTCTCTTAGAAAAGAAAGCCAACGGTTGCCAAATACCATCTACCAGCTGTTGAATAGTTCCCCCAACTCCCACATCAGATGCATCAACCAACAGGCATAGAGGAACATCAATTCTAGGATGAACTAAAACTGCAGCGTTAGCTAACTGATCTTTAGCCTGATTGAAAGCAGAAAGTTCTTGTTCACCTAGGGTGATTGGTTGGTTCTTCTTCAATCTATTTTTCAACAGATCTGTGAGAGGCTGGAGTACTTCTGCACACCGCGGAATGAACCGTCTGTAGAAATTGATCAGCCCGAGGAACTCTCGTAGTTTGGTAAGTGATGTAGGTATCGGAAAATCACGGATGATCTTCACCTTGTCACTAAGTGGCTGTATTCCTTCCGAGTCAACTTTATGCCCTAGAAAGGACAGTAAAGGTACTCCGAACTGACACTTAGCGGGGTTGAGAATGATTCCATACTCTTGCTGCAGGCGGTCAAAGAGTAAACGGAGATGTGTCTCGTGTTCGTCTTTGGTAGTACTAGCTACAAGAATATCGTCTAGATAAACATAGACGAAAGGAAGACCGCGAGTGACATCATCCATCAATCTTTGGAATGTCTGAGCTGCATTGCGAAGGCCAAACGGCATCCTAACAAACTCGAATAATCCAAAAGGGGTGGTTATAGCTGTCTTGTGGATATCGCTAGGCTCGACTGGGATCTGATGATATGCCCTGATGAGATCAATCTTGGAAAAGATTGTCTTGCCACTAAGTGACGCTGAGAAATCTTGCAAATGAGGAATAGGGTATCTATCAGGAATAGTACGAGCATTAAGCATGCGATAATCTCCACAGGGTCGCCAGTCCCCTGGTGTCTTCTTCGGAACCATGTGCAAGGGACTTGACCAGTTGCTATCAGATTGTCTGATAATGCCGAGTTCAAGCATGTGTTCAAACTCTGCCTTGGCAATCTGCTGCCGATCTGGAGCAAGCCGACGAGGGCGAGCTGAAGCAGGTGGGCCTCGAGTTTGGATATGGTGGGTGGTTGTATGCTTGACTTCTGAGTGCTTGTACACTGGCCGGGTGATGTCAGAATACTCACGAAGAAGGGAGTGGAAACGCTCCGAAGTATCTTGCTTGACATACACCGGGCTAATGATGCCTGTGTATGTACCGACTCCCTGTACTGTAAGAGTGGTGGTGGTGTCTATCAGCCGTCGATGTTTGATGTCGACTAATAGTCCATATAGTTATCAAGGAAATCGGCTCCCAAGATAGGTGTAGGTATGTCCGTGACAACAAAAATCCAACGAAAAACTCGCCGCAACCCAAGATCAAGAGTGAAAGATCTCTGGCCAAAAGTCTTAATGGGTGACTTGTTAACAGCTTGAAGTTGGATATTTGTTGCACTTACCATTGCCGATTTTCCTAACATGGAATGAGGGAAAATACTAACTTCGGCCCCAGTATCAACAAGAAAACGCGTGCCTGATTGTTTATCATGAACAAAGAAAAGGCGACTGGGTTGAATGGTGCCAAGTGAATTAGTCGCCGCTATTCCTTGGCGGGCCCGTTTCCCTGGACATATCCAGGGCGGCTTTGTCCTGCTGAGTATGAACAAGGACTTATGCACTTCTGGGCTCGTTTGCCATGCTTCCAGTGGTACCAACATTCAGCCCCAGCATGTTGTTGATGCCGACTCGGGCTACGGGAAGCTGATTGGCGAGGGCCGGAATTCTTCGGGCCTCGCTGTCGACTGCGACTTCTGCAGTCCTCCTGTATAGAACAAGTCAAGGCTTGCACCTGAGCAGCCAGTTGAGCAACCTGGGTAGAAAGTCGATGTACTTCACCAGAGTCATTGGGAGTAGCGCAAGCGTAAGTCTGCGCTGGCACTTCTTTAGGTAAGACATGAGAAATAGTAGGCGGACCAGCAACTTCAACAATTTTGTCGGCTAATGCCGCTAGCGCAACCAAGCTGACATCATCGCTTGTGGAAGCGAGAATCAACTGTACATTGGTTGGCAGGCGTTGCAAAAATAATTGCTTAAGTATACTAGTTTCCAAAGTATTAGAGCCTAATAATTGTTGCATTCTCCTAAGGAGTTGGGAGGGCGACCTATCGCCTAACTCTTCACTCGTCAGCAATTTGTTCAGACGCTTTTGCTCAGAGACAGAAGTTCGCTTAACCAGTGCTGCTTTTAGTATCTTGTACGGCTCTGTTTGGGGAGGGGCAATTAAAATATCGCGCACCTCTAGAGCTACCTCTGGTTGTAATGAGGCGACAACATAAGCAAACTTTGTAGACTCAACTGAGACACCTCTAGTTTGAAACTGAGCCTCAACCTGAGCAAACCAAATATCAGGATCATGTGCCCAAAATGGTGGAAGCTTTAAACTAACATATGAGACTTGAGGGGATGGCTCAGAAGCCTCACTAGGTAATACATTGCTATCAGTATCAGATATAATGACGATGACAAGGTAGATTAGATCAACAGAAGAAAACAAATCTGGATCACGTCGGGGTCACCAGTTTAGGGAATTCAATCACCTAAATAAAAGAAATAGAAATAGATTTCTTTCCTACCTTGTCTCGTAGAAACACCTGTTGAGTACAGATACTTGGAACATATATTATATCACAAGTAGTAGTTCAAATATTGCACAGCACCCGTAGAAAGAATATGTAAGACCATGTACAAAGTAATGACGCTTCTTCGCGAATTAAGTAAAGAAGAAGAAACTTATAATCTCTATAAAGTAATAAGGCCTCAGAACCGAGTAGAGAAACAAGCGAAGAAATAGGACAAGAATTAAGATGAAGCTGAATTAGCTTTGCTGTAGATAGACTCTCTAGAATACGTGTGCTCTATATGAACAGCTCAGGAGAAGTTAGTAGGTGTGGCAAATAAAGCAAGCAAGTGTAATGTCCCTGTACAGTATAAGCTATACCAGTACATTAGGTGGTTGCACATCCCAACCCATAGGGTATGGAATGTGCTTGCCAGAGTAAGTATTTGTGGCACTCTAGTAATGCAACAGGTGTCACTAAAGAAATCAGTAACAATGGAATAAAAGGCTAGACTTCAAGCCACACAATAAAGACAAGACAATAATATTTACAAATGCAAAGTTCTCCAAAGGTCAAGTCACTACAGATCTTATCGGTCTGTAAATATTACTAGTTTTACTTATTAATTGTGTACATTTCTGTCGTGGACCCCACTAGAATTAAGCTCTCGAGCTTTCGTGTGTTATCCTGTTCAGGCTGACTTAATTTTGATCTGTTATTCTTGTATATTGTTGTATGTTGGAAGTTTGGCAAATAAAAATCAATCAATCAATCAACCCTCCACGTTTTGCTTTCCATACACCAACGAGCTGAATCCGTCGATAGTCGCGAGCCGCGTCGCAGACATTTCTTGGACAGTTTCTGCAGATGTTCGTCTGAAATTACGATAAAGAGAATATGCCTTACGCCAACCAGCCAACGATACAGCTTACGGAGCTCACAGATGACAATGTAAAATTCATAATCGAAGACACTGATCTCAGGTAAAGCCTCTCAAATTAAATTTTCGGGGTTAGACTTGTCGAAAAGACAATGACCAAATTGAAACGGTGCAAGAAATTTGTTTAGAAAAAGAAGAACACAATTCAATTGATGGAAACTCGCTGTTTTTTACCGGTCACGATTCTTCATGTGTGTGCTTCATATTTACTTGTGCTTTCAGCTACGGATTTTACTATGTCCATCATTTGGCGCTAGTGTACTTTCGTATCCATTTTTGACCCGTACCCGTAACTCTGGTGTGGAGTCTACCCCACTAAAACATACCAAAACATAGATCTAGACTCTACCACAAATGGCAAAAAATCAACTTGATCTTCATCAATTGTTCATTAAAAATAATTGGTCATGATATAAAGTCGTTATAGACTCTATCTAGACTAACCCCTTTCATGTCAATTTTCTTTTCTTTTTTGGAGTATTTCTTCCTAAAAACGAAGACATTATAATTTCACTTTCTCACAGGTTTCACGGCAAACCGTTGTGCAATTGCATCCTGTATCATACCGACGAAGGGTGTGGGCACGCCTGCGTGCGTGAAGTTATTGACTGTATTAATTGAATTCATGCACGCTCGCGCGCCTGCAACCTAGCCCTTGGCCTTTTGCCTGTCGGTACGGTACGGTATGCAATTGTATAGTAATTGTGCAGCATCCTTAAATACTCTCTATAATTTTATATTATCAATAAAGAAAACAATCAGTGGATTGTGAGGCAATGACGTCAAAAGACTCATGTCATGAGTGAGTTGCCAATTTTTGAATTTGTCTTGTGATTTTCAAAGTTTTTCATGTCATTAAAGGTATAGTTGAGTATTGGTAATTTCCAAAGTGCCCCTCCAAAACAAATTTGGTTTATTTCAGTACCATATGAAAGATCATCGAAAAAAACATGGGAGATGATAATAATTCCAAATCAAATGCTCTAATTGTTGTGCAATTTGCTTTCAAAACATTATATAAAAGTGTTTGACGTCCGGACATCACTTTTGACTTTCGACGGTTTATTTTTTGAATTTACGTGTTTAGCTCCCTCTATGTCATTTAACAACCAGCGTATTTACAACGAGTGTTTGAGTTCGTTGGTACGTACAGTACAGTACTAGTAGCTAGCAGGCGGGTATCCGACCGCGCGCTAGTAATACAGTACAGCTGATCAATTCCAATACGCTGCTTTCACGTAAAGTATAACACACACAGTACAGCTCAGATCAGATTATCACCGGCGCCGATCGAACGCTAGACAGCTACAGACAAGCTTTGATTGAAATACGATAACGAGATCGAAAAGGAGCTCGAGGTCACGGACGATGGCCGACTCGGACTCAGCTAGTGCTAAGCCTAAGGACAAGGCTAAGGCTACGCTAAATCGGAATAAGACTAAGTAAGACGGTAAGAGGAAGGAGAGAAACAAGCAATGGCAGCTCGACCATCCGGACCAGAGGAGGCGCGGGAGTGGCTGTGAACAAGGCCAGGGTACGGCGGAGAAACTTCGCGAGCTGCAGGCGGCCTTCTCGTTGCCGAGTCTAGAGGATGCAATAGACATGCCAGCTCACTGAGAGGTAAGTTGAAATGATATAGAGTCTACGCCCCACTGCATTGGGTAGGCCTACCGTTTTAATTTGATCTAGTCTAGAGACTAGATGCATGGAATCGGCAAATTTAAGAAATTACGTTTTGTTATCTCTTGCCTTGGATTTTTAATTCAGATTTCATGAATCATATGATATTGATAGTCTAGCCTAGGTCTACAGTAGACCGAAAGCTTCAGTCTCTATATCGTCGGTTGTTCCACTGAGACTACGTCTGGCTCCACTAGACCTCCGGATGAATTTGGTTCAAATGAAAATATTGGAAGCATAGTCTATGCGATCCTACAATATTCAGTGAACGTTGTCGCGTTGAAATCGAGTCTAAAGTGATGAAATTGTAAATAATAATCTCTTTATGGGGTATACTATAACTCTCTCTCAAGGTCAATATATTAATTCAGCTATACAACAAGCTACAATTGACCGATTGGCTATTACCTTTTTGAAATTATATATCACAACTACATATTCCGGGATTTTTATGGTAGCAGCTACCGTTGTACGACCGTAGGCGCTATTTTAAATTTATCAAAATTTACCGGGAGCAACGGTAAATTTTTATATTCAATTTTTTTCGAAAGCAGAAGTGTTTTAGGAGCTAAATTTTCTAGTGCTTATAATACTTCCACAGGGGCATCCAAATATATCAAAATTGTAAAGAATCACTATCCACCCAATTTTCAAAATTTCCCAAAACTTTGTAATAGACCCTACCTTTAATGTCCCTCGTTACAACTGCAGTTTTCTTTGTAATGATGACGTGCAGGGCTAGTCAACCGGGTAAACATCCTGCTCTTTTTAAAAGTCGACAAGGTTATACTATAGCTTGCTTGAGATGTGACTGTCTCATCTATATTTATCTCTACCAAAGAGTGTCTCAACTTCACATACATGACAGAGAACCAATGCATCAGTTATTAGTCATGCAAATTCCAAATCTGGCTAGCTGTGATAATTATTAGAGAATGCCATCTTCAAAATAATTTCTTTTGGTGATTTAAAATCTGAATGTTTTTTACTTTGTGAATGACTTTCGTTTCTTCACCTTTTACAGATATGAAGAACAGACAACACAATCCATCCCCAGCGAAGAAATTCCAAGCAGCAGTAGGGGAATTAGCAGGTGAATAGTACAAGTCACCTTTGACCGCAAATTCATGGAGAACTTGGCCTACTCTGCTGATTTGCTCGCTTCAGGTAGGATTCTGTATACATGTACGAAAGGCTCTGTAAATTGAGAGGAATTTAATGAGAATGCGTTCATTACGTACATGTTTGCAAGATTGAGCTCTTTTTCGGTTATGACCTATAAAATTGGGACATATCAGCAGGTCAAGATAATGCATCTTATTTGCTCATGTGTATGACATGGGATTTTCAATATTGATTTTGTGGTATGAAAATAATGAAATGCTCTATCATTTATATCAGTTTTTATTTTGTTTTCATAATTCCTTAGGCACACCAGCATGCTCGAGTGTTTCCACAACCATATACTGATGTATGCTTCCAAGCGGTATTCCTTTGAGTAAGTATTTTTAGTATCATTTTGTATGTTTGAAGTAAGATTGTGGAAAAGTTGAAACATATCATTACAGTACGGTTACAGTTACAATATCATATTTTGAAGCAAATAGCAAAGTTAATGAGAAATTATGAATGACATCTATATAAATGCTGAAATCACTTTTGGATGCATGCAGAGTCTTGAAACAGCAGACTTTGTATCGTACTTGTGTCGGTACCTGATGTTAAGTCAAGTTGGAGTGGTTGTAGCAGGGAAATGTAACTACCTTTAATTAAGAGTCAATAATTTACAACACAAATCCAGAACTGAAGTGAATGGCTCGTATTCACAAAGGAGGTTTGTGCAAACCATGGTTTGGCCAAGGTTTACATCTATGGAATGCCATTTGTAAACTGATGGAGAAGGAATGTAAACTCCATACTTGTTAACAATGTTAATTTACAATTTACGGTATGCGAGCAGCATTCCATAGATGTAAACCATCGTCAAACCATGGTTTGTACAAACCTCCTACAAACCTCCTTTGTGACTACGGGCCAATGAGTCTGAGATTTGTCTAAAGCATTTACTATTCATTCATCATGGTAGTGGTAATACCAATTGTTTGTCTTATCCATCCAGCTACCCAGCAAACCGGGCAAGGAATTTGCTTGCGGTCATCGACTACATGGCACACAAGGACAGGCCCGACCAGATTGATGAACAAGGCAATACAAAGTGAGTGGAAATTAGAAAGAAAGAAAAAAAGGTTTTCTTTTCTTTCTTGTTTTTCCTATTTTTATTTGTACATTTTTTTTTAGATGGACAAGGCAATCCAAAGTGGGTGGAGTAAAAAAAAAAACATGATTTTTTGTTTTCCCTGTGTAGTTGGACAGGGCAATCCGAATTGGCAGTTCTTTCCCATGAAATTTATCAATTTTGGGGAAATTATTAAATATCTAATTGTCCTTCCTGGGAACGCCCCTTTTAAATCGCCAAAATATGACGTCATCTAAAGAAGTTGTCCCTGTACACGACGCACATCTAAATTATGTAGATGACGGACTGTAAGCTGATGGTTTGTCAATCATGCTGCTGATTTTGGACCCTAAATGCGGACTTGGATTCAGTGTAATAATATACTTGGTGTGTAATGCAAGGTTCTGGAGTCATCAAAATCATCATAAATTTGGCAGAGTTTTGGTAAAGTAACAATCACTTACACAGAAAGATGTTTATGGGACAACACACATGGTGTCGGCCTGTCGGGGCTAGTACTACCCTCATTTCCTTATCTTTCTATGCTCATTACTCAGCCAGTATACATTTTCTTCCAAAATTGTTTGGCACATGACATTTATTTGTAATCTTGAACATTCAGTGTAAGTTTCGTTAGATTCTGTGAGAATTCATTTTCTTTTTTTACCAGAACTCAAGTTTATCTTTAAGAGATATGAATCATTTCCAATTGACAAGAATGAGTGTGCATATAATGCAACTTGTTACATTTTGCATGTTCTTTTATTTTATGATACAGATATGTTGCAGTATGGTCAAAGCGTGCCAACAACTACGTGGCCCGGAAGGAGAAGGTCCCCAAGACCTACCCCTACATGTATGTACAAGGACTCATCGGTGCGATACTGGAACGCAGAGAACAGGACCAAGGACCACTGTTCTCGAAGGCTGTTCTGCTCCCTGATGACCCTAGACACACAAGGCCCCGGCTTGCACCATTTCCTCCACCACAAGTTGATGTGATCCTAGCCAGGAGACTAGGCCGATTAGAGAAATCCATGTAATCCTCTGTAGTGAACATTTGGGATTGTCTGACTTGAGAACTGCTTTTTTTCGAGCAGAGACTAAGGGATCCAAATGGCGTCCTTCCGTCCATCCTCCGTGACTGTACACAAATTTGAATGAAGTCTAATGTGAAATCTTACCTGCAAAAATCAATTAGGGTTGCTAACTTTCCAACCCTGCATCTGTTTGTAACCATACTTGATTGGTAGATGCCCTTTATTGGCCTCCATGATATTCTGGAGTTGAAGGTCACATAAGTAGGTCAAAGGTCAAATGAGGTTCATTGTTGCATGATTGCATGCAAGACTCTTAATCGCCTCGATTTAATTTGTCCATGTGGCATGTTTTTAGGCTATCTTGAGGATTGGTTGGAACTTAACATTTTGAACTCATTTGGTTGCTAATGATTTTGTGGTCCGGAGGTGAAAGATTGCATGGCTTAGCATTACGAGCATGTATTCTTGATATGTCAGAGACCCTTTGACAAAATACCACCAAACTTGATACTAGAGTGTCCCTGGGGATCATGGGGATGTGGTTATCTGGAGAAAAAAAATCACATAACACATGATATACATGTACCAGAAATAAATTGTTATTGTTGCTAGATTAGCCACCATGCTTGGCACTTGTATATTGTATTACAATAAGAGGTTGGCAAGTTTACAAATGGAAGAAATGTAGGAATATAAAAGACAAATTGTGACATCAGTGTATAAAAGCTCTATGTGATTTATACAATTCATAATTTGTGATAAAATCAGTGCTTGCTCATGTGGAAATGGTGGATATTTCAATTTGTATCTATTTGGCAACCTATATTCCTTGAAGAAGTTACGGTAGTAATTATAAAATTTACAGCCAAGAGGTCAAACCATGAGTCAACAATGTGTTTGGTTTTAGTGACTGTGCATGTAACTGAGGTGACAGTCGATCATGAAAAAGACTATACTTCGGAACCTGTTGAAAATCAACATGGACAGAAGAAAGATTTGTAGAATATCTTATTGTAAATAGTCTTCATTTTTTGTTTAATGCAATCAATGTGACTAAAATAATGCAAGCGAAAAAGAGAAATGATCACAAGACAGCAAAACAGTTGGTTTCATGCATCATTTGAATCAATGAACGTGAATCAGCTCAACGCCAAAGTATTGCGGTTCAAGGTTATACCATCAAGAGATATGCTGCCTGTAACTACTTTGTAGTTTGAAAGGGTGTATAAAGGAATAAGGATACAGTTGGGCAGGCGAGTCTTTCTGTTGGTCTATTGTAAAAAACTGGGTCAAATTTTTTCCAATTTTTTTGCAAATTGTAATAAAACTTGGTATACCGATTGACCCGAGGGTGTGCAAGACACATTTGTTGTGTCTGTCTGTTAAGGTACCTCCATGGTAACCAAGCTTTGCACAAAGAATACAATTTGTTTTAATAATCTTGTGGAGCATATTCTTTCCAAGTTTTAGCAATTTTATAGTTTTGGTATCTTTGATGAGGCATTATAATAACAGTATAAAACTCAATGCATGTGCAGTGTGTAAAATAAGTATGTGAGCAAACTATTGGAAGTAGTTTGATCGATTCATATGAAACTCAGTACACACAACGCAGAATTGTCTTTTGTGCTTTTGTAGGACATGACCAGTTTTGAAATGTCTGTGCTATTTTTTTGAAAAACCTTATGTTGGATGTTAATCACTTGAGGTGATATTCATAGTCGAGCATTAGGGAAGATGAAAGACATATATGTACCTAACTATACTTAATGTTGTGCTGAAACTGATATGATTCAGGATTTGAGATCGATATGGAGTATGTATACATGTATACTCGTACACATTAAGGAAAAGAATCACTCAGACAATTTTTAAAGCATTTATATATAAAGTAAGATGTGAAACTTAAAAGATAAAACCAGTTATGGTCATGCGACTGCATTGTGAAAGGATTGTTGTGGAATCGATCAGAAAAGGTTGATCATCTAGCATATAAGTCTTGGTGTGTACTGCAAGGTTCTAGAATCATCGAAATGATAAAAAAATTGGCCCAGTCTTGGTAAAGTTACAAGCACTGTACACAGAAAGATGTATATGGGACTACGCACAAGTGCGCGACACATGCGTTATATCTATCAAGTCCAAATAGATATAATAATTTACCAAATATATCAATTAGTAGGCAGTTTCTCGGCAAAATTTGTATGATCACGTACTAGTCAAAACATTGTGTGCGGGCAAGCACTGAATCAAATGACCGGGGTAATAGTATATTTGTCAAGCGCGTAGAAACATTACTGTTATAGATACTTTTCTTTGGTAAACTTATCTACACATTGCCTATAGAGTATGTCAAGTTTTTATGAAAGACACAAGATAAGATGTATATAAATAAGCAGTAACTAATAAGTAACAAGACATGGTGGTATACAAATAAAGTATATTGCTCCTTCTTAATGACGACGGTTAAAGTTGTCATAGCGATAGATGCTAAATAAAAATGTGCCTTTTTTAATACACATGATCTGTTTGTATGCAATGGTTGAAATCAACATCACGTTTAAATATTGCCTTCAGTACAGCAATTATAATTTGTATTCATCTCAATAATGTTGTGTAAATTTAACTGTTAGTTATGGCCGAATAAAGCTTTCAATGTACACCATAAAAATATGTTATGTATCTTCATTTTAGCATTACTATAATTATATTAAAATCTTATGTCTTTACACATTTACAAGTTATCACGTACTGACGTAGGTCATGCAATACACAGGCACTGTAGAACACAACTTATTTACAAGAAGTTACAATCACTTTTTTTTTTAAACTTTACAATTGCATGCAGTACCAAAATAAGAATACTGAAAAACACTGCATTATGGACAAGTATGAATCAAGTAAGATGTTAAATTAATTCACTACTGTTATTCATTATAGTATACTGATACAACAATTTTTAATATTTTTTTTAATTTATTTCTTTTTATTTCTCCACTTTCCCTTTAGCCATGTACCTTCATGTTGTTATATATGTTAAAGGTGTCGCTCTGGACCTATAACATATGATAAGACAAAAAATCCACCAGTTATTTCTGATTTCTATCAAATTTTTAGATTTTGTGTTGTTGTTGTTGTTTGGTATTATCGGCGTTTCATTCTTTTTTAGAATATTTACGCCTTTCACTTTATTTCTTTTTTTTCTTCTATTTTTGGTACTATTTTTCAATTCATATTCATCTCTTTTTTTTTGGATAATATAATCTCAGATCTACTGGTCCATGAAAACCCCTCACCGCAATTGGCACCTTCCTGCCAGACCGGCGCGGTACATTGCGCAATCTTCTCGGCCATCATTGGCCTAGGCAACTCTGGTGCCGGTGAGAGGATTCTGGGGTAGATCTTTTGTGTCTCTTGTTTGGGGTTTACCGTCCTCAATCCGTCTTTACTCTTTCTTACCTTTTCTCTTCTAGTATTTTTCCATTTTGTAAAACCTTATTTTTCTATCAAAGTGGGTATCAACATCTTAGGGCATTTGGTTGTCGTGCGATATGTGCCAAAAAAAAAATGTGGATTTAGTAATTCCTTTTTGAATGAAACATGGATTTAGCTTCTTTTGGAATTGAATGGATTTAGCTCCTTTTGGAATGAAACTGTAATAATGTTGTTTACTTTCTTTTCGAAAGGTTATATTTATGTGTGATTTCACTATTATTATTTAAAAGGAAAGGTTTGCTGCTAAATTTGAATAAAATTTCAGTGACTTTATTGAGAAAATATGATTTATTTTTTATTTTTTAGGTACAATAACATGTTTCATTCCAAAAGGAGCTAAATCCACGAAAATAAAAAATCAAAAAATTTAGTAAACATCAGAAAAGCCGAAGGGAAGATTTTTTCTTATCATTATTGGCAGATAATCAGGTCCATGCAGGGTGACACCTTTAACATATATAACAACATGAAGGTATACATGGCTAAAGGGAAAGTGGAGAAATAAAAAAGGCAATTTACTCAGAAGTACCCAAAGTGGATTTGGCTCCTTTTGGAATGAAACTCTTCACATATTATAAAAGGAAGACAAGTAATATAAAAGGAAAAACGAAGGCCCACGTCATTTACATAGAAGGTAGGTGGACAGATAACCTCGATGTTTTTAATCTAATTTCATCTGGGAGATCATTCCACAGCTTTGTTCCTACAAACGAAATACAAAATTGCCCTTGCGTTGTCTCACATATTGGTTGATAGATAGAGTAAGCCACTTTCTTTACACTGTAGAAGTAATCAACTGGGTCATACGACGTACAATACATACACATACACTACTACTAGGTCGAGCGTACTCGCACTACATACACATACAGTATTCGCATATCGCGCTCAAAAACAATAGCGCTACCAGTACCACAGACCATGCAATTATGTGCAGGCCTCGCATACCATAATGTGTATAATATAAATCAGTCAGCGCGCTATAGACATGGTTCGGATATTACTTGCACGCCCATATCCGATCGTCGTCTTGGCGAAAATTCACGGTGTGCTGCCGCTTGACCGAGAGGTGGCGCTATACAATTACACTGAACACGCCTCGAAAGTAAAATTTTTGATAAATAAAATCATTTGCAGTCGAACAGGTTTTTTGCATATAAATTCACTCTAATGTAATATTTCGGATTTATATCTTCAATGATGCATTCTTAGACATTTATTGTATGTTTTTTTATGTTTAGATCATAGTTTCGTTCGCTAATGTGAGTATTGACCAACACTCAACTATTCCTTTAAAAGATTCATAACTTTCTTATCCGATTTTGCTCAAACTTTTTTGATTAGTTTGTCTAATTTTTCTGCTTCTATTAAAAGTAAGTTATTTTTGGAGTGGACTTACACTTTAAAGTTCTACGTGCAATTGGAGACACATAAACTTGTTTATTTAATAGGTTTTCCTTTAATTTTGATATTAAATTTTGAAACAAATATATATATTTCTCCAGTTTAAACCCCTCAACAATTATAGACAATACCTCCATTATAAAACACAAAAGAGAGAGAGAGAGAGAGAGAAAGAAGAAAAAAAAGAATGACCTACCGGTTTATAAAAAAAGATGATGAGGAGAAAAGGAAAGAATAATGATGAAGAAAACAACCGGAAAAAGTCTAGAAGACAAAATCCTGCCATCTGCATGCATTCCTGTTTCATTTTGAACAAAAAAGTTGCAATTTTATGATTGTTCATTATATGTTCATTAGAAGTAGACCTATAGTTTATACCGGTAGTACATTAGCAATTTAGTCCATTTTTATTTTCTGCGTGAATTCTCACCACACCGGCCTCGGTCATAAGTTTTAAATCATGTTGTGAAAAAAACATTGTGTTTGAAATCTAATACCTTAATTAACGTTGTATAAACTGCCCTTGTGTATTAACCGCACCCCTCTTTTTCGCCCTAAAAAAAAATTGAAAAAATAGTTTTTGTTTTTGCCGACTCTGTCGGCAGCAAGCCAGGTCTGTGTTAATAAACCCATGCGGGAAGGCCTTTAATTTAACTGCGAGGTGCAGTTGAATGTGTAAGATCATTCATGTATTATTAAAACACAGTAGAGGACCTAAAAAAGTAGGATAGAACCTTGTGGTACGCCGTGTGTAATAGAAGAAAAATTGAAGGAATTATTATTATAAACTACATATTGAGATCTATCAGAAAGATTACTTTCAAATCAAGATGACAGACAAATTTGAGTGTTGTTCTAGTTTCCGAGTGGTGAGTGGACACACCGATTACTGAGCTGTGAGACATTACCAGGCATAGCACCAGGTGGAAGGGCATAAATGGAAACTTTCAACAACAAAAAAACCCAAATGGAAGGGGTAATTTGCTGATAGTTCAAAGTTGGGTAAAGTTGTCTCTGAAATAGGTGTTCTAGAGAAGGAGGAGGGGGCATTGGGGATAGTTCTCTGCAAGGTACTTGTCCTGTAGTGGATTGGTAGTACTTTTTTTTCTTCCTAGAAATAATGAATCAATACCAATTTGTAAAGCACTAATCCAGAATATGTTCATCAATTTACAGGTCAACTAAGTTACTCATTTTCTTCTTCTTCTTTATTGATCACTAGTGTTGCCAACAGTATCAGGAGGACTATCTTGGCTGAGGTTCCCACCATAGCTATTGACTGGGTGGAAATTCAAGCTAATAGCTCCGTTCTGCATGATGAATTCATTTCTCATAGAGTTGGTAAGCTTTGGCAAATCATAAAGTTTTTTTTTTTTTTTTTTTTTTTAGAGTGGGGGGGGGGGGGGTGACATGTAGTATTTTGTGCCAACTCATTTTAGATGTCTTCAAGATAAAAACAATAGCAGTACAGGGGAGTGTTTCACAAACGCTAAGATCGACTTTAAGCTGGACTTAACTATTGCACGCCATATATGCCATTGTTTGCCCTCACAATGCCCTTTACTGGCATTGGTCTCTCAAGAGACATACAAATCATGGTCACAAATCTACAGAATTTACACTCTTTGGATAATTTGTTATTGAAGGAAAAATATAATCTAAAGATCATGATGGTGAGAGCAACCAGTGGCATGATTAGCTGCCATAGTTAAGTCCAAATTAAAGTCGATCTTAGTCTTTGTGAAACACTCCCCAGATGTTTATTTCATGTTGGTCAAAAATCAGAGAGTAGTATTTTTTTCTACTAGTCCAAATTGACAGGTTGGCATTAGGCTGTTCACTTGATGGATTACAAATTTTCTCGTGTGTAGCTGACTGGAAAAAAAATGGATCATGTAATAACCTTGACCAACAACTCTGAAATGCAGTTTGTGAAGAAAAGATAATGAATGTTTTTGGTTCAATTTTGTTATTGTCTAATGAGCTGAACTTGTTCTCTGTTTTGTAGGTCTCATCCCACTGACAAGTGATGAAGTAGTTGACAAACTCAACTTCAACAGGGTAAGTGGCTTCATTCATATCTCTTCTTTGTTCTCTGCTTTTAGTGCTGTAACCTTTCAGTTCATTTCTTTTTAATTCATTTAATTTCTTTAAACTTTAAAAACTGGAAAGAGGTTGTAAGTCGCTCAAGTATGCACTATTTTTTTTTTTTAATTGGAGTGTTGCAATAAATATTATAATATTGACTTAGTTGATGTGCAGACAATCTGGTATGAGTTATATTTTATGTAAGATTGGTTATTTTGATAAGATAGTAAAGAAAGAAGTGCACTAAATATGGTAATACCAACTTTGGGCAAATGCTCAATATCTTGGGCACTTGGAAATCACTATATTAAGGCAATGCCATTCAAACTGATAACATTATTGTACTTTATTTCTGTATTTAACAGGACTGTGGATGTGAGGAGTTTTGTTCGGATTGCTCAGTAGAGCTGTCACTAGATGTGAAGTGTACGGATGATCAGACACGTCATGTTACCTCTAGGGATCTCCTCTCAAGTAACCAGAAAGTTGTCCCGGTAAGCACTCGCCTCCTCTCCGCATCATCAAGCGTAATGTTATCAGTACCGGGGGATGTTTCATAAAGCTGTGCGTAAAGTTAGGCAGGACTTTAGTGTGTTGCAAGAAAATGAATAGGTTTGGGTAGAATCATTTTCTATAGGGAAATGGAGAATATTCATTGAAAATATATTAGAGTATTTGATGCTCCAACAGAAAAAAGAGAAAATGTATTAGAGTATTTTATGCTAAACCAAAGATAGAGAAAATGTAGTAGAATATTTTTAGCTCCAACTCTTTTGTTTTCTGTCTCTGCCATGTAGTTCTGATTTTTTAGGAGAATACCAGCATCAGTGATTTTGTGACATTTTATTTTCACTCTCCTATGCTCCAAAACTAACGATTTATTGATACATGTACCTAACCATTTTTTCAGGTAACTTTTAATGATATTCAGTGCCCTTGCAGATCTGTAAGTTGTCCAAATCCAATTAATTACCGTATTTGCCGACGTAAAGGCCGCAGTATTTTTAGAAGAGAAAATATCAAAAAGTTGGGGTGCGGCCTTTGCGGCGAAAGAGTAAAAAAAAAAAAAGTCGCAAGTCAAAACCATGAAACACAGCACGAATTTGTACATATGGGACATGACGGACATTTCTAGAATAACTGTCTAGAGTACACATGTCTTACCGACAATTATGTGTTATATTTTTTAAATGAAGAGCAAAGTTTTGTCAATCTCGAAAATAAAATTCATAACTTACCAACCAAACTCTACTGGTAGATCTAGATTTAAGTTTTTGCCATAGCTAAAGCCCCCTCAATCCTCTCGCTCGCGCGATCAAAGCTATGGCGCAATACTCAAGAGAAAGACGCAATATATACACAAGAGAAAGCTGGAAGGGATAGCATCAGGGCCGGGATTGCCGAGCGGTCTAAGGCAGTGATTTGGGTCACATCTGCATTTGTAGGGGAGGGTTCATATCCCGCCTCCGACAATTTTTTTTTTAAATGTCGAAATCGGGGGTGCGGCCCATGCGTTGCTGCGGCCTTATCGCCAGCAAATACGGTACGTTGATCATCTCACCATTTTGTTTTACTATTTTTAATTTTCAGGTTCCGTCAAGAAATCAGGAATCGAGTGACTATGGTGAAGTAGATGGTGAGTTTTTAAAACAAAATAAAGAAGATGTTGACGTAATAGAGCCTTCCTTAAATTTCTTCAAGGGTTGGAAAATCATAAAATCCTTGAATGTTACAAGTAGAAAAGTATGGCCACTGGTTTTTGGATCACAAGGGTCCGCGGTTCCAAGTCCCGCCACGGCACTAATGTCCTTTGGCAAGACATTGATCTACATTTGCCACTCTCCACTCAGGTATTACATGGGTACCCGGTAGGATGCGAAAGCTAATGTGGTTAGATGAACAAGTTTGCGCTTGTAAAAAATGACGCCTGGCTGGATTGCTCCCAGGGAGTGGAGAATGTGCATTCATTGTGTGCGGGTAAGCCTGAATCCGATGACCGGGCTAATAACATATATCTGATAGGGCCTGCGGTCCTGAAAAGCGCTATATAAGAAGAAACTATTATTATTATATATTATTAAATGAAAACGTTTAGAGGTAAATTTCAGGCTAATAATAAAGGAGTCAATGATAGCAAAATAGGGCAATATTGTGTATTTTATTTTGCTACTCAATGCTTCAAGGGTATTGTTATCTGTTTTAAAGGTAAAGACCAGTTATGGTCATGCGATTGCATTGTGAAAGAAACGTTGTGGAATCGATCAGAAAAGGTTGATCATCTAGCATCTAGCATCTGCAAGGTTCTGGAATCATCAAAATGATAAGAAATTTGGCCCATTCTTTGTAAAGTTACAAGCACTATACACAGAAAGATGTATATGGGACTACCCTATATCTCTCACAGACCATGAGAGAAACAAATTTACCAAATATATGAATTAGTAGGCGGTATCCCGGCCAATTTTTTATCATCATTGTATTTTAATAGTCAAAACATATTCTTTCACATGATTGGTAATGAGAGCTTCCATTTCATTTTTTGAAATTGGGGCGTTTCCAATACTGGTCTTTACCTTTAATAGCAGTTTTGAAGGACAAAATAATACCACCTGCCCTACATCCCATGGGCAACACAGTTTGCCAGACAGTTACAGTTACTACTTAAAACATTCACTTGCCCTACCAGCAATGCTTTTTCTATATTTGGTGAAAACATTGAGCAATACAGTGGTTATTCTGTAGCACTCTCCCTTTTCATATCCATTAGACATCCTGATCGTGAAGCTGAGGAAAGGGCAGGAGCTGAGGTTACGAGCTTATGCCAAGAAAGGTTTTGGTAAAGACCACGCCAAATGGGTCCCCACTGCGGCCATTGCTTTTGAATACGACCCTGATAACATTATGAGGCATACAGTCTACCCTAAACCAGAGGAATGGCCCAAGAGTGAATTCACAGAAGTAGATGAAGACACAGGTAAGTCCTCTACATTTTTTGTATAATAATTTTTTTGGAATAATTATTTAAATTGTAGTTTAAATTGTTAAATTGTTAAATTAATTTTTAAAGGTATAGACCAGTTCTGGTCATGCGATTGCATTGTGAAAGAAACGTTGTGGAATCGATCAGAAAAGGTTGATCATCTAGCATTTGGTGTGTACTGCAAGGTTCTGGAATCATCAAAATGATAAGAAATTTGGCCCAGTCTTGGTAAAGTTACAAGCACTGTAGACAGAAAGATGTATACAGGACTACCCTATATCTATCCAGTCCGGATAGATATAATAATTTACCAAATATGTCAATCAGTAGGCAGTTTCCCGGCAAAATTTATATCATCATGCATTAGTCAAAACATTCTTTCACATGATTGGCAATAAGAGCTTCCATTTCATTTTTTGAGAGGTGGCGTTTCCAAAACTGGTCTTTACCTTTAAATTATTATGAATTTGTATTTTTTGTAAGTATCATTTTTTTCTTTTTATATTATGGTCTGTTCTTCAACATGCATGGAAATAAATGCTACTCCATATTTAACATGCTCTTAAGATTTAGATATAACTAGGAAATTCTCTTATGTCATAAGTGTTCATGTACACTACAGATCTATAGCAGAGTGCCCTGCATATGATGAGTATGTTCATAATGAAACTATTACTACAGTGAACTGATTTATAGCATCCAAGGGCCAAAAGAATAGCAAATCCCATGATAATGAAATAATTTTTTTTAAATCAAAACCGAAGTTAGATGTACATATTAATTGATCTATTATCGCAAATTCAAGTATCAACAACAAATTTCCTCTAATTGTTAATAAAATGAATTATTAAACCAATAGACATTTTTGTTTTAATACATGTAAGTATGTATCAGTTGAAATTATCTAATGTTAAAAGAGATTGAAATTTGCATGTTTTGCCTTTATGTACATTAATTCCCATGAAATCATCATATATTGTACTCACTAATACAGTGAAGCATCTTTATTTGTTATCATTTGTACATGTATTTTGTTTTTCCAAAAAAGCCCAGGGCAAGTTTGATGGCGACGCTGTTCCTAACAAGTTCTTCTTCAATGTCGAGTCTATCGGTGCTCTGACGCCTGAAAACATTGTCTTCTCTGGATTGTCTGTACTGAAGAAGAAACTGAGTGATCTCCAGACGCAGCACAGCCATGAAGCACAGGCACAGGCCGAGGGATTAGCCATCAACTGAGGAATGAAGGGTGGTGTTTGTTTGTTTGTTTGTTTGTAAGAATTCAGGATTATTCAAGACTCTAAGTTCTGAGATCAGTAGAAGAGACAGAGAGAGAGATCATAAGAGAGAGAGAGAGAGAGAGAGATAGAGAGAGAGATGGAGAAAAAGAGATAGAGTTAGAGATAGAGATAGAGAGAGAGAGATGGAGAAAAAGAGATAGAGTGAGAGAAAGAGAGAGAGAGATGGAGAAAAAGAGATAGAGTGAGAGGAAGAGAGAGAGAGAGATGGAGAAAGAGATAGATAGAGGGAAAGAGCCAGCAAGATGAGAGGTTTTTGGAAATAGCAGACATCATGAAGGAAGTAGAGATCAATGGATGTCAATGTTCATCCCTTCCTATATGAATACCGGTAGATACTCTCTGTGAGGCCATGCCACCGCTATACTTCAACCCTTTGCTCTTAAACTTGATGTCATACATGTACAGTCAAACCTGCTTTAGTCTACAAAGACCACATTTTTTGTTTCCCTTGAAAATGGTTTCTCGTAGAATCATGTACTAAAGGAACCTGTCTACAAAGACCACTTCGTCGCCTGGCTGGCAGAAGGGCGTTAGCTCGAATTTCAGGTCAATAATGAAACTTTAAGCAGAAGGGCGTTAGCACTAAATCGCCTCAAACTTTTATAAAGCTTGACTTATTTCCGAGAAAAAAAAATTGTGGACGTGTTTTACTACAACATTTTTATTATGTTTTAAACAAATTTTCGGGACAGAAAGCAGTTTTAATATAAAACAAGTCTTTAAATGTGAATAATTCGAAAAAAAGTAGTTTTCGAGTCGCTTCTGCCACCCGGCCGACGACTTTTTGTGTTTCCCTTGGGTGATCGCTATAGACAGGTTTGACTATATCCTTAGTCTGGCCAGACAGACGTAGTGAATTTTGAATATGAACGGCAAGGAGGAGACTCGTCACTCATGGGAAATACATCTTAGCCAAGGATATAAATCGGGCCTAATATAAATTCCTTTTTACTCCTATTTGACAATGATCCACTTGAAGGAAATCAAGCTTGATAGTAGACAAATTGGCTTTAATGTGAAGTAAGGTAGAGATTAATTGCCCTTTATTAGTACTGAAGGCACTTTTTACTGACCAAGCTTCTTTTCTTTCTTCCTTAAAATTCCAGAGAGATTAAAAAATTACAGGTATGGCTTTGTGGAACACTATTTTTAACAAGATAAAAATAAAAAGGGCGTACCGTACATACCAACTTCAAATCTTCTGTCATACATGTTCATCAATTTGGTTGCATAGCAAAGATAATTATTTGAATGCTGTGAGCACCGAAATCGGTAGCCTAGCTGAGCCGGGGTAATATTGGAGCGCTTTGAGCACCTTGCAGGGTGGATATATGCGCTATATAAATACCCAATATTATTATTATTATTATATCTGGTGGGGATGTTTGACATCCTAAGTTTAAGTTTGTTTTGTTTTCAACAACTATGAATGTTATGACAATATCTCTTGAAGACATCTTGCAAGTTTTGTCTATAGAACAGAGATATTTCCCTCACATTTAATTCCTCTGTTTAGTAATCTCAAAAGAAATTATGGTATGATCTTAAGCGTAGAGCACACATTGAGTGTGACTATTTTACTGGGACTTTATATTGTTCCAGCATGCCTGTATAGTGTGAGATATGTAGACATGAGAACAGGAGTTTCACATATAATCTAATGCATGCTGTTGTCTCTCAATTGCATCAGAATCCAAGTGATAGTGTCTTTAGTAAATGATCATTTTTTTTACTGAAAACTTAGTATATCATTGTGATATCAAGTAAAATCAGGAATGTGTATAAATTAACACTCTGGCATGAAAATGCATGCTGTACTGGCTGTACTGCAAAGTAAATTATGATTCTGAAAAATACGAATATCAAGAAAAACAACAATGAATGAAGAAACTAATTTGAGTCCCTTTCCAGTTGGATGTAAATTGACCATTCTTGTAAGGTAAAATTATCATAGGAATGTTGACATCTGTAAGTACCATTTGTCAAGATATGTGTACCAGTGTAATGTTTTTGCCAATTCAAATTGCGTTCTGTAAATATTGTTGTAAATAAATTCTGTAATAAAATGAGAGAGAAATTTGTTGCATTGATATGTATGTCTCGTGTCGAAATACATTGTTCCATTAAAAAAACTGGATGTACTTTGAAGCCTTCATAGACCATTTTGGAATCCATAATGGAGACAAGAGTTATTACATGACATGTGTAACCTAGACAATGGCGGAGAGTATCCCAAGTGTGACATCATACTTCCCAAGTTGTCAAGTTTGCTGGTTCCAAGATTTTGCAGTGAACCTTGTGAGCAGGCTCTGTTGTTTGAAACCAGTAACCTTAACAATATTTTTAATACACTTAACATACATGGGAGCATTATAGATGACATACAAAATTAATACTGCAGCATATAGAAATTGGTCTACTGGTATTTTCTTCATTTTTTATTCTGAAGGTAATAGAGTTCCAGTTGACAGTTGGACATTAGTTTGAACATTATTTATACATACACACTTTTCCATATACACTGTAGCACAAAATACAATTGGCTGTTCAGTTTGTTTGACCATTAACAAAATGGTCAATTTCTCTGTACATTTTTATTATAATTTTCACTGATATGTTATGACAATAAATAAAAATTCATTAAGTATAATTGTCATTTATTTAAACATATTTGTGGCTTACACCCAGTAAATAAGATCGATCGATCGATCTGTATTGAAAAACAAGTCGGAAAAAATCTTGGAACCAGCGGGACTTGAACCTGCATCTACTGCTTGCCGGGCAGCGACTCTACCACTAGGCCATCACTGGTCCATGGCACAGTCACGATGAACTAGAACAAATACCCAAGTTCTCATGATTCATTCTGACTCATTAATATTCATTAGTCCGCCATATGACAATAACTTTTATAAATGTAATGCTTCCTGGGAGAAATTTCAATTATTTAAACATATTTGTGGCTTACACCCAGTAAATAAGATCGATTGATCGATCTGTATTGAAAAACAAGTCAGAAAAAATCTTGGAACCAGCGGGACTTGAACCTGCATCTACTGCTTGCCGGGCAGCGACTCTACCACCAGGCCATCACTGGTCCATATAAAAAAATATAATTGTCATGTAACTATACAATCAATAATCACAATGAATCCAATAGTAAAATCTTACATGATTGTAACCCTAAAGGAATAGGATGAATATAATGATTTTTAAAAAAACTTGACCTTGAAGATTTAAAAAAAATTATTTGCATTATTGCAAAGGTGAAACTTTGATTGGGCAATTTTATCATTTTATCAAAGTTCAATGCTTGGAAAAATTCAAAGTAATGATTATTATCAATTGCAAAACGCTTAAATACAGCCCCGGCATAGCACCTGAAGAGCTCCATGAACGCTACTGAGATGTGTGACATTCCCGGCCCCCCCCCCCACTCAGTGTTATTTAGGGTACGCATATGCGTGTTCCAACCAACCCCCCCCCCCCCCCCCCCCCTTTTCAGCAAAAGTCCGGTGTGTAAAGTCAATACGGCTCGACCTTTTTCTTTTGTATACGAGCCTTTTTCAGCACCCCCCCCCCCCCCCCCTTTTCAGCAAAAGTCCGGTGTGTAAAGTCAATACGGGTCGACCTTTTTCTTTTGTTACGAAAAGGACATTTTGGCAACACGCATGGGGTCCGTCCGTTCTCGGAGTGGGGGGGCCGGGGTGACATTTCAGGTTAAGCATGTTTTGCACAAGCAGACGATGTTGCATAACATCTCACACATTTTCAGTGCCTGTTATGTCGTCTCTCTTCAGTCAATTCTCTTACTTCACTACCATCAGGCTAAATGTTTAATTATCTGCCAATAGTTGATATAGTCTTGAAATTAGTGCAGAGTCTTGCAAGTCACTGTCAGCTAGTATCTTCTCTCACACGATAGCCTCATATAGCTTCCCAATGAATGCTATTAAGCACGGTCATAGAAGCATTGGCTATGCATGATACATTCACATTGCATAATCAGCACAGCCTGGTTCACTCGGGTCTAGGTGTATGGCTGTGTGTTATGTTTCATCTTCAGCTAGTTTCTTCTCTCTCTCCATCACTGAGTTGTAATGCTCTCCAAGGCCGTATGCATGATGGTGGTACCTGTAGAAGTTTTAAGGTCATAGCAAAGGGAATGTGTCAAAAGGATGTTGGTATGTTTATGTACTGAAAAATCAAAGCAGGTATAGTGCATTTTAACGAATTAAAGGATAAATAGTATGACAAAAAATTCCCACATCCACCCCCCCCCCCCCCCCCCCCCCCAATTTTATAATACCCAGTCCCGGTAGATTAATGTGAATCCAACCATAGGGAAAGACTTTCAAAAAAATGTTTCACAGCATCAAACTCCTCTATAAAGTAAAGAAGGTATACAAAGTTCTCAGGAGCTCTGTTTTTTATAGTTTTTCTCTGCAGAGCAAATTTTTAGAGGCAATATATTATCAATTTCCAGAGCTAAATCTCTCTACTACATGTAGTCACTGCTTTAATGACCACCTGTCTACAAAGACCACATTTGTTTGTTTCCCTTGAAAATGGTTTCTAGGAACCTGTCCACAAAGACCACCTGTCTCCAAAGACCACTTTGTGTTTAACTTGGCAGTTGCTATAGATAGGTTTGACTATATCTGTATATTTCAGCCAGCTGAAGTTATATTTTTCCATTTTTTTCGTAAAGAAATACACTATTCAAACATTATATTTTTCCAACACAAAGTATCATCCTTAAACATTACTATTTTTTAAATATTTTAATTGTGGTATTGAAAGGTATAAAGACAGTTTCAGCATCAACCGGTGATGTAATTGAATAGATGCATTGATCCTTGGTTGTTAATAATAATAATAATAATATTCAGCTTTTTTATAGCGCTTAATACATCTTGGACGTCTCTAAGCGCTTTACAGATATACTATTACCCCGGTCATTGGATTCAGTGCTTGCCCGCACACACTGTGTGCACAATCTCCACTCCCTGGGGAGCATTCCAGCCAGGCATTAATTGACGCTCAAAAACTGTTTGATATTTCAACTATTTAACTTACGATAGCATAATAGGATGACCTTTGAACTCTTCTCCCATCTTCAGTAGTGGACCTTCTGCCTGCAGTACTTCAATGGGTTTCTTGTATACCTCTGTTATGGCTTTCATCTGACACAAAATTCAAAACATACAAATTAAAAACCTAATAATTAAATGCATTTGGGTTCAGGTAAATTCATAACAAACATGGCGAATATTTGGTGACGGACACGGTACTACATAAATTTATTGTAATGGGCATTCTTGAAATTCACGACATTAAATTTGAACATAGATTTTTTGATACGCCTAAAATTGTGACTTAAATTCTATTCATTACATTTGTACTTTTCACAGTGATTTTATTGTCTGCAGAGCTCAATTTTGTAAACATGTTGTCAGTGCCTCATGAAGGGAATCATAAATCATTAGTTTTATACTTATATGACAGTCATATAGTTGAACTACAAATAAACTTTACCTCTCATGTAATATAAACAACATAAGTGTATGAGGAGATACATACGAAATGACCATTCCCACACCCAATACTCTAGTATACCTCACAACTGTATTAATTCAATAACCCAAGTAAAGCAAGGTTAAAAAACAATTTTTTGAAAGGAAAATATACTGTATATGTGGATTGTCCAATCAACTTGGTAATGTAGGACATGTGATGACCAAGTGGCTTGGACAAATAACAGGAGTTTACTGAATTTTTTTAAATGGAGAGTTAACATAAAAGAGAAGAGAGGAGAGTTGTAGAATAAATTAGATGTAGACACTGACGGACAGATGGCGGAGAGGGAGGGAGAGAGAGAGAGAAAGAGGGGGTGGGGGAGAGAGAGAGTGAGAGAGAAAGAGAGGGAGGGAGAAAGAGAGGGAGGGAGGGGGAGAGGGAGGGAGAGAGAGAGAGTGAGAGAGAAAGAGAGGGAGGGAGGGAGGGAGGGAGGGGAGAGGGAGGGGGAGAGGGAGGGAGAGAGAGAGAGAGAGAGAGAGAGAGAGGGAGGGAGGGGGAGAGGGAAAGAGGGAGGGAGAGAAAAAGAAAGAGGGGGTGGGGGAGAGAGAGAGAGAGTGAGAGAGGGAGAGAGTGAGAGAGGGAGAGAGAAAGAGAGGGAGGGAGGGGGAGAGGGAGGGAGGAGAGAGAGAGAGAGAGAGAGGGAGGGAGGAGGGAGAGAGAGAAAGAGGGGGTGGGGGAGAGAGAGAGTGAGAGAGAAAGAGAGGGAGGGAGGGAGGGAGGGGAGAGGGAGGGAGGGGGAGAGGGAGGGGGAGAGGGAGGGAGAGGAGAGGGGGAGAGGGGGGGGGGGTAGTCAGACTGGAAGTAGATAAGAGAGTTGAAGACTGAGGCACAGGGCCCTGTTTCACAACACTTGTTAGCAATAACAAGTCACAATAACTGTTAAAAGCTACTGAAATCATGGCATTTGATTGGCTGAGAGCAAATTTGTCATACAAATTTAGCATTTTGTTATTGACAACAAGTTTTTATGAAACAGGGCCCAGTAGAACAGATCCTCTCACTAATTACCTCATGATGACCACCCCAATCAGCTGTGTTAGCAACATCATCACAATACTTCTCATATTCATCTAGTAAAAACAAATGAATAATAATACAAAATAGATCTTTAGCAGTTAAAGATAAAGTTGAGTACTGGGCCTCGTCTTACAAAGCGTTGATATTTATCGCAACTATATATATACATAAGAGATAAGAGACTGCAAACTTGCAATTGATGGGAGGACTAGCGAATGATTTGGATCAATCGCAACTCTTTGTAAGACGGAACCCTGGTCTTTTGATTATTATTACTTTGTGAAATAAACTGTTCAGAAGCAATTGGGATCTAGGTTGATTATGTAGTACATAAGCATTGATGTATAGATTCAGAGGGGTGTTTCACAAAGATCCCAAGTCGAACTTAACTCTTAGTTCGACTTAAAAGTTATGGAAAGCCATTTGTAGCCTTAAAATAAAATATTAAAAAGTGAAAATTCAAGTATTTTAGACTTTTTATAAATTCCACATCAAGCACATAAAATCTCCTTGATAATAGAAAATATGAATGATTTGAATCAACATTTTATGCCTTTTAAAACAACTCTCACAATATACAGTATGTTCATAGATGCTAATGGCTTTCCATAATTGTTAAGTCCAACTTAGAGACAAGTTCAACTTAGGATCTTTGTGAAAGACAGCCCTGGAATGACCAAATTGATCCAGTCCTGCTGAAAATCACAATTTAATTGGAGTAAGGGGTTATTTTAAACATAACAATTTTTCTCTAACAATCTATTGAAAATAAGAAATACTTGCAGTCAAATTCTACTTGTTTCTATAATCTATTTCACCCAGCTTCAGTCATGCCTGTACTAACAGACATCTATCACATGGCTCACCTGGTGTCAACATGTCTCCTGTATCAGGTTTTGTCAGGAAGCACAAGAACTCATCGATATTGCATTTCATATGATCTGATACCTTCTGTCTAACCAACTCCATTTTCTCCTGCAATAGAATACAAATATATAGGAATAAAAAGTATTCACCCTTTCATTATTGCACAAAAGCAAATTAAAACCTTATTTTCCGCACCCCCTACAAACAACTGGTCAACAGGGGTCAAATTTTCAGAAGTTATAGTGACGACATAACATGTGGACCCAATCGGTTCACCTATAGAGCTGAGGCGATGAGCCGTGCTTAATTACCGGTAATGCAAAGTCATTGTGAATATGCATACTCCACATAAGATGATGTCATTAAGTTGATAGCAAGTTTTCGTTAGGTTGACAACTTTTGATTTCAAAGCTTTGGGTTTTGAGTTTTCAGAGGGCTGATACTCCTCTGACAGACACTAAAATGGCATATAATTGATATTATTGTAATATATGGCTTACAAGCTTTCTGTTGATATAAAATTCATCCATTTCATTTTTCAGTTCAGATATGGTCTTTGACAATCACTTTACAGCTTTCACAAGACTTGAACTGAGTGTCATAACTGGACATCAGTTTTTTTTTATCACTGTTTAAGCAACCCTCATACTACTTTGTGGAGTAAATTGGGAAGAGTTTTGTAATTTCAAGGAAAAGGCACTATACCCAATACTGAGTCTGTAAATTGGCTGAACTGAAAGACACAAGTATGATATCAAGACTAGTTGGTCTTCTTAATAGACCGACTACTTGCAAAAAATATTTTAAAAATAAGAAGAAAAAAAAAGGAAAAAACCAATGTCCCCTAATAATGAACTTGACCAATACTGTGTGACAATGATATATCAGTAAATGCTAATGCGATACACTAATTCATTATTTTAGCTGGTTTAGAATAATACACACCTCAATACCCTGTAAGGATAGTTGATGAACCACTGCATTGTACAAACAATGACCATCTGATGGTATCTGGGGTAAAAAAAAATCAATTAAATAAACAATCAATGAAAATGTGTTGTTTTCTAGGATCGATCATAAGGAGGAGAGGGAAATAACAGTGCATTGGATGGAATAGATAACAGCTACAGGAGCAGGCCAGTTTATTCCATCTTACATCTCAAATGTAGGGGTACCCAGAACCTCAAATTATTTTAATTTGCATAATAGTATAATATCAAATAGCAGAGAATTATAATATAAATATGACACCATGCACTGAGATGTTTACACATTAAGTCAGGTCACAACAATTCCTCTATGATTTCATGCAAATTTCATATCTTCTTCTTTCCGTGTACTTGTCTTCCCTTCCTTTCTGCAGAACTGAAGTACATCAATACAAATGTCTAAATTGTTCAAGGGAGACAGTTTTCTTCATACCCTTTTAAAAGCAATGTAAATTTCAGAATATGATTTGAGATTTTGAAAACTATCACATTTTGAAGAAAGGACCTAAAGCCGTCGGTCCTCTGGTTGCTTACTAACAAGTATTTATGCTTTCTTAGCAGTCAGGTAAAATAATCACCATTACTACTACTACTACTACTTGTTACACTCACCTGTTTTATTTGTAGATTTCTCTTTGATGTGATACATGCAAACTGTTTATTCTCAATGTTTCTTGCACTGTTTACATTATCCTTCTCTGCGATGGCTATCCTTTCTACCTTCTCCTTTTCTTCTTGAGCTTTCTTATTCTGTGATGAATTCAATAATACATACTTGTAAACTATTAAATGTATACTATCAAAACAAAAATGAACGCTCAACTGCTTCATTCCAATAGCAAGATGAACAAGAAAAATAAACAAATAAATGAAATCGATTAGGGGCCTTTTACTTTTTGACATGACCTTATCATGACATGTAAACGGTGTTTCAATCTAAACAAAATGTAATCAATCACATTCTTTTATAGTGGGGGGGGGGGGGGGGGGAGGGGGACTTTAATGCATTTACATGTATGAGCAGCTTTCTCACTCACAATGAAAGAACATCAAGTACATTTTACTATTGGACTATTCATAATCCACTTCATTCTTCATGTTTTTTTTTCTTTCTTTCTTATACTTGGCCTGCAATTTATTAAATATTGTGTAATCACCTTTCCGCATGTGGGTCTATTACACATCATTTCATTTATGCTTTATCAAATTTCCAAATTTTCTGCGGGTTGTTTCACAAAGACTAAGATCGACTTTAAGTTGGACTTATCTATGGCTGGCTGTTTATGCCACTGTTTGCTCTCACCATTTACTGACATTGGTCTCTCAAGGGACGTACAAATCATGGTTACAAATCTACAGAATTTACATTTGTTGATAATTCATTATTGAAGGAAAAAATATCATCTAAAGATCATAATTGAGAAACCAATGATGAGAGCAACCAGGGGCATGATTGGCTTGCCATATTTAAGTCCAACTTAAATTCAATCTTAGTCTTTGTAAAACAACCCCACTGGTAAGTCATTTTATATTGCTCTTCTTTTTTAAGAGGGTGAGGGTGGCTAATCATCAAAGACTTGGACTCACTCTTCTTTTCTGTGCTTTTGAAAGCTTCTGAGGTTTATCTCCTGATTCTTCATTGATGTCTAGTCCTCCAAGCATTTCTTCCGTTGCTACCTCCTGTAAAGTAAAAACAAACAAACAAAACAATGAAATGTAATAATCATTATGAATATAAAATAGATGATTAACATAATTAAAATGAGAGTCATTTTAAGAAATAATGAAGTAAAACAGCAAAATCAATACACCTGATCTTCAAATTATAATCTACAGACTGTTTGGACAAACATTTTAGCCCGAATACAGTAAATTTCAAAACCCTTATTTCCAATTCCACATTCAGCCCACCATGTTTTGGCTGTTTTACTGCGCCTTGAGCATTTGACTGTCCAGTGGATTTGGCGCCTTATAAATCCTATGTATTATTATTATTATTATGTAACGAATGGAAAATGGAAAATATCTTCATTATTATAGTCCATATGGTAGTCCTGTGTCCTTCAATCCTAAAGATTATTACAGGATAAATGTTGTGTATAATGTGCTTGTGCTTAATGGTGCAGTTTAACTATTTATCTTGAATATTAAATCTTGATTAAACAAATATTTTTTGGGGCTTTACAGTTTACAGTATCTTCTCACATTCTGAGCTGCATCCAGAGGTACAGCTGCCTCGTTAGCCTCAAGCTCAGCCTGATGCCTCTGATCAAGTTCTGCTTCTAGTCTAGCGATCTCTTCGGTTGCTTCTTTCTTCCTCTTCTTGTCTCCTTTCGGTGCAGCTTTCTTTATTCCTTGAATCTTAGCTGTAATATAACAATTGGTAAACATTAAAGTATTTCTTACTTGATCTTGGTATACATATATGCAGACATTCCTTACTTTTGGGTTAAATTGATGTCAATCAAAATTTACAATAAATCAAAAGGTGCAAACTTTAGCCTTTTATTTTTAGGGCAAGCATGAGGGGATCAGAAGAAAAAAATGTTCAGTCATCAACTTTGTAAGTTGTAAACTTGTATTTGTACATGTAGACCTAGATCTATGTATGAGAGCTACAACCCTGCTGTAAACATTGTAAATAGTTTTTCCTTTTTAGCAGATCTTGTCATTTCCATCTGCTCCTTATTTCTAAATAATGAGGAGATTACAACAAAAGTCAAAACAAAGCTGTGGGACTGAGCACAAACAACAGTGACAAATATCTACACAATCATTCATAGGAATTTCATTAAAGTACTTTATACTGCATTCGTGTCAAAAATCCCTGAAAAACTCATGTCAAAAGTGTAAGAAATAAATTTTACCTTGCAATTCTTTCCGTTCATTCCTGTGTTTTTGTTCCAGTTCATTTTGATCCATGGTTGTGTGGTCAACAGCTGAGCGATGGCTTATTTTCTGTTCATAGGCTGCGAGAAATAAGAATATTGAAAGCCAATTTCTGCAAGAATCGAGCGCCGTTCTTGTTGAAGCTGCGCAGGTGAATTGAGAGAATTTGCGAATATCGTAGCGTAAAGTAAGCCAAATGCAAGCCAACAGAACCTTGATTAACCTATACCCGAAACTCTTCGGATAACAAAAGCAATCACTCAGCTCGGGATCTACGGCTCTCAAGAAAGACCTTCTTTTTGGTAAGAAGAATGACCTTTATCAATTGTCATGTTAGAGTGTGTGAGTGGCAATTGTTTGTACCAATGAACGTTTTATAAAAATGTCTTTAACTTACGTACAGGCTTCGTAAAAGGAACTTATGAGCATTTTTTGTTTCATCATTGTTTTCTTCGATTTCGCCACCGCTTCCCGTGTAACTTCCCGGCCGGGTGGTGAGGCGTACATAAAGAAACGGGTACCGAACGGTACTACAGGGCCGTGGAGTGGAGTTGCAACTGCTAGCTCTGCCGCGCCGCGTAGCCGTAGGGCACTATTTTGATAATACATGTATCTACACAATTTACCACATGATGTTGTTTTTTCATTGTTGTTCCTGCATTTCTGTGTTATTATAATTATTTTTTTCTTTATCACGATCTACCATAAAAATTTGATTATATAGAAAGTTTATCTAATGTTATTAATCATGTCGTCCCTATTTTCACAGTGATTTTTCCTCACTACTAGTGAGGAAAAATCGTAACGCAAAGTGAATGCGATTTTTATTCACTACCGTCACTTCGTGAAAATAGGGACGATGTGTTCCTAACTTCCTATTATCCTAAGGCTAATGCTAATCATTATCCTATTCTTCGTGGTATAGGCCTACTCCTAGGTCTACTAGTACTACTAGTTTTGATATTAATAAAATCATAAAATACAGATACATGTAGGTCTAGACCTAGGTCTAAGTAAATTAAATTAGCTATCTCGAAGACATGAATATGAATGAGTGTGATATTGTTGTTGTTGTTGTTTTGGCTTTACTTTAGAATACCCGACCAAATAGGGGTTAAACAGTAGGGGCGCTGTTCCGAGAATAGGGACCGTCTTCGTAAATTTTTGCTGAGGATGCTGATTTCCGATCCCTGCATTGGCGATGCAAAAAAATGGTTTTACAATGATTTTCTTGATGCATTTTAGTGATTTTACATTGATTTCTGGTTAATTTTTGTGGTGGGGTATTCTAAAGTTGCTCCAATGTTTTTGTGATAATTATATTTTTACTTGTAAGATCATTACAACATTTGGGGGGGGGGGGCATTGCAATGATGTTGTTTCTGTTTTTGTTTTTTTTTGTTATTTTTAATACATATATTTAAACCGGAATACTGCTATCAAAGTCACTACTGGTATATTTATTGACTTTGGGATGGTGCTTTTGTTTTAAAACAGCTGTAAAACACTTTTCAAACATGATGGCAAGTCTACATTTACAACCATGTATTAACAGTTTAACACTCACAAAATGCCCCCCCCCCCCCTCCAACAAATAGAAATAATGGACAATGGACATGTTATGTTGTTTCATGCTTCATCTGCATTATTTCTTGTTTTCTCTTCTGCGACGAATACATTTAAGTATTGATAATAATAAAAAAATAAATCTTGTACAATTATGATAGACCAAGAAATAGAAATGAAATAAAGAAACTAAAAAAGCTGATGAAGAACAAGAAAAATTTAAATATGTGTAATTGTGTATGGATCCAAAACATGAATGAGTAATACATGTAGCATGTAACTGAATAAGAGAGGAGTCAGAGAAAATATAGAAGAAAAAAAAGAGGAATGTTAAAGGTAATACAAAGTTTTGGGAAATTTTGAAAATTGGGTGGATAGTGAATCTTTACAATTTTGATGTCCCTGTGGATGTATTATAAGCACTTAAAAAATTAGCCCCTAAAATACTTCCGTTTTGAATATAAAAATTTACCGGTGCTCCTGGTAAATTTTTATAAATTTCAAAATAGCGCCTATCGCCGTACAATGGTAGCTGCGACCATGAAAATCTCAGAATATGTAGTTGTGATATATAATTTCCAAACGGGAATAGCTAATCGGTCGAATTTAGTCAAGAAACATTGTTTCGTAGCTAAATTAATATCTTGACCTTGAGAGGGAGCTATACAACATAAAGAGTTTATTATTTATAATTTCATAACTTTAGACTCGATTTCAACCGCGACAACGATCAATGAATATTGTAGGAACGCATATGCTTCCGAAATTGTTAATTTGAACCAAATTCATGACCCCATACCAAAACTTTGTAATACCTTTAATAACAATAATAGAAAGAGGGAACAGAAGAATGATAACAGATAGAATGTAGAAGAAGAACAGCAGAAGAAAGTTTTTTACAAAAAGGAAGAATCAAGATATGTTGGTGACAAGTGTCAAGAGTCACCGAATAAACTTCACCAGGCATCTTTTTAAGAAAGACAACAAAAAACAAAAACAAAAAAAGAAACTTGTACAATATGGAAGGACAGTGCACTTTAATACTGCAACACAGGAAAGTACCGTAGTCCACATACATGTATACATGTACATCTCAACATGTCATCTTTTTCTACATGCGGATTTCAGAGTGCCAGAGGTTATCAGGTGTTTCCTTTTGTGCTTGTATGTTTCTTTTTAACATTTGATTGTGGCCATCGGTGAAAAGACAGTACAAGACATACTGTATGGAGAATTAAATATATATACAGACATCGCTTGTGCATCTGCACGACTGAAGCTGGTGAGTCTGGCCAGACTCACAGAGAATGCAAGAATGAATAAACATATAAGGGAGGATTATCATATGCTGTAGGAGATAGGAAAAACAGACAAATTCATTTACCATAAAAGGAAAAAAAAATGAGGGGGAAAATAAATGTTCAAGAAGAGATTTAAAAAATTGGGAAGAGATGATACTGCTCTTTTTATAGTCCTGCATTTGTGAGTTTGAGATGTGTAGCTTTTATAATGTAAAAAATAATATGTCTCAACATACATGTATATAGCAATGAGATGAGTTACATTGTATTAAGTGGACAGGAAAAAAATATGTTGTAAGCATCATACATCATATTATACATTTAGGATAGGATATTGCATCGTAAACTACCCACTAGTCACATGCATGCTAGTCATCCATCCGTCAGTCCTGAATAAATGGGCTGACAAACATAGTTCCCCGTCTATTGATTGAGACGTTTTTGATTGATTGGTTTTATTTGATTTGACTAGATCTGCATACAAATTACTATTTCCTTTCCTTGTCCTCAATATTAATATCTCTTAGCCCACTCTATCGTCATGCATGCATTCAGGAGTTTACGAACCATCCCATATTCAATTCAATTCCAGTCCGCCAGCCTTGTGTACCATTCAATTCCAGGCCGCCAGCCTTGTGTATCCTACCATTCCTACATTTACCTAATTTGTTTACAATTCATTTATCATCTTCCATGCATGGCAGTCAGATTTCAATCAACTTTGAGAAGCAGGAAGAAAAAAAAGAGATATTTAGAAACAGTATACCCTGTATTATGTTTATGGGGCAGTGTGCACTGTACTATCCTGGTAAGATAGGGTAAGCTTTGAATAGTAATCTGACCTAGGTAGTGTTTACTGTGGTTTAATCAGATTCATTTGAGAATTATCATTTGTTGAATTTTCTGACTGGTGTAATGTTTTCAGACTTTATGAAATGATAAGACTTACCGGTACTTGGTAGATAAAAAACAACGGATTGAGATGTACTGTAAATGATTCACAAACAAGTGTTGGTGAATGTTCCGTCTCTCCTGGTACATACCTAAACCAGAATTTCCTGTTCTCAGTAGATTTTTTTCTAGGCTCTATTTATAACCCTTTTGAGAAATTAACATGTTACCTAAATTTGTATGGACATTTTTTTCTTTGTAGACTAAATTCAAGATGAGATTATGGAGTCCACCAAATTTTTAAACATAATATCTGTGCTATGTATACATGAAACCAGGGACTATAAATGATTCCAATTTGATTAATTTCATTTAGTCTTTGAACTTCTGTATTTTAATGAAGTATAACCATTTTATTATACGTGTAGTGTATTTGCAGTGCAGTGCGTACAGTGTATGTGGAGTGCGTCAACCCACAGTGCGTTAATCTTCATTTCATGAAGCCTGCACTTTTCAGGAAGAAAAGAAGAACAAGTGATGCAAATTGTATTTACAAGGTCAAGGTGAATCACTGCACATTTAAATACCAGCTCATTTTTCACAAACAATTCATTGTAAATTTCCTGTGATAAGAATAAAGGAAATGAACAAAAACAAAGAGCTTGGTTAGAAGTTTTAAACACTTAAAAAAATAACCACCATATTGGGTATTTATTATTATACAGGGCGTATCATAATAAAGGATATTGAAGTTTAATGACGATTTATATGAAAACTACTGATTTCATAATCAAGCATTTTATGTCTGTTGTAAAGGACAGAATGTCCTCTTGTTAATGACACCCCGATCATACTACTACTGTCACAGTTGAATGAATAACAAAGCATTGCTGTCCACCATGTGAAAGGTGCACTGTGACAAGTTAGCATTCACAGATAAATTCTAAAGATTAGTGCTTGTGTCAGCCCAGACATATTGAAATGCTGAACAATGAGTGGATCATGTGTCTAAGAAGGAAATGTTATCAAACTTGGCACAGTGCACCTTTCACATGGTGGACAGCAATGCATTGTTATTCAGTCAACTGTGACAGTAGTAGTATGATCGGGGTGTCATTAACAAGAGGACATTCTGTCCTTTACAACAGACATAAAATGCTTGATTATGAAATCAGTAGTTTTCATATAAATCGTCATTAAACTTCAATATCCTTTATTATGATACGCCCTGTATACTTGCAGTTTAAAAAAAAGATGCTGAAACGATATTATTCAAGCCTTGATGTGATGAGCAGAATAAAGAGAGAGAGAGAGAGAGAGAGAGAGATGACAACCTTGCCTTGGTCGTTTTTTACATCATGTTTGATAATGAAAGGCGTGATATGATTTTGTTCTTTTCTATCCGGATAATTGATTTTGTGGGCATATGTTGTGTAGCCTGGCATTCAGTTCAAAGCATTTCTTATTTTCCATGCTTCTCTCTTTTCATTATAGATATTAAATAAACAGAATAGTTTACATAAGTTTGTAATTCACAGACCTTTAGCTGTAAACTATAGAGAAAGAAACAATTACTCCTACATAAATTGTACAGGTATATGTCATCATGCTATTTTTAACTTGAATGTGTTTGCATGAATTCCATCTACCGGTAATGCAAAAACAATTATTCTTTTCATTCTGTGGAAATGAATTTAATGAAGAGTAGCGAACCTTGGTATGTAGGTGTACCTAGCTGTAGTCCACTCCTGTACAATGTAGGCATACTGCTGTTGGGAGACGGTGTATGTACATGTAATTCAGATTCAAGGTTCGTTTTGTGAGAAAGAGACAGCGTTACATGTAGGATGGGTGAGTGTCATAATATTTCATATTTTCTTAATGTTCCCTTCAGAAAATCCAATAGCAGAGCTCACCTCTTGTGTCAACAGCAAACAGGGTTTTTGTTATTTTTCCATATGGCATTGCTTTTGTCATCCTGATGAGTCAGAAGCACGATTTTTGCACTTTGGCTCCTGGACCTAACAATTAGTGTGTTGATTCAATGAAAGGTCCATTATAGATCGTGCCATCGGATTTAGCATTATTATGTAGACAGTGTATATTTAATAATTTTGTTGGCTGCCCGCAATAAGGCATTTAGAGCTGTTTATTGCCAATGGCAGTAACAGCCTTTGTGCGGGCAGATGATTTCCTTGTAATTGATGAGTATGCAGTTAATTTAGGTGCAAGAAGATGGTACTGTTGAGTACCTTAAGGGCAAGACCTTGTACCGAAATCACATCTTCTGTTTGGAACCAGAAGGGCGTTAACTCTGTGTAAAGTAATTTGAGTTAACACCCTTCTGTCTCCAAACAGACATTGTCATAAATGTAGGTTTATTGGGCTTAGGGTACTTGTGTTCCGTTGTTGTACTTGGGATGAACTACAGTGTAAATGTTTGGATTTAGCTTTCTGAAAAGTCAGAAATGGGAAACGATAGAGGAAGGAAAATGTGATAAGAATCAAGGATAAGCTGCAATGGACAGTAACACTGCAGTTACACAATGTGTATGATTGAAGTTCAAAAGCAAGTAAGAAACCCACTTTGTTTTTGAAGACCCATCATACATGATGCATGTACATGTATCATTTCGTTTAATTTTGAAGTGATTATGCAGAAAACTATGGCAGGAAATGTTCTTTTTCGTATATTTTGAAGTCGATATCGATTCCTACATGTATATGTACACATTTATTCTGCTAAATTGGTGGGTTGTGGGTCTTTAAATTATGCACTGTAGTAAGGTATGCAGTTTTCCCCGATAATTTTTACCTAAATATTAACATGGTATGGAGACTGTTTTCAGAGTTCTTTGCGCAAATCTGAGCTTGGTTTGCTAATTACCCCATCTATTTTTTTTCCACTGCAAACAGCAATTGTATGGATAGGCCTACATGGAATGAAACATATTTCAATCCCTCCCTCACATACATTTACCTGTATTACAAAGGGAATATACATGTGTATAGTGTGTAATCAGTGCACATTTACATACATACATGTAGCAGACAATGCAAGGGCGAGGTATGTCTGTAGTTTGATTGTTTTTCTCTTGTTCCTGTGTTTTCATTGTCATCATGTGCCCTTCTGACTGGAGAAATGTTTACACTAGTGAAAGAAAATACTAAGGTAAAAACCACATACATGTATGTACACATCAGGTTGGTAAACATACATTGGACTTATATCTGAAGAAGAAAGGAGATATGGCAAAGGAATGGTAGGACATTTAAAGGGAAATCCAACTTTGATAGCAACCTACTCTAGATAAAGCAGAAAAATCAGAGAAGTAGACTGGTGAAAGTTTGATTGAAATAGGACAAAAGATAAGAAAGTTGTGATTTTTTTTAAATTGTAATCACTATACATGTAGGTATGGGCTCTTCAAATTGGCTGAATCGGTAATGTCTCTGTTACTACAATTTCAATTTTTTTTCAAAAATGCATGACTTTCTTTTTAAAGGACTTGTATTAAGATACTCTCCATAATATATTTTGAGTAGGGTGAAGGCACTTGGGAGAAAAACAGAAGTTAGTGATATTTTTTTAGACAACATCCGGGGGAGTTATCCATCTCTACGTCACAATCCACTGAAAATTTGCTAATTTGAGATTCACCTAGCTGTAGTGATATCATATTCCAAATATTTATAACTTTTTTATTTTTGTGTGGACCCGATTCATTTAAAGGTAAAGACCAGTATTGGAAACGCCCCAATTTCAAAAAATGAAATGGAAGCTCTCATTACCAATCATGTGAAAGAATATGTTTTGACTAATACATGATGATAAAAGATTTGCCGGGAAACCGCCTACTAATTCATATATTTGGTAAATTTGTTTCTCTCATGGTCTGTGAGAGATATAGGGTAGTCCCATATACATCTTTCTGTGTATAGTGCTTGTAACTTTACGAAGAATAGGCCAAATTTCTTATCATTTTGATGATTCCAGAACCTTGCAGATGCTACATGATCAACCTTTTCTGATCGATTCCACAACGTTTCTTTCACAATGCAATCGCATGACCATAACTGGTCTTTACCTTTAAGACTTTCGCCATTCTGTTTCTCTGATTTTTCTGCTTTCATTCAAATGAATTTATTACAAGGGTTAGATTGATTTGCACTTATTTATATTATTGTATCTCTCAGTGTCATGCATGGCTCTTACGTTATTTATCCATTTTGAGTCCATTAAGTTTAGAACACTGTGGTTTGGAGTCTGTGGACAAAGAAGAGATTCTCTTTTCTTCTCAAATTTCTTAGTACCTTAGTACATCAATTGCTATAATAACCATAAATCTATCAAATTTCTGACAAATTTAGGCATACAATTTTGGAAATCAAGGGGTGGGGGGGGGGCGTACTGGATGAGGATTAATATAGGTTCTTGACCATAAACCAATAAGACTGTTAAGACAGTATGAAAGTTTTCATTAAATCATATCGTTCAACACAGCAAGTGTCGGGTGTGTAAGTACAGCAGTATTGACGGAGTCTGAATAGAAGATGTGATGCATTCCTTTCTAAGATATTCCCATCTGGTCCAGTCATCGTAATTCCACCCTTCTACAAAGTGGCTGACCATATAATACCAGCCTTTTACATTACACCCAGGGCTAACAGATGCCAAGTGTCTGTCAAATAGACCCACATAAGACTTATGTGATCCTGCATACTGATACAGGTACCTACAATGTACATTTTGTACCAATATTCAAAGATCAATCATTTGATTTATGTTTTACCCAGGATATTAATGCTATAGTAATACTCATGTAATACTCTCGTAATACTCTCATGTATAGCCAATCCGTATTATAACTAAAAGAGTGATGGTGGGCACTTCTTCAAATCATTTGAAAGTGTGGTTAGCGCACTTGCAGAACCCTTATAGTAGCAATTGTCTCTTGTACCACCTAGAAGTTTATCTTCAGATGTTCTAGCTATTTTTGTTTGTCTTGAATTATTCCAACCACTGTGGTCTACGTACCCTGAAAATCATCTGATGTTTGAATAATTTTACCATTTGCAATAAAGCATTCTAAATATTTTCTTAATTTGCTTGTAAAATGTGACTAATTTAGCCATTGGCTGTTAATCACGTTTTGTATTATAATACAATGTGTGTATAACTCTAAGCCTAAGCGCCACCGTCTCTGTATTGCCACTGTGCAATGAATCTCCCTTATATCTCCATGTTTTATCTCTGGACTTTATAATGTCATCTCCATCTGCCCGACTCCGAATCTGACCCCTAGAACCATGGGTCCTCCTCATTAGCCGCATCATCAGCTGCGCCTTGATTATCAACTTTCATCTTGAAATAATTGACAGGGCTGTGTTTGTTAGATCATGTGGCTGAGAGGCGTGCTTGCTTGGGAGTTGGATTACAAGATAGTTGGTGTTGCTGCAGACGGTATTATGTTGTAATGGGAATAGCACACGATGAAGAGCGCTTAAGTGTCATTGACTTGTGAAGAACTCTGCACCTGTAAAAGTGTCATGTGTTTTAATCTCCTCACCCTGAAATTGCATTCATGATATGAATGATTAATTGCTGCATATTTTCAATATGGAAAAAGTTGCTCAGGCTCAACTGAGCAAAGTTGTGTGTTGATGTTGTTGTTGTTGTTTGTTTGTTTGTTTGTTTGTTTGTTTTGTTTTTTTTGTTGTTTTTTTTGTTGTTGTTGTTTTTTTTGGGGGGGGGTAATTTCACATTTAATTTACCACATGTGTTTGACTGCCACGTTTAATGTTTGCCATTTAAGGCCTATGAATGCTATATTTATCTATCTACAGTACGTGATTTAAATTAAGAGTACCCACTACAGTTATGTTTAAGCAAGGAGTTGCTGGTATCTCCTTGGTTTAAGCATGTGTAGTTATATGATATCTGTATGTATTTGTAATCAATTGATGGTATGTGCAACTTTAACCTTGAATTGTACAAAAATGTTTACAGAAACAGATTTTTATTATTGTTATTTTCATAGGAAAAATTCAGATTGTAATATGATGCTCTTATTTGTTTTATAATATTGATGCAATTTTCTCTTGATGAACAGTTGATAAAGCCATTCAAACATGTATTTTTATCACATACAGGTAGTACACTACCGCTCAAAGGTTTTGGCACATCGGTTCGGTAACGGTTTGGTGCGCAATGTCCTTCGGTTAGCCTCCGAGGTTAATCTCCATGATTTTGTTGTTCACCGCAAAGTCTCGGTTAGCAAACGGTGAGCAAACGGTGAGCAAACGGTGAGCATACGGTGAGCAACCGGTTAGCAAGAGAGAGCGCACGCGCGGATTTCTCTGAACGGTGAGAAATCGCGGTTAGCTAAAAGCGCGCACGTGGTGAGCTAAGATCGCGCACGCATTGAAAGCTGTATTGTGACGTAACAATGACAGATTTTATAAAGCCTCATGCAGATCTAGGAATCACGTTTGCTAATGTATAAAGAATTAAATCAAGTAAATAATCATTTTTGTATCATTCTGTCGGCAATGACATCAAGTAAATAATAATTTTCGTATCATCCTGTCGGCAATGACATCAAGTAAATAATCATTTTCGTATCATTCTGTCGGCAATGAAATCAAGTAAATAATCATTTTCGTATCATGCTGTCGGCAATGACATCAAGTAAATAATCAATTTTCGTATCATTCTGTCGGCAATGACATCAAGTAAATAATCATTTTCGTATCATTCTGTCGGCAATGACATCAAGTTAATAATCATTTTCGTATCATCCTGTCGGCAATGACATCGAAGTAAATAATCATTTTCGTATCATCCTGTCGGCAATGACATCGAAGTAAATAATCATTTTCGTATCATTCTGTCGGCAATGACATGAAGTTGATAATCATTTTTTTATTATTCTGTCGGCAATGACATCAAGTAAATAATCATTTTCGTATCATTCTGTCGGCAATGACATCAAGTTAATAATCATTTTCGTATCATTCTGTCGGCAATGACATCGAAGTAAATAATCATTTTCGTATCATTCTGTCGGCAATAACATCAAGTTAATAATCATTTTCGTATCATCCTGTCGGCAATGACATCGAAGTAAATAATCATTTTCGTATCATCCTGTCGGCAATGACATCGAAGTAAATAATCATTTTCGTATCATTCTGTCGGCAATGACATCAAGTTAATAATCATTTTTTTTATTATTCTGTCGGCAATGACATCAAGTAAATAATCATTTTCTTATCATTCTGTCGGCAATGACATCAAGTTAATAATCATTTTCGTATCATTCTGTCGGCAATGACATCGAAGTAAATAATCATTTTCGTATCATTCTGTCGGCAATGACATCAAGTAAATAATCATTTTCGTATCATTCTGTCGGCAATGACATCAAGTTAATAATCATTTTCGTATCATTCTGTCGGCAATGACATCGAAGTAAATAATCATTTTCGTATCATTCTATCGGCAATGACATCAAGTTAATAATCATTTTCGTATCATTCTGTCGGCAATGACATCAAGTTAATAATCATGTTCGTATCATCCTGTCGGCAATGACATCGAAGTAAATAATCATTTTCGTATCATCCTGTCGGCAATGACATCGAAGTAAATAATCATTTTCGTATCATTCTGTCGGCAATGACATCAAGTTAATAATCATTTTCGTATCATTCTGTCGGCAATGACATCAAGTTAATAATCATTTTCGTATCATTCTGTCGGCAATGACATCGAAGTAAATAATCATTTTCGTATCATTCTGTCGGCAATAACATCGAAGTAAATAATCATTTTCGTATCATTCTGGTGGCAATGACATCAAGTAAATAATAATTTTCCTATTATTCTGTCGGCAATGACATCGAGTAAGTAATCATTTTCGTATTATCCTGTCGAGTATGATTGAGTAATATAGCAAGACCAAATTTTTTAATAATATAATAGCAAGCAAGACTAAGAAAATATCGCAAATATAGTTCAACCCTAAACTTGATTTATTCAACTCGCGTGGCCCTTGTCACATTCCACCAAGTCTCAAGAGAAACAAATTACGGTATCTCTTATCTTGTTGACATAATTATATCATTCAACGACTGACTCTTATCTTAATCTATTGCTGAGTGACTTGATGACAGAGAAAGTGCATGTTACGCAATGTACGGTCTCACCCAGGCAGGGAGAAAGTTATGGTTCCCACGCTAAGACCTTACTTCTTGGAGCCTTGCCAACTTCACACCGCGCGTGACTATGCGCTCATGAAAGGGGTTCTCTCTCTCTCTCTCTCTCTTCAGATGAACTGAACTGTATTGTTCCCATTCCAATACAATTTACATATACTTACGAACCAAGTCATAATTGTCTGGCGGCCGCCAGATAATTCTATCTTTCCTTATCATGATTATGTTATTTTCCTTGTATCTTCTTCACTTTCTACCTTTTCTTATGTTATTCTTTGTTTTTATCCTTCCACCTTCTTCTCTTTCTATTTTCCGTATGTTACTCTTTGCTTTTATACTTCTATCATTTCCTCTTTCTATTTTCATTTTGAAATTCTTTGTTTTCCTTTCTATCTTCTGTTCTTTCCTGTCATTATTCTTTGTTTTTATCTTTCTATCTTCTCTTTCTATCTCGCTATCTTCTCTTTCTATCTCTCATGTTATTCTTTGTTTTATTTCTCTTTCTATCTGCATCATAACGTACGGAAATATAGATAGATTATTTGGCGGCCGCCAAATAATTCTATCTTTCCATATGTTATGTTGCTTGACTTCTATCGTCTTCTCTTTCTAATGGTTGAGTGCAAATGAGGTATTGCCTGGGTTATCAGGCTACACATGAAGAGAAAATATTAACAAAATTATCCATTTTCAATGTTTAGGTAAGATTCAAAGCATACTAGCTGACATTAGAAGGCGGACGTGGTTTATTTAAAAACGCTCAAGAAAAGCCTGAAATACAGGCGCGGATCCAGGGGAAGGAGTGTGCTTGGCCCCCTCCCCCTCCCCGCCAAAATAAAAGAGAAAGAGAGAATGAGAATAAGGGTAAGGGAAATAAAGAAGAGAGGAAGAAGAATAGAAAGGGGGAAGAAGGAGATCCTTTATTGTAACTATTTTTTGTATACAACTCGTGAAATATATTGACCTGTTTCGTTTTGTTTGTTTTAAAATTAATCAAGTTTATTTGTAAACACTAGCATTGGCGGATCCAGCGGGAGGGGGGGGGGGGTAATATGATGTATATTTTGTTTCCATAATAACGGGAGACGGTCAATCCCATAAATACAAGAAAAAGGGAGGAGGGGGAGCCAATAACAAATAAATAAATAGCAACAAAACGAACAAACAATAAATGAATCAGAAAATAAAACGAAATCGGTGAGATGGCCTCGGACCTCCGATTATCACCTTATTAATCAATCAATAATGATACCCCCTTCTACCTTTCACTCTATATCACCGATTGCGCTCTTATCCCTCCTTTTCTAATATTCCTCTCTTCCTTCATTCCTTCCTTTCCTTTTTTTATTTGTCCTTTATAACATTCTATTGTACTATTTCTCCCCGTCTATGTCTCTCTCTCTACAGTTATTTAGGATATCTTAAGTATTATGGGGGGGGGGGGTGGGCCGTCTCGGCCTACTGAATTCATTAATGTTCGTTTTTTTTTTAGGTACCTTTTTCCAGTTTCGGAATTATGGACACTATTTCATTTTCGGATTATGAACCCTATTACATATTTCGGAAATACGAACCTTCGGACAACCACCCCCCCCCCCCCCCCCCAGGAACGATAACTCCCGTGGGCTATAACATCCGAGGACAAATACCCCCCCCCCCCCCGGAACGAATATCCACGGAGAATTAGCTCCCCTAGGACAAATATGCCCCAAGGACAAATATACGCCCCCCCCCCCCCCCCCCCCGTTCAATGAAGGGGAAGTCCACCCTGATGATAATTTGCATTTTTTCGGGGGGGGGGGGGTTGAAAATCAAAGGGGGTAATTTTCCGAGGGGGAGGGGATAACTGCCTTGGCCGGGGGTGTTCGTCCTATTACCCTTTTATTTATATCAAGTCTCCTCTTCCTCCCATGTAGATTTCCTCTCCCACGAATCCTTTATTCTTATCCAGTTTCTGATTCTTCCCATCTATTTAAATATTTCCTTGTATACTTTATCCCGTTACAGTCGCCTCTTCGTTCCATATATTTCCTATCTCTGATATCATTTAATCTTTAATATCTACATGTATTTCCCTTCCCTTTTATCCTTTATTCTTTGATTGGTCATCTGAAGACATCACCCTTCATGGATGTTTACAAGTCCCGTCAGACATTGATCGATTAACAAGTAAATGACATTGAGGTCACTGTCCTCCACACCTCTACCTTACCCCGTCTTTCTACTTCCCTCTCTGCCCTCTCCCTCTCTCTCTCTCTCTCTCTCTCTCCTTCTCTCTCCCTCCTTTACGTGATTACATTTCCCAGACATGTTTTGACAGTTCTTATCTAAGAAATATGACACGCCCCAGCCAGCTCAAACTGAATGGGCTTGTATAGTCTGCCAATTCAGACGTCATACCATAAATGACAACTGAAAACAAGCAAATATTTGCTTTAAAAAATAAACTTGCAAATTATTATTTAGCCAGTGAGAAGAGCTAACTTGTCATCTGAAAATCAGCATTTCGAGATGCAAGAACGAGATTGTACGAATCGTTGTTGTAGTGGTTTTAAAATGGAATTCTTGTGTCCGAAACTAGACTTTTAGCTTCTATACCATTGATGGTTCCAACGACGTGTGTAAGGGAATTAATCTTTCGGATAACTTTCATCTGATTTTCGGATTTATCGTTAAACATGGATATTCTAAAAGTGGGATCCCGTCATAGAATCAGGTAAGTATGCAATACTTTATCAATCTGTAGCTTAAAAATCTGCAGCTGCTTGTTTATTCTTAGTTGGGTCGTTTGTATTTTCAAACCAGAATGAGCAAAGCGGTATGGGAATATTTTAACAACTCATGTCCTATGTAATTATCAAACTTGCGTGCCTCGCGTATCGATGAATGAACTTGCTTGCTTTTGTTTTGTCTTCGGGTTACTAGGTTACACGCTGGGGTAGTTTAAGTTTATCAGACCATTATAATGTTCAATGTATTTGTGGCTGCTTTTACCTCTTGAAATAAAGGCTCTTCGTTATTCAAATATTCAACAATTATTCTGAAATAATGATGGTATTGTGAAATCCAACCCAAACTCGTTATTTCTCATTATCAAAGAACATTTTTTTCAGCTAATTACAAACAATGCCTGGTTGGCTAAGCCTATGTAGATGTACGCGCTACCTTTCCCTTTCTAGTCTGGTGAACGACCATCATGTGCAGTACGTCCGAACTTGTGGAATCAAGTCAGTCAATCGGCAATTTCCATTCATACAGATCAAAAAATAGAAATCCCCATACATGACTCACTCACAATAACACACACATTTTTATTTATGTTTTGAGGAATCAAGAAAATAATCATTTTCGTATCAATGTCTAGCCAATGAAATCAACTAAGTAAGTAATCATTTTCGTATCATTCTGTCGCCAATGAAATCAACTAAGTAATCATTTTCGTATCATTCCGTCGGCAATGACATCAAGTAAATAATCATTTTCGTATCATTCTGTCGGCATTGACATCATTTAATTAATCACTTTCGTATCATTCTGTCGGCAATGAAATCAAGTAAATAATCATTTTCGTATCATTGTCTTGGCAATGAAATCAACTTTATAATCATTTTCGTATCATTCTGTCGGGAATGCCATCAAGTAAATAATCATTTTCGTATCATTATGTCGTGTGTTTATGCTCGGAATGAAAAGAGTATTCTTTCACACTATTGTGATGTAATAATAAACTGATTGTGACGTCAGTGGCAAGCGCGCATCGGTATGATAAAATAAAACAAATAACTTGACTTTCCGCGTACGCGTGTGCAACTTTTGAGAGTTCTTTGGATACGCGCTCGCAGACTTAGCGCGCACATTTTTTGTCGTTATTAACCACAATTCCTCGGTTAGCAAACGGTGAGCGTACGGTGAGCAAACGGTGAGCAAACGGTGAGGAACCGAAGTTGGGCGTACGGTGAACGGATCCTCGCCGTTCACCGTACACAGTTCGGTGCGGTTTACGGAGCGGAACCGATGCCAAAACCTTTGAGCGGTAGTGTACATGTATAACTAAGATTTCAAGTCTGTGTATCAAGTCATGTATATACATGTACATTGTTAAGACAAATTTATAGCATTGAAAAAATATCTTTCTTTCATTGAGAGAATGTTTTTGTTCTTTCATTTTTATATCACAGAGCTATGTGAAGTATCCAAGTTGACTGAGTCACCAGACATCAAGATGTCAGACAGCGAAGGAGAAGTCTTGGTTGCCGAGGAGGCGACCCCCGAGAGCCTTACCGATCAAACCAGTTCAGACATCACAAACCAACCCCACTCCAGTACTACCCAATCCTGCCAATCCAGTCATGAGCATGGCGCCCTCTCAGGCGAGAGGACAGACAGTCAGGGTTCTGCTGCTACAGCTGGTGCTGATGTCACATCAGTCAGTCGTAGAGCTGAAATCAATCAACAAGGTACTACTCGCGTGTCTGGTCGAACAGTAACAAGCATCCATGAGTCAAGGGGTGAGCATACTCTAGCGCAGGGAGCTGGAGCCTCATCACATCACAGTAGTGCCGCCAATACTACACCTTGTACCAGTACACCTACAACCAATCGTGCCGAGAACAGTACTGCACCTACTGCAGGTTCAGCCTCTTCTGCAGGAAGGGGACCTCACAGTACTTCTACACCTCTGGGAGTTAGTCAGAGGTATCCGAGCCAGTTCACAAGGAATTATACCGGTAATCAGAATAGGGAATACAGTGAACAAGAAGAAGAGGAGGAGGATTGCGATTGGGAGCAGGTAGAGAGGATGGGTAACGTGGCAGGTTCCATCCTGGGCTACTCGCCCCTGGTCTTTGAGAACAATGAGGAAGAAGGGGATGATCATCTAGATGAACTCTATGTTCCTATCAGTGGATATGAGGTCATGGAACAAAGGTCAAAGTTCACAGTAAGTATGATTTCATGTCAATTAATATATAGAATTCCTCTCATTCAGATTACTCAGTTCTGTTTATGCTAGCCTGTACATTATGTGTGGTGTTTTCTTGTCTTTCAATTGATGTCTACACTACTGTATGTCTATTTCTACTTGAGTACTTTCTCCTCAACCTTTTCTCTGACTGTCTATTTCCTGAAGATTTTGTTCTTTCATGATACATGATGCGTGATACTTGCTGTCTCTCTCTCTTTGTTCTCTGTGTGGAGGTATCTATACGTTTGTACGTCCCTTCTATACTGCCCTCTCATGCTTTCTCCCTCTCTCTCTTTGTCCCTCTCTCTCTTTGTCCCCCTCTCTATTTCTCTTTCTCTCTCTCTCTCTCTCTCTCTCCCTCTATACTGTAATTACATTCTCTTGCCTCCCATCCAGCTTGCTTTTTGCTGCTTCTTCCTCTCCCTCTCCCTGTCTGTCTCTCTCTCTGTCTCTCTCTCTCTCTGTGTGTCTCTCTCTCTTCTCTCCCCCTCCCCCCTCAATATATCTCTATCTTATCCTCTCCCTACCCTTTCTCTCACTGTCTTCCTCCGTCTTGTCCTCTCCATCCTTTAATATCCCCTTCCATGGACTGTGAAGTGAAGCATCTTGTTCCCATCTGCTTCCCATTAGTGTGATGATTGAAGGTAGTAGCCATGGCTGCATATGGTATGAACAGTATCATTCTCTGGATCACAACAACAGACTTGTATTAATCCCAAACAAGAAGCATTGGAATTGGATAAATCAGTCAAATGTTGGTTTCAAGTATCCCATGTACATGTACATGTGCATGTATAGTTGTATACAAGACACCGCCCTTGGATAAACAGCATTAGTAATGTCTATCTGGAGCGAGAAGGAAATTAAATCATATACACATGTACTTTAAACACACAGGTATAACACCCTTCTGGTTCTGAGCAGACAATATATGCATAGAGCAAGAAGGCACAACATATAAACATCAAATTTACGAAAGATACTGGTATTCTTCATGTGGATAATCAGATGGCAAGTCTTTTCTTGTGTTAGATGTACTACATGTATCTAATATGTCTTTGCAAAATATATCTAATACTGTATATATGCTGTACTTACAGATGACTATGGTTGTCATGAGGACAGCTTGTACATGATTTTAGGTTCCATCGTCGATGAGGTCATCTTTTTCTGTTTTACTTATGGCTTTTGTGTGGGTTTATTCAGCTTGAAAATATTTCATAATCTATTCTTTATTATAGTATTGTGACAATTGCTTCAACAATAGAGACACAGGTATTGATTGCCCTTTATGAAATTGATTTATAAGTACAAACAAAAGATTGTATGTGGCTTACAATTAGTATAGTCAACTTTTCAAGGAAACTTCATTTGAAATGAGTGGAAAGTTAGGTATGTCTTTGTCTCTCTTCCATACATGTATGAGCGGACATGGAGTGCTATAAAGCCTGTAATCAAATTAACTTCTGACCCTGTATGCATAACTGTGCAAATTAAGCCCAATGGTGCCCTATGATCATAAATATCCCTCTCTGATCTAACCGCAGTGACCTGATAATACATTTGTGATACAGTTTGTTTTGTTTTGTTTTGTTTGTTTGTTTGTTTTTGTTTTTTTTTTTTTTTTTTTGGGGGGGGGGGGGGGGGGGTATTAACCAGGAGTTAAAACAAGCAATGAGATAGCCCAAACCACTGAGATGGTGAAATTGTTTATGTCTAGGAAGCAGTGTATATTAAAGGGACTATGTCCCATTTGCAGGCCAAAAAAATTAAAAAATTAAATTCCAACTGCATTTGAAAGATAATACTAATTTAGAACTTCCCTAAAAAAGGTGGGGCTTGAAAATGTCTTTAAGTGGGAAAATAACGACTATTACAGGTAGTTGTCAAATCGACTTTAGGGCTATAGAGCCCAAAAGTAATAGTCTTGATTTTCAGACAAATGTACCGAATGGTCATACGTTTTATGCTGCACAAAGATTCAATCAGTTTAATCTTGGCCATCAAAAGAAGTAGGTTATTGATGTAGACAAATGCTCATGTACCCTTTACAACTTTTTTCATGAACATGTATGTTATTACCAAAGAAGAAAAAAAGCCAGTCAGTCACTCAATAGTGTCTGACAGTGAAGTCTAGCAAGTAAACGGTTTCCCTTGCATAATTTGAATATGAGGACACTGCTAACGTTTAAATTTCATAGATAGGATATACGTGACATATTCATAATTCCTGCAAAGTCCTATAGCATTTGAGGTTGGCTGCAAAAGGGACATAGTACCTTTAAGTGTCTGGTAACTCCTTGATTTGACCTAATAATATTCATGGAATAGCATAAGATGTGTCACATTGCCCTGAGTTGATCCGCCTCAGATATAGGGCCTTATAAAGGTGCCTGGTTTAGACTGTGTCTTGTGTTGTAGAGTTCAAGTGCTAATAACCTTAAGTTATGAGTGCTATGCAAAGAAGCTTTTAGTGTCCCTGAATCTCTTTTTAACCCTATATTTGAAGAAGAAAAAAGGTCATAAGTATGAAGTACACACATGTAGATGTCTGCTTTTACTGACAAAGATATATCTCTGATTAGACCAATGGACCACAATGATGAAAGCTGACCAAACAAGTTGCCTAAATATTGTTCTTCACGTTGGACAATATCCTAGGCCATTTGTATCCTCTATTAATCATCTGGCCTAGATTATGCAGAATGAATGCCTTGTCTACGGTAGTTGAATTATAAATGGAATCATTGATAGAGTCGACTGGTCATGCAGTCCATGTACAATGTATGCCCTGCTAAAATGTGCTTTTCAGGTAGGAACAGCCAGCTTGTATACTGTATTCCTTTTGTTTAAACCATAATATCGTGCTTTAGAACAGCTTCTCTAGCAGAAGAAAACTCAACATGCGTTAGACTACCAGCATTCATTGTATACCAAAGCTATATGATCTTACATATAGCTACCGTATACATAATAATTGCAGTGGTCATAGTCTGAACGTTGAATAACGAAACATTGAGTAGCGAAACACATGTGTTTAGGCATTGTTTTGAACAAAAAGTTGATAAAGAATCAGATTCTGCTGTAGTCTGAACGACCGTTGTAACATACAAATATCCTATTACTGGGCTGGGCTTTTCATGAGCACGTACGTCGCGTATAATGATTGGTCGGCAGTCATGACGACTTACATGTACCTCGTCAAAATTAGTTGGGTACAACGTTTCTTTACATGATGTTGTTTTCTAGTCTGTACGCTCCTTTTGTACTTAATGTAAATATGATGATTCTTTAAAATATAACATTTCTTTATACGACTTTTGTGTAAATCACCTGTGCTATGGTCTGAACAGTCTTATTTGTTTTCATGGAAATTAGAACAAAGGAATCTTTTTCACCCTTCCCAATTCTGAGCATTTTTATGATTTGTCAGTAAAGATAACAAGGAGTGGAATCAAAATACAACTCGGCAGTCCAAGGCAAATATTTCCTTAATTTGTACTTTTTATGAAGCGTCTGATTGTCTGTCAATAGGTCATTTACCTAAATTCTTATCACCTACAAATGAACTATTGGCCAAATTATGTAGGCAAAGTTTGCCTGTATAAGGTCACCGAAGTTTGTCTTCAGGAAGTGCAGGTTTCTGATCTACTGGTATACCATTATATTCAAAGTCACTTGAGATCTGTTCATGAACAAAAACTCTAGGATACCTTTGAACATGCCTCTGAAAAAAGTCAAGAAATAATAATATGTGAAAATATGTACATACATGTATGTTCCACCCATTTTGTTTGCACATCAAAATATATGAAGGCCAGGAGAATTTGAACCAAGAACAAATCAAGCCTGTGATAATAATTTCCTCCACAACCAATCTTAATTTTAATACAAAAAAGTTTCTCTCTCTTGTGTATGGGGGGGGGGGTGTATTCTACATGTAAGTCAAAATACAAAATGTAATTCGTAAAGCAAACTCAGAGAATCATAGCCTACATTGAAACTTACATTATACCCCCCCCCCCCCCCCCTTACACTATTCTTTCATTGGATCTTTTATCATTTACAACTTACGAGGGCTATTTATAATTGTTTAGGATACACATTGCCCTCAGTCCAACTTTTTTCCCTCTTAGCTACATACTGTAGTATTAGTAGGCCTGCTTTCAGGCATCTTTGATAGTATGATCTGTTTGAAGCCAGAAGGGCATTAACTGTTCGCTTCAACACAGAGTTAACACCCTTCTGGCTCTGAACAGAGGATATCATGTTTTCTTTTGAAGGAAATGATAATTGGGGTGAGAATATCAAGAAGGAAGGGGGAAGTGTTTCAAGGATCAGTGGATAATCTGCTGTCTGGGTGATCATCATTTGGTTTCTAGCTCAGGGCTTACTGGCAGTGTGAAAAATACTTTTCTGTTTGTGCAGAAGCTCTTATAGGATTTGGTGTGGTAAAATAGTGATTTTCACCCAGTGATATTTAAGTATTTCATATTTTTTTTACCAGAGCTCTGTTTCGGTTTTCCAGAGCTATTTTGAAGTTTTCTAGAGCTAAAGCGCTCACTGTTCCTGAGTATTTACTGGTAATATGATGAAAGATTGCAAATAGTGACTCTGTTTCTCACCTGAAAAGATATTACATGTACATGTACCTAGCACCTAGGTAATTAATAATGATAACAAGCAGTTCTTACATAGTTCTTGTCCCCAGGCATACATTGTATCTTTAAATATTCCATATCGTGTTTTCTTTTAAAGGAAATGGTTATTGGGGTGTGAATAAAGGGGGAAGGAAGGGGGAAGTGTTTCAAGGGATAAGTGGATAATCTATCGTCTGGGTGATCCTAATTAGGTTTCAAGCTCAGGGTTACTGGTAATATGGTGACAGACAGTGCTGATAGTGCCTCTGTCTTCTCACATGAAATGAAAACATGAGAGAGGGCACTTCCTGCAGTGGAATAACTGTACATGAATAGGGGCATTAGAAATGGGGCACTGAGATGGGGCACTCGGAATGGGGCATATAGTATACATGTACATAAAGCTGGGGTAATAATTTGATATCCGGGCGCTCAGGGAGAACAGTATTAATACTGATGAGGCTACCCTATGTAATCAAGACATTATTTGCAATGACGAACCTTCGTCATTGCCTTGTTTTCGTTCACGTTATTAATATTCTTGGTTCTTCCTCTTCTTCTTGTCGTCCGGAATCCCATTCGCTTTGCACGTAGTGCTTGTTATTCCTATCCAGGTCCTTTCCTCAAGTCCTTTTCCTTTCAAATTTCGTAGGCATCATCTCTAGCATCTCATCAAGGTCACCTACTTTTTCGATTTTCGAAATCACTCATGCATGACCGTCCAGGCGCCATTTTGTCCGTTTCTGGTCCATTTTAAGGCTTTTATATCTTCCTTCCTATCTCCACTATCCTAGATCCTACAAACTTCTAACAAATTCCTCTAGATAGTCTGAGAGATGTTCTTTCATCTGCGACATATGACTTGACCTTCAAAATGCCATCTTCGTACTCAAAATTTAAATCTGAAACTAACTCCGTCAAAAATCTCTCAAATTCTTGAAAAATGAACCCCTAAAAAATCTAAAACTGCCATAACTTTCTCATATAAATTCCGTTTTGTGTTTAAATCTCACATTATCCTTATCTCATAATTGCACATAGCCATGCCAAATTTCATGCTCCAATGGCTATGCAAAACATAAATAGCGCCCTCTAAAGTTCTGGGAACTGGCTTTCTTTCTGTGGCCGTATCTCCATAATGGCTTGGCAAACCCGTACCCTTTTTTGGATTTAGATACTTGAAGATATGCCCTTTCCAGCCATATACAAAATTATATACCCTTACACTGACCGACTTTGAGAAAAATGCCCTCCAAATTCGCCATTTTTGAGAAAATTCCAAAATAACTTCAACTTGCTCTAAAATCGCGATCGTAATACCTACATCAATGAAACTTAGCAGACATATGTATCCATATACGTGACAACTGTTTACCAAGTTTGGTAAAATTCAAATATGTCAGCGCAAAGTTATCGCCAAAAATGATGAATTTACTATGGATTACGTAATAGCGCGTTCAATGCGCGCAATACATTGCGCGCAGTTAACAATGGTGTCAAACTGACCGCAATGAAGTGCCCTTTCGGATGATACCAAGTATTATATATGTTCACACAGAAAATTGTGAGTAAATCGCATTTGAACAAAGATCACTACACGAATTCCGCCGAGTTTCCGCCCGAACCTAACACGTTTCGGCTATGACGTCATTTTTTCAGACTGCTTTTCGCCCCTTAAACGTCCTTTTTTTTCCTTGAAAATTTGCAGTGACATGCCGAGTTCCAATACGCAGGGCACCTCTTGGCCGGATTTTTGAAATTGGTCAAGGGGGCCATTTAAGACGCCATTTTGTCCTATACATCTATTTTACATCACGTGTTTCGATAGGATTATCATAGAAAAAAAGAGAGTGGTTTACAATAACAACCATGAAATTCTCTTTCTAATGATACCAAATACGGCCCATAAAGAGACGTAAAGAGAGAGAGAAAAAACAATTTAACTCCGGCCATAATACAGATCCTGCACGTTTTCCGCCCATTCATTACACGTATTGTCTATGGGGCATATCGGGTTCACGCTTTTGGCCCCCAGAACGAACTTGATTGCAATGTCAAACATGCACCAAATCCCATTGGTTTGTGCACGCAGTGCTTGCGAGCCCTTTCTAGGTTCTTTCCCCTATCCCAATTTCTTTCAAACTTCGTAGGCATAGTACCATCCCATCAAGGTCACTGTTGATGCCTTTCTTTCGCCCTACCTATCTCCAATATCACAGAAGCTACAGACTTCGTACAAATCGCTCTGGATAGGGCGAGAGAAGCTCTTTCGTTTGACACGTAGAAACATGGCGTCATTGCACGCACATCGTTGTGACACGATTGCATTTCTAGTATTCTCCTTATATTCCTCGTCAGAAAATCGCATTCGTTTTACACATGGTGCTTGTGATTCCTAGTTAGGTGCTTTCCTCATGTCCTTTTCATTTCAAATTTCATAGGCATAGTCTCTAGCATCTCATCAAGGTCACCTACTTTTTCGATTTTCGAAATCACTCATGCATAACCGTCCAGGCGCCATTTTGTCCGTTTCTGGTCCATTTTAAGGCCTTTCTTTCTTCCTTCCTATCTCCACTATCCTAGATCCTACAAACTTCTAACAAATTCCTCTAGATAGTCTGAGAGATGTTCTTTCATCTGCGACATATGACTTGACCTTCAAAATGCCATCTTCATACTCGAAATTCAAATCTAAAACCGACTCCGTCAAAAATCTCTCAAGTTCTTGAAAAATGGACCCCTAAATAATCTAAAACTGCCATAACTTTCTCATATAAATTCCGTTTTGTATTTAAATCTCACAGTATCTTTATCTCATAATTGCACATAGCCATGCCAAATTTCACGGTCCAATGGCTTTGCACAACATAAATAGCGCCCTCTAAAGTTCTGGGAATTGGCTTTCTGTCTGTGGCCGTATCTCCAAAATGGCTTGGCAAACCCGTACCCTTTTTTGGATTTAGATACTTGAAGATATGCCCTTTCCAGCCATATACAAAATTATATACCCTATCACTGACCAAATTTGAGAAAATTGCCCTCCAAATTCGCCATTTTCAAGAAAATTGAGAAATAACTTCAACTTGCTCTAAAATGGCGATCGTTATACCTACATTAATGAAACTTTGCAGACATATGTATCCATATACGTGACAACTGTTTACCAAGTTTGGTAAAATTCGAATATGTCAGCGCAAAGTTATCGCCAAAAATGATGAATTTACTATGGATTACGTAATAGCGCGTTCAATGCGCGCAATACATTGCGCGCAGTTAACAATGGTGTCAAACTGACCGCAATGAAGAGCCCTTTCGGATGATACCAAGTATTATATATGTTCACACAGAAAATTGTGAGTAAATCGCATTTGAACAAAGATCACTACACGAATTCCGCCGAGTTTCCGCCCGAACCTAACACGTTTCGGCTATGACGTCATTTTTTCAGACTGCTTTTCGCCCCTTAAACGTCCTTTTTTTTCCTTGAAAATTTGCAGTGACATGCCGAGTTCCAATACGCAGGGCACCTCTTGGCCGGATTTTTGAAATTGGTCAAGGGGGCCATTTAAGACGCCATTTTGTCCTATACATCTATTTTACATCACGTGTTTCGATAGGATTATCATAGAAAAAAAGAGAGTGGTTTACAATAACAACCATGAAATTCTCTTTCTAATGATACCAAATATGGCCCATAAAGAGACGTAAAGAGAGAGAGAAATTTTTTTTTAACTCCGGCCATAATACAGATCCTGCACGTTTTCCGCCCATTCATTACACGCATTGTCTATGGGGCATATCGGGTTCACGCTTTTGGCCCCCACAACGAACTTGATTGCAATGTCAAACATGCACCAAATCCCATTGGTTTGTGCACGCAGTGCTTGCGAGCCCTTTCTAGGTTCTTTCCCCTATCCCAATTTCTTTCAAACTTCGTAGGCATAGATAGTACCATCCCATCAAGGTCACTGTTGATGCCTTTCTTTCGCCCTACCTATTTCCAATATCACAGAAGCTACAGACTTCGTGCAAATTGCTCTGGATAGTCCGAGAGAAGCTCTTTCGTTTGACACGTAGAAACACGGCGTCATTGCACGCACATCGTTCTGACACGATTGCATTTCTAGTTTTGTTGTTGTTGTTGTTGCCATTGCTGTTGTTGTTGTTATCATTATTATTGAGCAGTAGTAGTTGTAGTAGTAGTTGTAGAAGTATGCTCCCCCAAAGTGAATGGACATGCGCAATAAATTTATGAAAGGAAAAGAAAAAGAGAATTAGGGATAGAAAGTACTGGAGAGGGGCTGGCAAGCAGCAACATGAAAAGATGATATGACCCTTTACCCCCCCCCCCCCCCCCTCCCCCCTCAAGTATTAAGGATGAGTTCCCCCTTATTATGGCTGGATCCACACTACACCTAAGACTAGCTGCTATGACTGGAAATGATAGATAAGTTTTCAGAGAATGATTCCAATATCAGATAGTGATTAGCTTCTAGACATAATATTCGTTATGTAAGACAAAACACAACTGCTATCATTGTTTACATACAGTACATGTAGATGTTTAATTTGCCTTCCAAGATAGGGCTGCTGCCCCTACATTCCAGCAGTCAAAACCTCATATAAGCCCTACACAATAAAATATCCTTTTCTCCTAAAACTCTGCAATTATTGGATTAGAAAGCTGTTAGCAATTTATTTTATTTTACTTTCTCCCTTCTTTTCATTCCATTACTATTGACATGTAAGTTGTGTATGTACTTCTTTTCCAGTTTCCAGTTTCCCTTTTCCTTTTTTTCCCATAAGTGAAATCTTGTGAGTTCTTCTGATGAAAATATGTGACCACATGGTGTTAGCAAATACTTCCAATTTCACTCACCATGGGAACCTGCAGAGAACTCTTTAAAAAAAACGTTTTGAATACCTGTGACCCAAAGCAAAGTTTCACAAACGAAGAATATTGGTTTCAAATAACAATTTTTAAAGTTTACTTGAAACATACACTTTGCCGTACCGTATCTGTGGTAATGGTTTATAAAAGTCATCAAACATGAAAGTGGAAATTGTTCAATTTACACAGTAAAGAATATACAAGGCATACCATTGGTGAAATGAAAATATCATTAATCTGAATAACTATTGTGTATATCTACATGTACATGCGAATTACAGATACATCCTTTTCTGTTTTCCTATTTGAAGTGGAGATATATTAATGATTGTATATGATGATATCTTGGGTAGAGTAATTAATTAACCTACCCTGGACAATGGACATACATTATGTATAGAGCCCAATTAATGGCTTCTCATTTCCTTGTTTTCATTTTCGTAACAAGAGGATACTCTCTCTTGTATCTACATGTACTTGAGCAACAGTATGTAGATAATGATTCAAGTACGCAATGGATAAGAGGACCATAAATCATGTTTACATCCTACATTGTGCAAATATTTGATTGTCAATACATTTACATGTGCATGTTTGTTTGTATACAAACATGCATGCTTTTGCTTCTCAGACTTCTTTGATTATCATTATTTCCTGTATATTTTTCCCCCTTTTTTTTAATAGTAAAAACATAGATGTAGTCATGTATCAAGTTACACAGAACTTCTTTTCAATTACAAAAAATTATGGATTCATTTTAAATGAGGGTTAGCCCTGCAGCGACATTATAGCTTGAAAGTGGGTATTCCCCCTTTTGGTCAATGAAATATTCATGTCTTGTCAAGAAAAAAATGTTTTAGATGCAAAAAAAGTAGGGCTGGCTTCATTACATAACTCTAGCATCTGGCGCAAATTCAGTTATGCAGATGTCAAACCTATGATCTATATGGAAATCAATGAGTTTCATGACTCTATCCTCTTTTCGTAATTAATGTCTATTTCGTAAGAGCTAAAAATTGATTTACACTTACTAATACCTCTTCCCCTAGTTGAATGTCCTCAGCAGAGTCCAGGAAAGGACCATTTATTGATTTGGCCCAAGCCTTTACTCCACAACATAGATGAATCATTGGATGGTGTTGAATTACATTCAATGGATACTTAGGCTTCCTGCAGCTTGGGAGGAATACTTGCTTTCCTATTTCCTTGATTTAGAAAGCTGATGCCAAGATTCTTACCGGTAATTGCGACCTAGAAATAGAATATTGAATGTATGAACAGTATTCCTGCGGACTTCCCTGATAAATTGAACTTGATGCATAGGCCTATTATTTCTTGATTGCGATAGCTTAGCAGGATCCAGTAATTGGTTGGGAGGGAGCTCTTTTGCCTTCCAAATTTCATCCATTTTGTTAATAAGCTCACAAGTTAATGTTCTGCCGATTTTCTCATTATTTAGTTTCAGTTTTCTTTCTTATGTCATTGTAATGACAATATTTTTATTCTGTATTTCCATATTGTAATATTTCTATCCTGTCATCTTTAAGTGCCAACTAGAAAACTGAAACTTAGTTACATGTTAAGTGCAGAAGATGGGACAAAATAACAAAGGGAATTTCAATAAAAAAAGTTTCAGAATCATTTGTTCTTGGAAATGTGAAAGAATTGTTTCCACAAGCCAGCTTTCATATATATATAGAGCTTCACTTACAAATAATATTTTTGCTGGGGGAAAAAGAAAGAAAAAATTCAGGGTGAGCAGTAATTAGTGCGTCACATGATCATGTAGGGATTCCTGCAGGTTTATTATATCCTTTTGACAAAAACAGAACTATGTTTTCAGAAGAAGGCTTATTGTATGCAAATGCTGAGAAACATTGTGAAGATAACATGATTTTAATGAACAAATAATGTCTTTTGCCTCTAAACACAATGTCAAGTTGTGTTTTAACAGACAGTTTTTGGTGAGAGTGCATTGATAAAAACATTTTTTTAATTGAGGGGAAAACAAATTCTGTATACCTTCTGCAAATCTGCACATACATGTACATGTAGACTAAAAAGATCAGAATTATGCTACATTTTTGTGAGATTTTGTTTGTACCTGTAATTTAATCCTTGTATATCTCTGTATTCATTCAGGAAATAATGAGTGATTATTGTATCACTTGTGTTAGCTTTAACTTAAGTTCATATAATTACATAATTTTAATGCAGTTTCTTGTTTCTTTCCTTTCTTTTAGGTCTTTAAATTGCATGTGCAAAAATCAGCGACCGATGGTTACTTTATTTTCAGGAGATATACAGACTTCACAAGACTAAATATGAAGGTGAGTGAGAAATGGGCAATTTCATATCAATTTGAAACGATACATTGTTGTAAATAGTGTCGGGTGATGAAGAAATGGAATGGAACTATGGAAGTGATAGAATGTAGGGTTAGATGAAGAGCGATTTGCTGTAATTTAAATGTCTGAATGAAGGAAATAATAGAGAACGTTTTGTCTGTTTGGAACCAGAAAGGCATTAACTCACTCACTTAAACATAGAATTCAGCCATTTGGGCTCAGAAAAAATGATATGATAGTCAAAAAGTATACAATTGTTATATTTTAGGGGTGAAGAAGAAAAGTCATATGAATTTTGTTAACCCTATTCATGAAGATGGACAGTGATAATGTTGATTGATGAATATATATGAAGGCTATTTATTTTATAAGAGCGGTGTATTGTAAAGTCAGATGCTATGTATTTTGTGTGGACGCTAGCTTGTTCAGGAAAATGCCTGCTCTAACTTCTAAGTGTGGGAAATCCTACCTCTTTGTTTGTGACAAATTATGATTTTATTCAAGTTGAATAATTTCATATATATGCTTCATGTTTGTGCCTGAGTTAATGGCACTAATTTTCATCAGACTAAAACCTTTAACTATTGATTTCTTACTTGTTTTGTATGTATTTTTAAAACTAGCAAAAGTTTCTGATATCTTCAGCTGCAGTTTTTGAAAATAACTCAAACTCTACTCTTCTACATGCAGCGAAGCACCATGCTGGTTTACTCATTTAAATCATCAGATTTCAAGTCATCTTTATTAATTTAAATCACATGTTTTCTTTCCTCCCCATACCATGTGCATCACAGCTGAAGATGTTGTACCCCTGTTTCCGTCTGGCCTTGCCTCCGAAGCGATGGTTTTCGAATAACTTTGACCCCATCTTTCTAGAAGATCGCCTGCTGGGTCTACAAGCTTTTCTGAACAATGTCACAGGTCACAAGGATATTAGGAAGAGGTAAGTTCATGTCCCTGAGAATCGTTTGATTGAGTGAACCTGTATATAAAGACCATTCAAGTAGGGAAATAAGAAGTAGTTCTTACAGATCATAGGGTCTGCAAGTCCTTCTTAAGTATGTCACAGGTCACAAGGACGTTATGAAGAGGTATGTTCGTGTGGCTGAGAATCATTTGATTGAGTGAACCTGTATATAAAGACCATGCAAAGGGGAAAATAAGAGGTGGTCTTTACATATTATAGGGTCTGCAAGTCTTTCTGAAGTATATCGCAGGTCACAAGGACATTAGGAAGAGGTACGTTCATGTCACTGAGAATCATGTGATTAAAACATATGACTTAATGCCCTTCTGGCTCCACTAACATAGGATTTCAAGCAGCCTTCATGAAAGTGAGACGGTCATTGTCGCTTCGCGACAAACAGTTACTACTACTACTACTATTAACATAGGATAAAAAGATTAGAAAGAGGTAGGTTCCTATTGATAGAATTTGAAAACTCTGTATGAAGACCACTTGAAGGGATCATGACAGGCAGACTTTTTGGAAAGGGTTTGCAAGCCATTATCAACTCCATTGCAGATCATACAAAAAATAGAAAGAGGAAGATATCTGCTTTGGAATCAATTTTACAGTCAAATCTGTACATAAAGCCCACTCAAGGAAAACTAAGTACCATAGATGTAGACTTTGAGAACTCTCAGAAAAGTTGAAAGCCAACAAAACTGAAATTCCTTTCACTTGGACCTTCATATAAGTTCATACATCTTTTTAGCTATAAAGAACTGTAAGTGGGCCTACAGTATTTGATTTTCAGATTTCTTTAAAATGTAAGTCCTGTACATGATCCCCTTTGAGTAGAAACTGTGATGATACAACCTTATCTGATACAGACATGCTTGTATGACTCTTCTCCCAAATCTACCTTGTCTCTATTTCTCATGTTCTCCTGTGTTCTCTTCTCCCTTTTATTTCTTAAGCAATTTGAAGTTAATTCAGGAGCTGCTTGATTAATTGCAGTAATCCCACTGACAGTTGTTTATAGTCAGCTGTCATTAGTTTATGAAGACATCTTACATCAAGACACGAATGACTAAATATACTGAGAACATCTCACATTAGATACTCAGTTCTATCATCCAGATTAAGCAGATAGCTCAAACATGCTTGCCCCGCCCCCCTCTGCCAGGGAAAAAATACTTTAAACATTTTGGGGGCTACCTACAAGCTTGCTTGCATGAAAATAACACTCTTTTCTTTTTTTTTTTTTGCATTGAACTCTATGCAATTTTGGGGGCTCTTTTTGGCATTTTGGGGGCTAATTCGCCCGAGCCCCCATGTATTTTTTTCCCTGCCCCTCTCCTCCCCCTCCTTTCTTCCCAATTCAGACTACTAGGTATAGCTTTATGAAAACCGTTCGGCTATTCGTTTCTGGTCTGAACATTGTACAATGAAACATATTGAAAAGTATTATAGTGAAATCACTATTTAAGCATTGTTTCAAACAAAAACTTGATAAAGAATCAGTGTCCACAGACACTTCTAATGTGAAGGTTGTATCATACAAAAATGATATAACTGGGCAGGGCGCATCTTTAGTGTTCATTGATGATTGGCTAGCTGTCATCTGACTGACTCTAAAAATACTCCTCATGTCACCTGACCTTTCCATAACTAGTTTCTTTATTTGATGCGTGTACGCCCCTTTGTACGCCCCTTTCACAGAAAGATTTTTCTTCATATGACGTTTCTTTATATGAAGTTCATATAACTTTCCCCCTAGTGCAAACAAGCTTTAAAACAGGAATATCCCAGCCATGACTCACAATCATTTATCCAGACAAACTGGTATTTCTTCCCCTCCGCTCTCTTTTTAGGGGGTTCCGTCCCTCAGGAATTTAGTGGTTTGGCCTATGAATGCAACCCTCTGTGAACCATGGCTTTCTAGGTAGCAGAAGTTTTCCTAATTTGGCAGTTTAGCCTTTAGCCTAGGAAACTCAAACCAAATTTAGACTAAATGCAGATGCTCTCCATTTGAGCTCTTCAAAATCAATGTATGGGAAAAACTTGCACTTTAGGTGCGATATTTTGATTATGATTTATAATGCCATTATATTGCCATTATATCTCCTTATTTTAATTATTGTAACCTTGCCTGGGGATCCTCAACTGATCATGCAATGAGAAGATTATTATGCTTACAAAAAAGAGCTATTCGTTTAGTCTTACACGCCGATTATTTTGCTCATACTAAACCTTTATTTCTAAAATTAAAACTTTTGAATGTCCTACATGTAGATCTTTGTAATTATAGCTTTGCAATATTTATGTACTTATGTTTTCATAATTTCATACCAATTAGTCTTTCCAGCATATTTTGTCTTAATTCTGCATTACATTCATATAATACTTGAAGTTATTCTAATTTTCATTTAAATAAAATATGACTAAATATAACTAAGAAATCAATATCTTTTAAAGGGCCACAATTGTGGAATAATATACCTCAAAATATAAAATCTAGTCCATCAATTAACGTTTTTTAAAAGGAGATATAAATCATTTTTAATCCAACAAAATAAATAAAGATTGATCATGTACACAGTCTGTTTTTGTTTTTTTGTTTTTTTTTCTCAAACAACAATATAATACTGCATTATACTTTATTACTGTTTTGGTGGCAGCACCAATAAAGCCTTTGGCTTTCCTAGCTTTCTCCACATTCATATATATTTTTGTTGTTGTATTGTATTGTAAATGTTTTTCTCTAACTTGTACGCTATATTTTGTATTTTATATGTTTGTTATGATGTTTTTATGATGAATGAAATAAAGTTCAATTCAATTCAATTCCCCCTTTTGAAACAAGATCAATTATCTTTTTAAGTAATTGGTATAATTTGATAATCATTACTGGCCATTTTAAAGCAATACTCAGGATGGCATTGTTTATTTAGCTAAATTACAAAGAAAAACTAATCTGCAGATAGTAATCCTTAGATATTTTTTTTCTCTACTACTCTAGCTAGTTGTATGTATCTTGATCCTTATAACCTAGACAGTAATACTTTTTAAACATGTTTTTTTAGAAGATGATTGATATATATTTATTTTTTTTAATCAATTTTTATACTAGTTTTGCCAACATTTTATGGGAAATTGTTGTAACTTGTCAAAATACTCCTGTGTTCTATTCTATGTTTACAATGATGTGATGCAAGCATCACGATTACTCAGGCAATGATACATACTACTGAAAGACCAGTTTGTGATATTCTATGTAGACAGGAAATGTGTAATGGAGTCTAAAAAAGACAAACTTGGCAGCCCTGCTAGGGTTATCCAGTCAGATTCACAGCCAGACAGAGGATAATTCTCCTCTATTTTGCTGATCGCCTTGAATTAATGTAGGATGAAAGTCTGTTTGTTACAGAAGCTCTGCTTAAGTCCGGACTGTAGTATAGGCATTTTTTCCCTCTGTGGCTGGCATGTATTCTGCATTGCAGTTCATGATTTTGAAGGTTCATTATTTCAAAGAATGCTTGTGACATTTTATGGATTAATGAACGGTTGAACCCCTGTACTACTTGAACATTTTCTATGTTGGGGAAAAAGCCTTGGAATAGTGAGCATCTCCATACTTTCTTTAGGTATACAAAATATGTTGACAGCATTGTTTTCATATATGCATCAATTAATCTCTTAATATTTCATAAATTACTTGCAACATGGTATTAACAATGTGTGTTATAAAAGTGCTTTAGGCCTTTATGGATAAAATATAAGAAATATGTTCTTGTTACTTCAAACATGTTTTTATTATGTAATCTCTAGCTTTACGGTTTACCCCTTTCATTAGTGATTCTTACAGACAGGCTGAATGCAAAATACTCAATTTTCTATCCTTCTTTCTCTCTTGATTTTCTTCATTTGAATAAGAGACAGCTCTTGGATAATGATCAAGGCAGACAGCGTTTCATTATAATGGATATTTGTGTGACATACCTGCACATATCCTGAAAAAAAGTCAATTTCCTTGTAGAGGAGATTGAAGTATGATGAATTGCTCTCCAGATATCTGCTATGAATGTTTGTAATTTCCCATGCCAAATTGAACTGTAAGGACAAGAGGAACGTACAGACCTAACACAAAATGCATGAAATAAGGAGGCCTCCACAGTCAGAACTACATTGTATATTTTTAAATCTTTAAATGATGAAAAAGTAGAGCACAGTAGGCAGGGCTCGACTAACATGCACCTGGGAGCACACGTGGATGCCCAAAATCTAAGTCTCGACCCCTAATTTGTTTAAATTTAAACACATGGCTTATACATACAGACACTAAAAAGATCAGTTAGGGTGATAAATGGCAACTTTTTTTAAAAGTGCAATGTAAATAACAGACATGGGACTGCAAACATGAGATTGATTAGAGGACTTGCGATTGATCTTGATCAATCGCAACTCTTTATGAGACGGGGCCCTGGACCCCCTACCAAAAAGATTGGTGTGGAGCCCTGCAGTTGGTTTCCTTAGGCTTTTGCTTGATGTCACAAGACCAGAAGTGTGGGAGAGCGTAGATTGTTAAATTGTTAAATTCTTTTTAAGCAGGAGCGCCAATAGTTTGTTGAACACTAAGTCATACATGTACATACATACATTAACATTTAAGTTGAGATACTTTGAAGTTACTTTAGAATTGTTTGACAGCACAAAATATAACCACTTTCACATGACAAATTATTCTTATCTGGGCATGTACAAACATGTCATCCTACCTCAACTGTCAATACATTATCTATTAAAATGTTTATGAAAGGAAGTATGCAGCTTTTGTATTCATGAAAACCTAATAAGGTTCTCTGTTGTTTTGTGAAAGTAGTTGAAAGGGCTGAAGGCTTATGCTTGAGTGGTGAGTTTCTTTTGTCTACATATCGTCATGTTTCAGCTCAATTTTAACTTCTTGAACTTGAATTTTTAAGAAGAGAAAACTCAACTCCCATTCTAGAGTTAAATATATATGCAAAAGTGGAATATTAAAATTTGGCATAATACTAGTGTGGCCTCATGATTAGATTTAAAAGTGATATGATTTTTTTCAGCTGCAGACAAAGTGGATATATAAATATAGCTTGCTCACAACATGATACATACTCTTACAGATATGAAGATAAAGATTTGTTTCTGGAGGAAGTATGAGTAACATTGATGATTAAGTTATCCGTCTACAAAAGTTGATTTAAAGATAAAATTCTCAATTTGTTTCTAACAGACCTTCCATGGGTATTTAATATGTTTCAATTATCAGTCGACATAAAAATTCATTGTACCACCATGCATTCGTAGGGCAATAGAATGGCTTGGGCGAATAAGAAAGAAAAATTGAACAATAAAACAAAAATTCCCTTAGGATTATGTTTATTCACTAATCATTGAAATCATAGTTTTTTTTCTGTCATGAATCCTTTGCAAGGTAACAATGTAGGTGGGTCTGGAGTTTGACAATCATAATACATTTGTATGGTTCATTGTTGAAGTTTTTTCTGTCTGTCTTTCTTTCTTTCTCTCTTTCTATGTTTAGCATACAAGTATCTTGATCATGTAGTACCTGCACGTCCTATAGAATGTGATGTGAGAAGGAAACAGCAGGGAGGATACAGGAGGATGTTTATGTGGGGAAGGCAATGATAAAAGACTCAAAGCACATTAAGTTCAAAGGCTAGGTCTGTGTTAACATGAATGGCTTGAAAGATTTAGGCAGTCATGCGAGGTTCCATGGTTAGGGGAAAAGATAGGGAGAGATAGAATTAAAGATGTATTAATACAAGCAGACATTTATGAATATTTCATGCATCCTCCTAAGGAATTGAACATGGACAGGTACGTGTCAATGATACATGTCTACAATGTTCCATGGATGCAATTATTCATGTAGTATGAGGTCGTGTCAAGAAGGGACGGCGGCAGGCTTATACAGTTGGTATTATTGCTGTTATTATTACTGAACTTGCACTGATACAGTCAAACCTGCTTTAGCAATGACCTTGTCTATGAAGAAAACAAAATGCATTTTGTTTCCCCTTGAACAAAGACCATTTTCTTGAGTCCCTTGATCTGTTTATAGTAAAATTATTAAGTCAATTAATTATTAATCCATTCATCAACAGAGTATGCATGAGCAGAGACCATGGTAGAATTTCCCACAACATGTGGTTGAATATCAAATGACTACATATCAGCAACATAATTTAACAAAGTTTATAAATTCTTCCTTTAGAATAAGAGGAAACTGTGGTCATTTCCCAATCAGTGATCTACATGTGACATATGCCTATACAGTCATATTATCTCGGGTACCAGTCCTCGTGGGCACTTTGACCCCGTCTGGGCTACCCAATAACAGATGTTACAAATCCCCCAAAATAGATTTATTCTAATTGTATAATTATGTTATAAATGAAATGAAGAAAAAAAAATGAAATAAATGGTGAAAGCTCAATATTTTTCATCTCTCTCTCTCGTATCTAAGCGCATAGAGACAATTATGTTATATGCGCTATCTGCCGTCTGTCCTTCCTTCCTTCCGTGCGTGCGTCCGTCTGTCCGTAACAAATTTGGTTTCCGATCGATAACTTCAGTAATGTTTGACGGATTTTAATGAAATTTGATATGTAGGTACATGATATCAAAATACAGGCTAAGTTCAATTTTGGAGTACGTAGGTCAAAGGTCAAAGGTCATAGCTCATTAAATATGTGAAAAATACACATCTGGTCTCCGATCGATAACTTTAGTAATGTTTGACAGATTTTAATGAAATTTGATATGAAGGTTCATGGTATCAAAACACAACCTAAGTTCAATTTCGGAGTATGTAGGTCAAAGGTCATAGCTCATTAAATATGTGAATCTGGTTTCCATTTGATAACTTGAGTAATGTTTGACGAATTCTAATGAAATTTAATATAAAGGTACATGGAATCAAAATACATTTACAGCCTAAGTTCGATTTCTGAGTATGTAGGTCAAAGGTGAAAGGTCATAGCTCATTAAATATGCAAAACCCCTAATTATATATGTGAAAATGTGGTTAACTTTCTTGCCTAGTAATATACATGTAATAGTATAGTCCAATGGAGGTAACTTGTTCTGACGTATATTGTACCCTGCGAGGGGATGCTACGCTTTGCGTTGACTTGTTATTATTATTATTAATTATGATTGATGGGTCTTACATGATCAAACTTAATCTGAAAATTTCAAACATATCACAAGCACCCACCCAACCTTTGTCTAAATAGTTGTAGATGTCTCTTATCTTTTTGTCAGCTTTGTGTGAACACAAACAGTATTTTGAACCAGAAGCTGCTGGTGCTTGCCATATACAATATACAATGCACATGAGAATCCATAAATGTATAGTGAACAATTAAATTATTCATACCTCTAGTACATTTAATGTTTTTTTGTAACACAAGAACAAATGGTGGACCGGTTGAATTAGGACCTTTGTTAAATACTTTTAGATGTACAATGTAGGTTTTAATTGTCATATTCTCAAGAAACATGAATCTGGAAAATATTACATACAGTCCTTATACATGCTTTAGCAACCACGTGTATAGAAATACCACATTGGAACCTGTACATAAAGACCATCTTCCTATAAAACAACTTTCCATGTGTCCCTTGAGTGTTCTTTGATATGCAGGTTTCACTGTACTTAAAAAATTACAAAACTTGGTAATAAGGGTATGAATAATTGACATGTTATTAAACCAAAATGCGTGCTGGTAGTACCTTTAAGTTTGATCTGTCTTCGATAGGTGAAGGACATGTGATGTGCATTGTTTTGATCTTCTCTTCCTACCGCGCACCACACCCCGAACGTACACCCTCGTGATGCCTGCCCTCTATGTATAGCATCACTAAGTATGCTTGTCATGTCTGATATTTATTCTATGTATCTCCTGTTACAGTGCACCCGTCAAGGAGTTCCTGTGTCTCAACGATCCGCCTGGACCGCATGACAGTCTAGAGGAGAGCAGGGTAAGCCAGGGTTCATCATACTTCATCAAGGTTTAACCCTTTTGTGACAATAATTCCACATTTTGTGGTTTAATTGGCTCAATAAAGTTTGATTCAAAGCCCCCCAAAAATATGCCAGATGCCCGAGTAGAAAGGGCAACCAATTCTGCACACACTGCATCCATTTTTGTTTCATGAATATATTCTGTTTAATGTCAGGAATTTTTTAAAGAAATATACACTTTAAAATCCTTAAATTGGCAACATGTTGAGAGATTCAAAATCATTGTTTTTTTTTATCAAAATTGTTTTCAACTTTTTTAGTACACTTATTAAAGTTTGCTTTATAAAAATTTAAAAAACAGTAAACAGACACAGTTTACCGCGGCATATGTGGACGACTTTAGCTTTCCTATTTTATTTCAGGTTGGGTGGGGGATGTTAGACCTAATGAGCTAATGGGTTAGACAGAAATTACAGCATTAGTTGAATATGTCCTAGAACTGCCACATGTGCCTTAAAAAGAGACTCACACATTCTAAATGGTGGTTGAGGTGTGAAAACCCTGACACACCGCTCTAGCAGACAAACTAGTTCATCCGTCTGCAGTCATCAATTTATCTCTCCTAAATATGTTTGCTATTCTAATATCCCTATTTGTCATCGGCCCAAATTTTGTAATTGCATTACATCACTAATTACATCACTAATTACATAATCACTTCTGTTTTTACTTCCAAATTAATGTTGGAACTAATTTCTCTCTCATACATGAACAACTTCTCTATAAATTGAATTATGTTCTTGGGATTCTAGGGGATCTCAATAATGTGAACAGTTCATGCACACCTACATAAGCCTTGCCAATTGCTCAGGATCAGTCCTAATTAGCGCAATCATGAAGCAATCCTAGCTTTACCTATCATCTTGATCTTTATCTTTTAATTCCGGCCTACATCCATGGATTCCCCAAAGCCACTATTTTGTGACTAACATTTCTATTTCTGTACTTCCCCAACATTCTTTGTTCATTCAAGGAATTTCTAGTCCATCCTCACTTTCTTTCTCTCCATCTCTCTCCCCCCCCCCCCCCCCCCCCCCTCTCTCTCTCTCTCTCTCTCTACATATATATATATATATATATATATATACATGTATATATCTCTCTTTCTCACTCTCTCTTTTTTATCTATCTTTCACTCTTTCTCTCTCAAGCATGCACACAAACACATACACACACTCTCTTTCTCTCTCTCTCTCTCTCTCTCTCTCTCTCTCTCTCTCTCTATATATATATATATATAAATAAATATCTCTCCTTCTCACTCTCTTTCTATCTCACTCCTCTCTCTCCCTCTCTCTCTCTCCCTCTCTCTCTCTCTCTCTCTCTGTCCTCTTTCAGCTGAAAGGACATGGAAACATGCACAGGTGACTAAACTATAACTCCAAATGCACTCTGTCTTCCTAAAGCTTTGGGTCCCAAAAGACAAGTGCTCACGTGAGCTGTCACATTTAATAGCAAAATGGAGGAAAAGGAAGGGGGAAAGATTGGGAAGGGGTCCTATCAGGTGCTATGGTAGGACTCGGCTGCAAGCATAGACTCTGCCATGTGACTTCAGACTAAACTCATGCTAGGTCAAGCAAATCCAAGAGCTTGACCTATAGTATCAAGGTGATATAGTCTGTGGTCAGTACCAACACAGTTTAATAGCTTCTATGTGTTTTTTTGCTAGTGAAAGATCATACCAGAAAGAAAAAAAATGAGGTTGTGATATGTCTGCCAAATCCTGAAAAGAGACTCCCAAGAATTGTTGAATATACAAAAAGTTCAAAGACAGGTTTTAATATTTGAAATCACTGACACTAAATATGATTGCAAAGTTAAGTTTAGTTCGAAAATCAACCTGGAAATTAAATTACATTTTTCACCCTGGATAATCAGAGCATCATGCCTAAACATGAGTATAAGTATTAGATTTTTGCCAAATGCCTTTCAGTTTTTCTCCGTGAATCATTTGACACCCAAATTGTGCATTTGTAGATCAGATCATGTGGTAAACCACATGAAACCACATTAACAAAAATAAATCATTATCTAATTTGGGTCCAGGTTCTTCTCATAAAATCTATATTTAGAGATCCCTCTACATTCACATAGTCAAATTAATGTGAAGTCCAGGTTCCTATGTGGATTCAGATCTGGGCGTAGCACATCCATCCAGATTGGAAATTTGTGTTTCTGCTTTCATTATCCTCTCAAATCTGGCTTGTATCCTGTTTCCTCTCATATGCTATGTGGTATCCTGATGGCTTAGACAGGTCCTGGATAAATCCTGGATGGTAATAGGAGAGACGGGAGTGGCAATTTAGGATAAAGGGATGTAGGGATGCTCCAATTGGGTAATAAGGTTTGGGCTACATGCATGTAGGTGTGAGGTGTGACATGTTATAATCGGGAGTAGCTTACCCCTGTCACCCCCTCTTTTTATCACCATAACCTTGTCTGTTTTCTACCTTTCTCTCTCTCTCTCTTTCTGTCATGTCATTCTCTGTCTCCCTCTCCTTTTTTCTTCTCTTTCTCTATGATTGTAATTCTCTCTTGCATTCTCTCCCCCCAAAAAAACTTTTTCAACCCTTCTCTCTATCTCTCTCTATCTCATTCTCACTTTTACTTTAATCATATTTTCTTCTCTCTCTCTCTTTCTTTTCTAACTCTCTTTATCTTCTCTTCCTTTCAATCTCTATTTTAAGTATGCATTCACTCACCCCCTTACACCTTACTCTACCTGATGTTTCCTCTTTTTTTTTAAATCTCCCCCTCTCCCTTTCTTTTTTCTCATTGTAAGCTTGAATACCTGTTCTCTCTTTCTTTCTCTCTCTCTCTCTCTCTCTTTCTTTGTTTCTATTTCAAGTAGTGATTGAATTGTGACTCGCTCCCCCTTTCTCTCTTTTTTGTACTCAAACAGAAGAAATATACTCAATGTCAATGAATATACACTGTAACAGGCAGGCCAGGTTGGATTTTAAATTCTTTTTTTCTATCCAAATAGCATTGCTCAAACAGCATTCTGTGTTATAGTTTAAAAATTCTGATTGATTTCATTGCAAAATGTAAACAGAAGATATTTTACAGCCTTCGTTTGAGAAACAATTATTCTGTACAGTATGTTAATCATAGAAATCATTCATGTGTAATGACATTGATGCGCTTGAAAGAAGAAAAATAAAAGAAACATTCCCTGGTATTTAAACTAAATTGCTACAGCCATGAACTTCTTTGGCATAATGGTAAATGATTTTGACCTTAGTGTGACGCTTTATGTATTTAACAAATATTTCCCCATTTTTAAGATCGATTTAAATGCTGTGCAAGAGAAGGGTTCATTTTGTTTCTGGTTTTTTTTTATTCATCAGTCAATTCCAAATTTCATTTTTTTCTCTGTTCATCACTATTCTAAAACTGTTTTTAAACTTGTAATTCTGTCCTTGTTTTTACAAGTACTTTATACATGTACAGTTGGTGTGTGATTGCTATAAATACAATGTATATATTTTGTAGGAATTGGTACTTAATTATCATTTGATATACTGTACCATTGTTAATCACCCTATCCCCCTATATCCCCCCTTTCTCCCTCCCTCCTCTCTCTCTCCTTTTCTAAATCTCTCTCTCTCTCTCTCTCTCTCAATCTCAATCTCAATCTCTCTTGCCCCTCTCTTTCTCTCCCCTCTCCTTTTCTAAATCTCTCTCTCTCTTTGCCTCTCTTTCTTTGCCTTTCTTTGCCTTTCTTTGCCTTTCTCTGTCTTTCTCTATCCCATACACTTTGCCTTTGATTTTGTCTCTACCTCCAATGTTCTGTCAGATTAGTCTGTCGAGTTTTAATAAGTTCTACCCTTTAGCAAGACAGGTCTTTTCATTACTGGTGCATTAAACTATGTGAACGTGTAATGATAAAACATTTCCCCAATCACCGTGCATGTTTTAATTAGCTTCTGCAGATTGATGCCTTAATCAGGAGGAATCTCATTCACGCTCAATGGTTTTGACATTTTATGCTCACTGCCCTCTAAATGAACGTTTGCAAGTATGCTCGCTTTCATGCCTTACGATCAAGACTCCGTTACAGATGTTAATTAAAGTGAACATGAACTGTATACACGTGGTCATGTGCTGTGACGTAATTGGTCTACTGCCCCACAGAGATAAGCTAATTAGCAACATTTGAATTTCTTCATCTTCAAAGCAAGAAGGAAGCTTTAGTTAGAGAGTCATAAGGGAATTAATGCTTTATTTTAAAGGCACACTGTCCTACTTGTAGCTACTTGCTCCCTCTATATAGGAAACTTCCCAAATCGGTGCCTGTTGGTCCCCCATGATCCTCTTTTTCTTATGTTAAATGAGAGCTGAGTTAATGAGATAGCCACCTGTCACAGTGACCTCGATGGCTCACTGGGTGGTCTAATCCGAGTCTCTCCTCAAATGAATTAAAAGAACTACGCACATGTAGATGAGCATATTTTCGAAGAGGATGATGCAGTTTGAAACAAGAGACAAAGTATGACCGGGAAACTATGAAAATATATAGCTCAGAGCATGAGGGATGACATTTATCTATGTAGTCATAGTTATTCATTTTGACTATGATTTAACTTCTTATAAAAGTCAATCTTGGAAGGAATAAATCAAAGCTGCAAACAACTTTTCCATAACTTTTTTGAAAGGATTTCTTTGTTTCAACAAACAATGCAATCAGATTCATCTGAATATCAAAGGGAAGAGTGAGTGTATTAGAGGATGCAATATATCTGAAGGATTTATAGATTATCCTAATCTTTGGGATTACTGTGATAACTTGTCTTGATCATCTTCTAGCCTGTTCAGACTAGAGAAAATTGTACGAAAGTTGTATAAAGAATCATTGTATTGTGAAAGAGGCTTACACACTGGATAACCACATAATATAAAGAATCTAGTTTTGAGGAGGTTAGTTGACCTCAGAGCTGGCCAATCATAGATGGGCACTCTCGATAAGCCCCGCCCAGTTGCAGGTTTTCTTAATGATACATTGATCACATTAGAACAGGACCCTGATTCTTTATTGCCCTGCATTCAAAACTATACGATATTTCGTTATACAAACTTCAGACTAGAAAATGTTAATAGCTGTATGGTTTTCATGTATATTTACAGAAAAGTTTGGTAGTCTGAACAGGGGGGTTGGTTAAAACTCTCTGACAAGCTGTGAGCTTTAATATCCAGGGTATAAGCACATGGATTGATTCACCTTGATCTCCCCCTTAATAAGCCCCTTGTCCCCCACAGAGTACCTCATAAATGTCAAGGGTGAGGAGACATTCATGAATGATATGATTGCTCCAAAGGGAGGGATCCAGTTCAAGATCTACTAAGTTTTTTACAATTTAGAAAGTTTGTAATGTTTAAATATGTTTCTTTGATTGATAAACAATATTGATTAAAATAATATGCTTCATAATTGAACTACATACATGTAGGTATGTCCAAACTCTAGAGACGATCTGTATTTCAGTATTGACAAAATATATTAAATCATTTCATTTATTTGGTTCTTCAAAAGAATTAAGTTCTATTTTCGCTTGACATAAATCTTAGAATTAAAACTTCTTAATATTTCAGACTTCTAAAATTACTCCTGGGATATGTTTTGAAAACCGATTCAAATCACCTTCAAATGGCTTTTGAAATTCTTCACTGTTTTCAATTTTGTATGCTTTACTATAGAGAAGTACAAATAACAATTGACTTACGGTAGTGTCATTAAAAAGGGCCTTTGTATTTCTAGGATATTATCTTTGTAGGGTTCCTCAGCTCATGAAGAGTACATTGAAGTCATAATGGGATGTCGTTAAGTGATGTTTTCTCTAGGAAACTGATATGCTCTGCTTCTTTCCATGGCTCCGCTATAATTCCCCCATGCAGTGCCAAGTGAATGTGAAGGTCTTAGCAGTGTCTATGGGTATGTTTATGCTCAACTTTTTCTGGCCAGAATCAGGCATCTGTTACGCCTTTAGTTCAAAACACGGTTGTGTCCTTTCTCACTTTTGTAGAATCACCAAAAAACGGCGATCACGATCATCGATCGTAAACTCACAAAAAGGTGCGTTTACAATTTGTAAATGTGTTTAAATGGGGTCAACGCACTGACCTCTAGTGGGTCTACGTAGCATGCACAGTGCAGTTTTGCGAATCCAACTGCAAGGCCAATTAAGGCCACCCAGCGAGAATTGCCTGGAGGAGCCAGAGAAGTGAGCATAAACAGTACACCGTGGAACTGCGATTACGATGAGCGTTTACGATGTGCGTTTCAAATCGCTCATTCTGCCTTCAAAATTGAGCTTAAACGCACCCTATGAGTAATGCATTATAAAGAACAGGAATATAGCGAGTTGGAGGTTTGCCACAGATATTAAATAGCCAAATCATATTTCCACTATAAAATAATATAATTATAATGAGATGATGATGATGATGATGATGATGATGATGATGATGATGATGATGATGATGATAATAATATTAATGATAATGATAGTGAAAATGATAATGAAATTATAATGAAAATGATAATGAAAATGATAATAATAGTGATTATGATATTGAAAATGATATTAATTATGATAATAATAATGATAATAATAGTGATAATGATAATAATGATAATGACTATGATAATGATAATATAACGTCATGTATATAGCACTGACACATATTAAACAGTTTCATAGCACTTCACATTGTGGGAAGATTTCAAGTTTCTCATATTGATTATCAGAGATTATATCCTTGCATGTCTAACATTGATCAACCCCATGTCCTATGTCCTGACATAGTATGTAGTGCATCAATGTAAGCATGCTTCTAAGAAATGGAAACATCTAACATTACTATGTAGCATCTCAAGTGTAAACAGATTCAGCTACCTGCAATAATCATAAAGTCATTTCTAGGGCAGAAGACAGATTATGCTTGACTTGTATCACATGTTCGTTACACAATCCTCAGCGCTCATGAATTATTGCTCCAATAGTACTTTGTCACTATAGTCCCCGAAGACGTACCTTGTAAATGTGAAGGCCGCAAAGGCATACAAGCCTGACTCATGAAGTATACCCAGAGTTGACAGCACGTCGCGATGAAATGCTGCAAAGTCTCTAAAATTCAGTGGTTTGAATCACTGAACAGGGGCTGCCTGCAATAAGGCTATAAGCGCTGTGTATTGTCAATGGCAGTACGGTAACTGCCTTCTTGCATGCAAACCTATGATGTTGTGGTGAAGTTACAGTGGAAAGGATTTTAATGAAAAGTCTAACCACCGAAGCACGATGTACCTGTAAAGTTATGACGGATTCGATTTACCTTAATATAAAACTGTCATAGATGATTGGAAAGATCTATAGTGAATGTATTGTAACTGTAAGTGAATTTCCATACCGGTAATTTGAATTATAACTTGGCTGCAAATGTGTGCAGTTGAAATGTATATGTATTCTATTCTTTTATACATTTCAAGGGCAAGGCAATATTTTCCTCAAGTCTTTCTTTCATCTGTAATTAGCTTGCTGTGTAGATCTTTTCTAATTTAAATCCTAGTCTGTAACAGTTATAGAACATGATAAATTCATGTATTTCCTGTTAAACAATCATGCATTGTTATAAAATGCACTCAAAATCATTAATTCTGTATTTTGTTAAAATCTCATCAATTGTAACAAGTTTTTTCATGTAGAAGGACTGTTCGTGCTGCTTCAGAAGAAACATTCTTCATATATCTTTCATTCGCTGTATTATTGTAATGTAACGATTGTAATGTAACGATTATTCTTCTCGTTGCTGTATTTTGTTCAGGTAATGGTGGAATCTTTGGAAGAAGTAGCATACAACCTGAGGAGAGACTGTGCTGAGAGGGATAGATTGTTGAGGAAGAAAAATGAAGAGATAGCGAGTCTCAAAGCTAGGATACAAGAACTGGAGAATGCAGGGCTCCCACTGGAGACTCTGGAGTAAGTTATCATTTCGCTCCATGGAATTTTCATATTTATGTAGCATTCAATACTAAGTTCGGTCTTGTTTTTTCCGAGCGAGCTTGTCACAAGGTGGATACTGAGCCAGACCCTAAGTTAACTTGTCACAACTTGCAGAGATATTGAAAAACAACTCTGTAACACTTAAAGGGATCCGGTAACTTTGTCTCAGATTCTGAAACCAAATCCTGGATTTTGCTCAGGCTGCAATGATAATTATAAACCTTTAGGTCAGTCAGGAACCCCATGACTTTTACAAGCCAATCACCTGTCTGATTATCAAGATATTTATGATTGGAAATCAAAACCAAAGTTTGCGTTTTCCTAACGGTTTTCATAACACTACAGTCTATTGGGGACTACGAGTATGGTAAAACCAGTCACTTTACTTTTTTGAGGCACTTCTTGATCATTTTGAAGCGCGTTTTTTTTTTAGGGCTTCAATATTACACCATATCACAGACACTGATAACACGTAGGGCTGTGCATCTCAGATTTAACATTGTTAAACGATTCATTTAATACACACAACTTTTAGCAACTTGCCTATAGGCACAACAAATACAGTGAATCCTGTCTTAGTAGCCACCTCTCTAGAAAAGCCACCTGTCTATAGTGGCCATGTATTTTGTCTCCCTCAGGAAAGAAAGATGCATTGTATATCCTGTCTGGGAAGGCCACCTGCCTACAGTGGCCACTTTCTCTGATTCCCTTGGGTAGCCTCAATAGACAGATTTGACAGTGCATGTATTTATAGAACATGCAGAAAGCGATTGCAAGTTGGTGCCAATCCACACAAGCTATGGTAATCTATTGCAAGCTTCTCCTTAGCTCCACCCAGTCAGCTTGATCTAACCATGGATATAGTAGGTCCAAGATCTAACCTGGCACCCAGCTTGCACCCAACTTGGCAAGTCTGAGAGGAGTTTCCTTTTTGGGGGGCCTCTTTAAAAGTACTGTCAAGATTATTATAAGACAGGTTTAAGAATACACTATTAGGCAATTCAATTGGTCAAATTTAGAAAATCTGTTGAATTTCTGGCAATATATATGCCATTGAATACCAATTTTGATCATGATACTTTATCTCCATTCTCCATATTTTCCAGAAATGAGCGTGTTGGAACAGACCAGGAGAGTGAGAGCAGTACTGTAGAAGGTGATCGAAGATCCTGCGTCGAGGCCGACCTGATGGATCATGGGATACCCGATGCAAACGACGAGGGTATCTCGGAATCCATGGACAGCTCCCTCAAAGTCAAGTAGGTTTATGCCGAATCAACTATTCGTATATTAAAGAGTAAGGGGGAAACCCCGGTGTAGTCGTCCACCTTCACAATCCCATTCAGTTATACCGGGAGGAGAGACCCGAGGGTTACAGTGATTCAGTTCGCTTTTTGTTTCCCAGGCACAGGTGATGCCAAATACACAATGATGATAATGATAAAGCAGTTTTAGCATTGTTGATGTAGATACATGCTTTTGATACCAATGATGGGTTGATAATACCTCTGACAGCTTGTCCACACACAAAACAATTTATCCCGAAACTCTGTAACGAAACGTCGTATAAAGAATCATCGTATAAAATTTCAGAGTGTCCACACACAAGAAACATCGTATAAATATTCATTGTATAAATTCCAGGATGTCCACACACAGAAGAAAGTAATCCTGAAACTCTACAGCGAAATGTCGTATAGGTGCACAGTTTGCTACTGCGGTCATGAAATGGAAGCGGAAATGAGTGGTCAGGTCTCCTTTCGCGCGAGGTCACGTTAACCCCCGCCCAGTTAGTTACACTAGTTACGTCCACACACAACACCTTCCGTGATTAGGCGTGATTAGGCGTGATTCTTTATTGAGTTCTAGTTCGAAACGATGCCCAAACCTGTGTTTCGTTATACAACGTTTCGTTATACAACGTTTCGTTATACGACGTTTCGTTATACGACATATCATTAGTGAGCGTCCACACACACAATTTCATCGTATAACTATCGCGAAACTGTATAACTATCGCGAAACGGTATAGCTAATCATGCCTAATCACGGAAAATGTTGTGTGTGGACAGGGGGTTAACTCAATTTCTGGCCATTTATTTTTCCTTTGTAATTTTGTATCTAAGGACCAATTTAATGTTCTGATAAACACAACACATATTTTCAACAATGTTAACACAACTGACCTGCATAGTAATGGTCATTATCTATGCTCTTGTTGGGCTAAACTTGAAAGTTTTTTGCACTCTTGTAAATTAAACATGTCTAAGTTAGAAGGTATTATCGGCCCACTGACAGTGTGCAATTACTAAGATATGAATAGGATTTAAATTAAAATGTAGACTAGATTAAAAACCCTAATGATTATTAAACTCAGGACTTAGAACCCCTAGAAACTGCTTGATTACTCTCCTGTGGACAATTGCCATGAAGATGATTTACTCCATTGGTCAGCTAGTCAGACAGGACTATTATTGCCAATTCAAATGTGTAATTGTCATTAGGATGATCATCTACATGTATGTAGTAATTGACCTTGGGGTTATCTTACTGATGGAATAGCTATCTGCAATGTTAGTTGTATGGAGGAAGGGGGAGGGTGTCTTGATGATGGGGGTAATGGTCGTAGGATGCCATTTTCCTTGGAGATGGTAGCGGAATGGAGGTCATCCTGGGGACAGTCTTCCAGAAACACAGTCCGAATTATGCAATAATGGAATTAATCAGAGATTATGTATACAATCTCTTATCCTCAATGCTACTGATAGCATACATTCAAAGACATTAACTCTGCAGATAGGACCCTACAATTAGCCTCTACATGATCATTGTTTGTTCACTAGGTCACCCACAAGGCCTGAATCCTGATAGTAGAGTAGTGATTACTTTCCAAGAAGCCACTTGGACCATTCCAATGTTTCATAGAGCTAGCTAGTGGTCTTCTAAACACTTAATGGCCTGCATTTTACTGAAATGTAAACCTGACGCCTGGTTTAGGCCTTTTTTCAAAATCTGGGCCCGTCTTACAAAAGAATTGATATCAATCACATAAGAGATAAGAGACATAAGAGATAGGAGACTGCCAACTTGCGATTGATTGTAGGACTTACGATTGATTTGGATCAATCATATCTCTTTGTAAGATGGGGGCCCTAGTGTAACATTTAAGAAGTTAGGCCGAAGTTTTTCTTAAAATTGTAAAGCAAGATTTTAGACCCAGGGTCAGGTTTAAATACATTTATAGAATGCGGACCAATGGGTTAATTTCAGTAGTGCAGCTCTTGGCAACATACTGCAAAATAACTGTGCGATGCTTATTATTGTGAACAGTCTGTTATGGTTATGATGACTGATAGCTGTGGTTTGGCATGCCTATAACCAAGAAATCTAGATGGTTAAGAAATCATTTGATTCTGTTTGATATCTCTTTAGAGTAGAAACAGCTACTGCTACAGCTACTGCTATGGCTAAATATGCGATGTGTCAGGTAAAATGAAAAAAGAAAATACCATGCAGACACTGTTATTTTTATTGCGTTAGAAACTTAAAAGCCGTAATGGTTTGATAGTACCTGGTTAAATCTATATTTTTTTTAACTTCTCATTTAAAAAAAAAATGATATCACATTCATCACATAAATTAGCATCTTGTATAAATCAGTAAGACATGGCATTCGTTGTATAAATCAAAGACCAATGACAGTGCATGTGTACTTTATATGTTATCTTTATAGGATAACAGTGTTTTAAGATTATGTCTCTCTCTTCTGCGTAGACAATACATCAGACTAGTTTGTTTTGTCTATGTACATATTATCCTGGACAATGTTTAAATAGTGCAGACCGATTACTGAGATTGGTACTCACGGAGGTCATCAAGATTAGCATATTATGTTAGGTTACATAAAACACTTATCACAATTTACAGCTCAGAGTTACTGAGAGCTTTCTCTTTTTTTACCTACTTTTTTTAATATCAGCTTTCAATATTGTTCTTAAAAATCCAAAACAGTCTATGAAGTATTTGATGTAGCACCATTTCTTTGCAAATGAGGTCAACTTTTCTAGGATTTATTTTCAAAAATAATCATTTTGATTTTACAAAATATATACCCCTCCCCCTCCTACCAACGGACACCATACAAATAGCCATTCGCCCCCCAATGTAAAAAATGTGGCAAAATTAGTTACTTTTGTTTTTTGCTATGGGGCAGAGCAAGCAAATTGGATTATTAGAACAGTGCAAACTGGCTTCATTCTTCAAAATGTAGAAAAACAAGGCATTTACCCATTCCCAAAATGAAGAAAAATATCTCCTTTCTACTGAAGAACAGGAGAAAGAAACAATTACAGTAGCAGTTTATAATGAATCATATATCATGGTCACCCAAGATGCCTAATTTAATATGAGTTAGAGCCAAGGGATAATAAGAAATGGTCAATACTCGCAAAAACAACTTCGTGCGGAAGGATGGATGACGACATGTGTTTATGGCAGTTCCATGACATATTTTGCCATCATCCCTTTATTCCTTTTTCCTGTCGAGACACTATCAATTTCATGTACCGTATTTGCCGGCGTAAAGGCCGCACCGCCGTATAGGCCGCACCCCCGATTTTGACATTAAAAAAAAAAAAAAAAAAAAAAAAAAAAAAAAAAAATCGTTTTTTTTGTTTTTTGTGTGTGGTTGTTGTTGTTGTTGTTTTGTTGCCGAAAACCCACGCGGGGAAGGACCTTCATTTAACATCGAGGTGCAGTTAAAGGCGCTGATTTGTGCTTGTAAACTTGTCACAAAATAATAGTAACAATGTCGTTTTTAGAAGAATGTGTAAGATCATTAATGTGAATTAAAAACAAAAGAGTACTAGGTCCTAGGATAGTACCTTGTGGTACACCATTTGTTATATAAAAAAAATTGAGGAATTATTATTATAAACTACATATTGAGATCTATTAGAAAGATTACTTTCAAACCAAGATGACAGACAAATTTTAGTGTTGTTGTAGTTTCCGAGTGGTGAGTCAACAATGATTACTGAGCTGGGAGACATTGCCAGGCATAGCGCCATAAATCAAAACTAAAAAAAAAATAAAAAAAAAAAAAAAAAAAAAAATCTTTTTTTTTACTCTTTCGCCGCATAGGCCGCACCCCGACTTTTTGATATTTTTTCTTCCAAAAATAATGCGGCCTATACGCCGGCAAATACGGTAAGCATATTTGTAGTGTGATTAAGTAGCTAGCCGAGGATAATGTATCTGGGACAGGGCATTAATGAATACCTCTTTGTTTCAAAGCTTGACCTAGAATTATTGTAAAAAGCTTGCAAAGTAATTCCGTGATTTAGGATTGTCTGTTCATATGTGCCAATCCTCCATGTTTCATGTCAAGTGCTCAAAGAAACTACCCTAGATTTTCAAGTTTTCCAGTACATATTACCTGGGACAGAGTGCTTGCTGGGAAACCTTTGTATAATGATTTGAAGTCTAATCGTGAATGCTCTCCTTACTCATCCTTGTAAAAAAAAAAATTTGCACTGTAATTCTATGATTCAGTCTCTGAAGTCTACTGTAGATTTTGTATCCATAACATTCATGTTTTTACCAAGTAATTAACATTGGTTTTCATGTGTTTTTGCCCTATCATGAGAGGGATTAGATGTGGTTTCTTGTTTGTTCTTCTGCAAGTCATCCATTTTAAGATCAGTGAGGGTCTTTAAATCAGTAGTTTAATTCTTGAGTCTTGAAGGAGTAGTTCTGTTAAGTTCTGCTTAAGTCTTCTGTATTTATTTACAAACACAACATTTCCATTTACTTGGATTTTGCTTGGAGTTCAAAAATATGCAAAAACATGATAACTAATCCCTCTATACATGATGGAATTATTTTACAAATGTTTACCCATAGAGCTCCTCAAGAAATGATTTATTTAAAAATAAATCATTACTAACTATTACTTTTTAGAAAGAAATCATTAAAATTTCTTGAAATAAATCATCTTACTTGAGAAATCCCTATTGGTGAAGATTAAAAATGTTTAAAAATGTAAAATGATTTCTTCTTTTTGAGGGAGTTCCTTATTTATTGTATTTTTGCATAATTATATGTGTACATGTATGATGAGCGCCATGTCGATTCAGAACTTAATTAACAAGATAAGAAAAAGAGAGATAAGGATGAATATAGAAAGTCCAAACGCCATCCTCTCTCCCAGATATCAGGATGCAATATCAACATCCACAGAACTGCTTTTTATTTGCACAAGTAAATTCTGAAAGATTCCATATGACTTTGTCCATGCTGGAATAAGAAAATAGCATCCCTCCGAATGATCATTGATGCTACACTACACCCTTTCTCGGTCACAAGAGTGTGCACGCGTCGACATGGGTGCCATTTTAAATTGCGAGTAAATTTTATTTCATGCAGCATGCAAAGTGCTTGTGTCGATATGATGTGAGCGCGCATCGCAGGCAGTGACGTAACAATACATGCGCGTCTAAAAATATTGATGACGTTTATTTGCAAATTAAAAAGGTGGCCTTAACCGTGAAGGGGTGTATTCATTATTATGTAAACAACATAACCATCTAATAGTTCTATGAACTGTAGCATTTGTTATCTCACTCTTTTAATGTCTTTCTCTTCCATTGTAGGATCGAGAACCTTGGAAAGGAGCCAGTCAAGTGCGGGGATATGGTCGGCGAGGGAGACAAGGTTGCCATAGCGATAACTCAGTCAGTGACACCTGTAGGCGGTGACTCGAGATGACATCACAGGACTGTCGAGGAGTGACGACAAAGAGAGCTTGTCGTTGGTGAAAGACACAGGCAGAGGAGGGACTTCTTGGACTTATTGTGAAAGAGTTCCATCAGTTCTGATCCGTTGGAGCTACGCAAATTAGAGCTTTCTTGGGATGTGGTGTCGCCTGTCTTTTCTAAGCACAGCGGTGCAGGAGGAACCATGTAACATGGAGATCATTGCTGTAAAAACGAATCAAGCTAGACGCCGATGCAGTGATTAAATGCTAATGTAAAATGCGTACATGCTTTGTAAGCCAGGCACAAAAGGGTTTTTAAGCCATTTAGCTAGCATCATCCACATATTGCTTCTGCATCTGTTAGAGCTTTCCATTCTGAACAAAAAGAAAATCATCTTATCATCATGCGATGTTTAGCTTTATAATGACTAAGGTTCATAGTGTTATGCATGCCTTATTATTGGCAAGTTGATCATGCTAATCTTAACAATCAAAAGAACACTAGAGTTATGAGAGTTAAGAATATTTTGCTTGTTTCACAATGGAAGAGACATAAATGGTAGTATAATGCAAGTAAAAATAGAATGCAGCATACCAAGTTAAATCTAGAGTGTAATACATGAACATTTCCCCTAACTCTCATTCAAATCACTCTCTTTATGTGTCTGTTTATTTGTCTTTCTGCCTGTCCTTCTCTGTCATGCTTTGTCTTTCTATCCTGTTTCTATCTATCCTTTTCTATCTTCTCCTTGTTTTATCTCCTTCTCAATGTCCCTCTTATATCTGTTTCTCTTATATCTGTCTGTCTATGAACCTCTCTCAATCTCTTCCTCTTCTTCTCTCTGTCTCTGTCTCTCTCTCTCTCTCTCTCTCTCTCTCTCTCTCTCTCTCTCTTTCTTTCTTTCTTTCTCCTTCTCTTTTTCTCTCTCTCTCTCTCTATTCTCTCTCTGTCTCTCTCTCTCTCTCTCTCTCTCTCTCTCTCTCTCTATTTCTCTATTTCTATTTCTCTCTTCCCCCCCCCCCCCCTCCTCTCTCTTTCTCTCTTCCCCTCCCCCTCTCTCTCTCTCTCTCTCTCTCTCTCTCTCTTTCTCAAGTTCCTATGAAAAGGAACATAATATCATGATTGACAGGGTACATCCTAAGTGCTGAAATCAAAAGTGAAAGTAATGAATGGTGCCTTCATAAACTCTCTTATCTATCAACGAAACCGATTATCTCTGTTTATGCCTTGAGCTTGGGCAAAGTTCATGTTATACAAAACTTTGTTTTCATCATGTCTTTCCTACAAGGAAATCCGATTGTGGAGAGCATTTTGATGAAATTATTATTAATTATGATAATGATATTATTCGGTTCTTGTGTAGCGCATATCACATTTAAACGTCTCTATGCGCTTCCAAATTAGGGAAGGTCCATGAAATGATCATTGTTATGCATAATGGTGGAAATATAAGCCATTGTGATGTGTTCTGGAACCTGTTTATATGTGAAAAGGAATGTGCAATTGACAAATCTTTCAGATTTTATTTGGCTGTTAGATATATGGTATGATTGATTTGAGTTATTTGAAATAAGGATGAATTTTGTGAACAATTGAAACAAAATATTGTTTTAGTCTATTATTAGAGGGGATACTAAATAGATTTTAGAAGTGAGATCTTAACGTTTTACTCTCTTCATGTAATGGTGTGTGAAAACCATTGATGTGCTCACATTAGAAGTCTTTATTACTCTGTATTAAAGTTTTATTACATTTTATGATAAGAAAAACCATGATAGTCATATTTCAATCAATCATCTTACTTGCTATCAAGCTTAAATATCAATATGCCAGTCTACCCATATCTATGCACATGGCTTTACTTCTTAGAATAAAATAATACACCAATCTGATATAGCGGTCATGAATATGCACATGTAAATATATACATTTTTGCGCAATCATGATGTTATTTTTCACAAGATATATTTACTGATGGTGTACTTTTAAGATAAAAGGATATTCTTCTTATTTTAAGAATGGATTCTTCTTTCAAAGCCGGATGTGAAATATTTTCATCATTCCAGATATAGTTGACTCTGAAACATTTCATTGTGCAAATTATATTTTTGGTCTTACATAGAATGAAAATAAATTAAAGTATTATGCATCACAGATAATAAAATGCAAGTTTATACAGTTATAAATACGGTAACAACAAGTTTTAGATCTAGGCATTCATCATTTCCATTGTCACAGAAATCCATTTTCTCATATTATAAATAGTTTTAGATATGAGGAAATCAGTAATAAAATATACTTTAGGGAAAGTTTACCAAAGTGATATTTCTTCATCATCCCTTTGGAAGATTTGTACAATATTGAATTTGCCTGTATTTCAAACTGTCTTTTCTATGTTTTTGTTTGTTTAGTATCATCACTATTGTTATCAACACCATTGAATGAAACAATATCAGTACAGGTAGAGGGATGTGATAGTCGCCAATAGTACATCATATAATGAAGATAATTATTACAGTTGAAGCTTCTTTTTTCTGTGTGTCATATTGAATATCATCAAAGTTATTTTTTCTCTCATCAGTCATCATATAGGTAACTTTTAATGTCATGTTGCAGAGACTTGGATCAGTCTGTTTTCCACAGAAGCCTTGTATACAAAGTGGTCAGTTATAATTTGTGAATTGTAAATTACTTTAATTTTTGACACCCATGTTGATGTAGATAATTCCTTTAATTTGGCTTTTGAAATGTCTTCCTTGAATCATCATACTTAATTGCATATATGTAACCTTTTTCATGCACTGGTTGAGTTTTTGATATATCATTGTCTCATTTCTTTATCAGAATTTGATACAGTTATGTCATAATTCAGGATGGATTGAGAATTTACTAAAGCAATTACACCTGTTTGTTTTTTAAATTGTATTGCACAATTTGTAAGCTATAGCCATATGAAGTGCTGTATATAAATAGACCTCACTTTTCACTTGTGTTATGAGGTCAACTGGTAATATGAACATATTTTTCCTTAATCACCAGGAATATATTTAATTTAAATAGTTTATGTGGTACATATAATAATAATAATAGTGGGTTCTTGTATAGCGCTCATGTCTGTCATACTTGACACTCCTGGCGCTCTCAATATAGGCAAGGATAAAGTTGAAACCCATTAGCTCGACCTTAATATCAGTAGTTAAAGCTAGTGTCCTTTTTTTTAAAATCCAATTTGGTCACTTTAGGAATGAAATTCACTTCTCTTGTACAGAATTCTAGAATGTCTTTATGTCATTGTGAAGCAATTATTTCATTAGTTATTATAATGTGGATGTTATGTAGATCTGTTTATAATTGCAATTGTGTTCTTCCTATTTTGTAGTTATTGGTTCCATTGTGCTACTGAAATATTTGTAAATATTGTTAAGTTTATGTTTGTTTGTAATGACATAGATTACCATGATTTGTATATGTTTACTTTTGGTATTAGCATTAGTTTACTATAATTTTAATACCACTTTGTTGTAGGGTAATGCAGCTTGCCATGATATTCATGACTTCATTTTGTTTAATTTGGTGCTGGGAAAGTTTTAATCAATAGATGAAGAGTTGGTAGTCAAAATGGAGGTATTCTTATAGCAATGGAATGAATACTTTACATAATGCAGTACAATGCCATTTAGCAGAATAACGAAGGGTTTTGCTCGGAAGTCACTCCTTCAAATATTTTTGTAAGAAAAATAATCGCTAAACAATTTTCATCACGCACCGTGTTATTTTGTATGTTACTTTCATGAGCAAGCATCAATTAATATGCACAAATTACAAGGTATTTAAAAAGCAATTGAGCAATTTGGTAGTGCAGTTCAGAGACATTGTCTTAGCTGTAGGTAGATTCAATCAAATGTAATGTACGTTTACCATTCCAAACTTATGTTTATGCCCTTTTATTTGTGTTTCATTTCTTGATGTTGTGAGCTATTGATTTATAGCAGTTTGTAGAATTACTTGGAATTTCATCAACAACAAAATCACAAACATGATTTCATAAGACCTTTATGATTGTAAATTGGTGTAATATGGGAATATTCTACTTAACTATACTTGCATACAAGTACTAGAAGGTATAGATACTTCAATTTACTTTATGAATGAGATGAAATTAGTTTGTAGTCATATTGCAGTTTCGTTCAAAAACAAATTCCTGAAATTCTGTAGTGAGCATATAATGTTCTGTAATAGCAAATCGACTTGAAAACGACTTTTGTGATGAAACTGTAACCATATTGCATATGATGCCTTTACCCATTTTAATCGTCTAATGCAAGAAAATAGAAGAACATACTATCAAGAATTAAGTGCAGTTTTTGTATACTAAGTAAGTATTGCTACTAAAAAAATACAATTGTGTATAATCTAGCCATCTTCGCAGAGTTTTAGGAGGGCTTTAAATACGGAAGATAATCTATTTTTGAGATTCAAAGATCAAATGTGTCATGTACCTTTTCTGATGTAATAAAATAATTTTTGTAAGAACAATGACCAGTGATATGCATCTTTTTTGTTGAGGGGGGGGGGGGTTGTGCTAATCGTACCTTTCTGTTCTGTTATAATATGTTTGTGGAATCCCTGATGTTTTGATGATGAACTAAATGTATATGAATGCATCAGTAGACTTCAAGACACTAAAAATCAAGTACCAGTAGTGCCCTGGCAAAATTAAAATGAGAAAAGCATAGAGCACTTCGCTTTCCTCTTATGTTATACAGTTCAGGGAGTACAGATCAGAACCATTGTTGTGTATGGCTTCATCTTTTTGCTTCCCCCCCCCCCCCCCCCCCCCAAAAAAAAAAAAAAAAAGTTGCCTCATGCTCTTATTTACCTGTAAAGTTTCACTGCAGTTAAAAAAAAAATAATAATTCAGGGGGGTTAAAACAAAACACCAAATATGTAGCTATTATTTAAAGTATTACGTTTTTATTAAGCACCAGGCTTTCGATATGACAATATACTTACCGTACTTAAAATTAATGTACAGCTTTAAATCATTATTTTGATTGTCTATTTTCAGTCACCAAATATGAAAGGAAAAAAATCTCAACCACATTGTTATTTAATTCAATACCGGTTGCCCCAAATTTCATCTATTTATAAATTTTAAGTGAACAAAATATGTTGGAATGTACATACATTCTACAATCAAACTAGAATTGTAGTACAGTACTTTAACTTTATTTGATGTACATCATCCCACAACTGAATGCATGTGCACGAGTACAGTTAAACCTGTCTTTAAAGGCAACCCAGCAGAAAAAGGAAAAGTGGTCACTGTAGACAGGTGGCCTTTCTAGACAGGTTCTATAACATGTTTCTTACATAGATGACCACTATATACCCACAGGGCCTTTATAGAGAGGTACCATGAAGACATGTTTGACTGTATATATTCATTGGTATTGCCATATGAATAATATTTAATATGCAATTAGACAAATATAAAAACAAATTACGAAGTATGATGGCAGTATGGACTAAATTAGCTTACAGTCTGATTGTATTAAATGGCTGTTATTATGCCTAGTTTCCTGTTATTTATGGCACTCGGAAATGTGGACTTGCCCCATGCTGTTTCAAAATCTCAAGAAAGCAAAAAACAAATAACATTGCCTACAACTTTGCAGCAAATGAGTAGACAAATATATTATAAACAAATAAAACAACCACCTATCAAGTCAAACCAGCCATAGTACAAGATAAACAAAGCAGTTTTCCACAAACATGTTATTTATAATAAAAACATGGGCTTTTCAATGAAGCTAACGAAACTCACATAAAAACAAATCAAGTACACTTTCAAGTGAGGTTTTGAATCAAGGTGCATTATAGATCAAGGTTGAAGGAATGTGTCATTGTACAGATTTGTTAATCCATGAGAGATACACAATAAATAATAATAATGTACAGGGTAACCCAGCAGAAGCTAAGCAGTTATCTTGCAAATTCTCCAAATTAGATGATTGTCATGCTATCTTCACAATGGTCGAAATATGCATGGTATTTTTAATACAAAGATGCTAATATATTGTTCATATTTTAATCCCTCAAACATTTATACCAAGTCTAAAAGATATTTTGATGTTATCAGTAACAAAGTTTCATTGCAAATGGTTCCCTGTATTTCTGAGAATTTACAAGATAAGCTCTAATTGCAATTGAGGGCCACACTATTTACCACAACTGATATGTAGACAGATTACATGCTTAACTAATTACCTTTACACCAACAAAAAAAACTATTAAAGCTACAACATAATTTGCAAATACATGTAAAGTTTGTTGAAGTTACGCATTATCTAGCACAAACTTCTGAAGGTATTTCATACCTCAATAAAGCTGTACATTGACTCACAGTGTATTCATAACATCATTGTACTCGGTATAGAAATCTACACAAGAAAGTAGGGCTTGTGTAATTCTCTACACATATACATGTATTTATGAATACAAATGGAAATTTAGAGTGGATATAGCTACGATAAGTTCTAACATTGGTAGGACAGACGATAAATCCTCTAACACCATAAAATACAGATATTCAATAAAATGTTTGAACTTTTTTGATATTCAAGGTGAATATATTCAATTTTTTGAACTTTAATTCTTTGGTATTTAATGAGCATGCAACAAATCGTCCCTATTTTCACCAAGTGACGGTAGTGAGGAAATTCGTAACGCAAAGTGAATGCAATTTTTTTTCACTACCGTCACTTTGTGAAAACAGCGACGAAATGTCATATCTTAACAGTTTCCAGCATTTTGGTTTTGTTTGTTTCAGGTTCGTTTTCTTTCACGACTCATTATCCTATTCTAATGCAACATAATATCAGCATCAAATTAAAGTAGTATGCAACAGCAATTTTGTGATTATCATTGATTTTTTTTCTTCACAGTTGATTAATAGATAATTAAATAATTGAAATCATACCTTTTCCCAATACAATTTCCAACACATCTAAGAAGAAGATAAAGTAAAAAAAAGATTTAAAAAAAAAAAAATTTGATTGATAATCCTTCACTACAATTCAAAGGTAAACCTTCAAACAGACATCAAACATTAAAATGGCAAGCTAAGCACATAGAAAATATCTAACCAATAAACAAAATTCAGATATACATATATTATATATACAGATCACCATCAAATTCACCCTGGTAGAATATTGCAATGACCATGAAATCATGAAGAAGAAAAAAATTGAAAAAGTTGAAGACGATTTCAACACCTATCTAAGCAGTTTCCACACCTTTCAAGCACATCTTACTGTATTTCATTGCAACTTATGCAAAATAAGTGCAAAGAAGATAGCAGAAAGTGCTGAATTTCTAACAGTTAATTCAGTGTCTCTTATTTTCTTTTTATCAAAGTACTGAAAAATTACAAGAACAAAGTAAAATGACCCGCATGCATACGGTACATGAGATGAGTTGAGAGAATAACCTTCAATGCAAATGCATTGTATAGCAACACTATTTCTTCAAATGTTAAGGTTAATGCCCACTATACCACCCAACGGCAACCTAATTTTTGAAAATATTGAAATAACATGAGAAATAATGGCCATATAGTCACAGTAGAATAAGGGACACTCTTGCAATTGGTCTGATGTGAATACGATTCAAAGCAGATTGAACCATCTCTGTGATTGAAAAAACCCACAATACCTGCGACAAAAAAATCTCTAGAACACAACTATGCATCAAATTTGATAAACGTATGGAACCTCTGTCAATTGTTTGATTGTGCAATGCATTATAAATTTCCTATATATTAACACAATTCAGGATGTATAAAGTATTTTCATGGGCTGTATGCATGGAAGGCTGTCTTCAATGATAATGTCATTTCATCCTGAGTTTCATAAAACAGTGAAAGTCCTAACTTTCAATCGCTCTCTGATGACATGAGCCCTCTGTTGTCTGAATCAGATCCAAAGGGTATGAGATTGGAGTCCGCAGCAGAAGATGACCTTAAAGACTTGGCAAGCCTGGCCTTTAATCTCTTATTGTCTTGAGTAGCACTCTGCCATACAACCTCTAACTGCTCCTCAACTTTCCTATAAGAAAATTTAATCAATAGACCTTGTTCATATATGTATTACATTACAAGATTACAATAAAAAAAAAAAAAAAAAAAAAATAATAATAATAATAATAATAATAATGATAATAATAATAATAAAAATGAATAATAAAAAAATATATAAATAATAATAATCACATTTATTACACTGATTTTGTTCATTTTTGGCTTATAAAGGAAACTTTTGAAGCCTAGATGATATAGAGAATTTTCAATTTGACTTGTTAATATGCAAGTATTACAACAATTAGAACTTGATGCTGGTGATGGTCTATACCAGATATTTACTAGATATAAATATTGAATAACTTGTTCAATATACATACACACAATATTATCCCAGCTCTTTAAAGATAGGCTACATATTTCGGTGCTCACATCATCACATATTTCGGTGCTCACATCATCCTAGGAAGTCCTTCCTACCGGTACCCATTTAACACCTGGGTGGAGAGTGGCAAATGTAGATTAATGTCTTGCCAGAACTTAACCCAAATTGCTACAAAATCATTTACATGGATACAGAAATAAAGACTCACTGTTTATCAGCTGCAACTTCGTCCAGCGCATCTTGTTTCTCTCTGACTAGCTGACCGAGATGTTTCATCTCTCTCTCGTACTGGCTCAGTCTCGATGTATGAAACTCATCTTGGTCCTTCATACGACCTACAATGTCATCTATTTTATCACCAGCTCTCAGCTTATACATCTGTCATCATCAAAGATATTGTACTAATGTTAACAAGTTTCAGAGGTGATGGTGAGCACCAAAAAAAAAGGGGGGGGGGTTTCCTCAACCATCCGCCTCTTGAGTACCAAAAAAAAAATGATTCAGGAAAAACAAATGGCATCTACCAACATTTTGAGTTCGAAAATTGGGAAAAAATATAGAAAAATAGGGGTTAAATCGGGAGAAAAAAAAATTGGGAAACTGATTTAAATCGGGTAATTATCAGGCCTACAAATCTATGTGTCTCCTTCATTTTTCAGTAGCTCATGGGGAGTACACCCCCCCCCCCCCCCTACCCAACTCCATACCACTTTCTATTCTTTCCTCTTTTCTCCATAATCCTCATCGTTTTCTCCATAATTTCTTCATTTTAATTTTTTTTCCTCTTCTTTATTTATTTTACTTCCACCTTTTCCCAGCATATCTTCTAAGCTTTAAAATATTTCTGTGAATTTTGACTTAATTCCTCCATATCTCCATCTAAGTTATGCAATAAGGCTACATCTTCATTTCTATATTCCATTCTTTGACTTCTTAGCTGATGTTCTCTCAGTTAATTTTTACATACTTTGTTGGTATATTATCTGTTATTTGATGCAACACAATGTGATATTTATATCACTGAGATGAATAGTAAGTTGTAGGGAGGTTTTTGTGGTCCCTTAATTACCTTGAGTTTTTCTTCCATTCTGCCGATGGCAACATTGCCAGCTATCATCTTGTTCACTGCTCTCTCTTTCTCCTGGGCTTGTGTATGTGCCTAAAGAAATATAATCACAAATTCAGAATGCAGGATAAATATATTAGTTTGCTGTACATCATAAAATTGATTCTTGGATAACTTCTCCTTGGAGTATACCCCCCCCCCCCCCCCCTTACTTGGGTAAAATGTTAGGGGTAAATCCTTTTACAAGGTAGCTCTCAGCATTTAGGAAGACAGAGAGAGAGAGAGAGAGAGAGAGATAGAAAGAGAGATGGAGAGAGAATAAATACAAAATACTTGCAGACAGAATAAAAGATTGAGTCAAATAGAAAGAAATACTATAAGACAACATAACGATGAATGAGAAAACAAAACATTAAAACAGTTGCAAGGAAGTTTGCAATGACACGTAACCTCACTTATGGAGCAACACAGGAGAAATTCTAAAACATCCTTCCCCAGCCCCCCCCCCCCAAAAAAAAAAGAGAAATTAATAGACATATGACAAATGAATAAATAAACAATGTCATGTGAATTTGACACTAAAGTAAAATACTTACCATCTTTTTGTATGAATCTCTCTCTGCAGCCGTCTGTTCAGCTATCTCCAGGACTCTATTGAGATGCTGATTGGCTGCCTTCTCTCTGGCTTCTGAATGAGATAACTCCTTCTCTAGCATCGTCAGCTTGTGCTGTAAACGTCTGTATGAGAGAGAAACGGAGAGAGAGAAAGGGAGAGACAGAGAGAGAAAGAGAGGGAAAGAGAAAGAGAAAGAGAGAGAGAGAAGAGAGAAAAAAAAAATTGGGTAACAGAGGAAGAGAGAGAGAGATTGGGGGGGGGCAGATAAAGAAGAGGAGAAAGGGAGATGATGATGGTAAATGTGCTTTATATTGATGAGATGGAAATGCTTACATGATCTACATTACATACAGATACATGTTATCTACACTTCATATAAAAAAAATCATATTTAATATGGCCAGTAATGACAACTTTTATATTCTTGTTTTCTCTCATTTAACAATCCATTCAATAACCTTTTGGGGGAATTTATGCTGTAATGAAAAAAATATGCTGTTAAAGGGATTCAAAATGGTTTCAGTACATCTCTCCATTTTATTAAGTTCATTATTCAAATCCAAATATCCCCATGTCATACAGCAGAATCATGCCCCAGCTTTAAAAAAATAAAAATAAAGGATATGCCCTTAATCATATAAAGAAGTTAAGAGTATAGTAAGTTCAGATCAGACTAAAAAATTCATATGTGATGCATATATTTAGGTATTCAGAACTTGCTAAATTATCTTGTTATATCTTGTCATCTATTGATTTGTCTTACTTCTGAGCCTTTAGCATTGCTTGTATCTCTCCTTTGAGTTGACTATTCTCTGCTTGATAGTCGACTACTCTCATTGCTACACTCTGCTTCTCTGTCTCTACAGCCGTCAGTCTGGAGAGTGTGTTCTCTGTCTCTGCTTCGACCTGACGCTTCAGGTCATGCATACTCCTACCAGAGAAAATAATTAAATAATAATAATAAGTTATATATATATATATATAGCGCTCAATACAAATGTTTCTAAATGCTTTAGATCAATTTGTAAAAACAATCAAAAGTATCGTATATGATTAAAGAAACCAACGACCTATGAACTAAATTTTAAAAGGAAGTAGTAAGCACTATCAGGGAAAATATAGGGAATGGACAATAAGGAAGAATGTACCAAAGTTCACAAAATACTGCAAGTAACATATTCTTAAAACTAACATATAAAGACAAAACATGATGAAAGACATTAAAAAGACAGAATAAGTAACAGATGTCTAGAATGGAATTTAAAAAAAAAAACATTGTCAATGATGCACCTAAAGTGTCTAGATTGTACTGACAATCACAGACAACTTGCTGACTGAGACAAATCTACTAACACTGAAATAGGGCATTTTAAATATCATGCTTATATAGCTGTCTACCCTAAATGCTTATATTACAGTAAACAGGTATCTGTTAACAATATGGCACTGCTTCTACGTTTTTTTTAAAAACTTTTTAAAATACAAGATGGTCTACATGGTGGTCTATAAAAAAAAGTGGAGGAATCAATGTATCAGCTATCCTTCTCCCACAGAAATAGGCCATTCCACACTTATTTGAAAGTTAAAATTAAGTTCTTTATCTTTTGGTATTGAGAAAATTAAGCTCTTTGAGTTGTTCTTACCTCTTGTACTCTGCAACGGTATTAAGATGTTCTTGTACCGGCATCTGGCTCTCGACCTCTCTGACGGATCTCTCATGTTGGTCCTTGAGGGCACCGTACTTTATTTGTAGCTCGGACAGCTCACTCTCCACTCCATTCTTCTCCGATTCTACCAGGGTCAGACGTTTTGTAAGTCTTATAGCTTGATTTATAAAATAAGAAAAAGAACCATATTACATATAAAATTCAATGGTGGAATATGCATATCAAGTATGAAAGTCTGTACTCTGGAACTTCTATTACAGAGCTTTGAATATGAGCACTAGCATAAAAGATACAAATATAAGCCAGATAATCTCACAACAAATTTTTTTTGTTAATATTGATTCAAAGGCTTTTGATTTTTTATTTGATTAATCCTGGTTGATTAATTATTTAAGTGCTATTATCAGAAGGCTAATATACTCTGAACTCTTACTCCAAGGGACCTGCAGTTTTATGTCCTATCTGAAAGCCTTGGTAACTGAGGATTCGATTCAAAGGGTGCTGAGCATGAACTTGATTTAAGCCAACTTTAATTGCTTTAAGACCACTTCTCTAAAACCAACTTTGCTCGTTTTGATTTTGTAATCTAACCATTAACTGATCACAGTATCAGTTTACTTTCCTGGGCGCGGTTTCTCTGCTGATCACAGAGTTTATTCTATTGCAGGTCCATCTGTTTTGTAATAAGACCTCTTGATTTGAACCTGGGACCTAGATCCCATTTTAGAATCCACCTCATTTACCACTAGGCCTCATCTAACCTTATCTAATTGCCTATCTTTGAAAATTGTACTTACTTTCCTGAGCATGTTTCCTCTGCTGCTCATGGAGTTTCTTCTGTTGCAGGTCCATTTGTTCTAGGACCACTTGATTTTCCTCCAGGACTAGTTGAGCCTGTTCTTCTATTTCATTTAACCTGGAACAGAAAGGGAAAAATTCCACTTTATAGTTTTTAAAAAGATCATGATCTATTCTTTTAACTGTAAAATAACTTGCTATCATATATTCCTATCATCTTTTCTAATATACTCTTTGCATATACATTAGTTCATTTATATATTCACATTTACGATTTTATTTCATTTGTAACCCATATAAATAGCTTTTATCCCCCTCTCTCTTTGCCTGCCTCACTCTTCTCTCTCTCTCTCTCTCTCTCTCTCTCTCTCTCTCTCTCTCTCTCTCCCTAGCTCCCTCCCTCTCTCTGTGCCTCTCTCTCTCTCTCTCTCTCTCTCTTCCCACTTGTTTCTCTACATCTCTGATGCATCTTCCTTCTATTTCAGCAGCTACCCTGCAAGTCTAGAAAACAAAATAACCACTTCAACATATCGAGTGCATGGGCATGCATTATTTTTAGATTTTGTTTTTGTTACTGAAGTAAAGGAACACACCACTTACCAGCTCTCTGATTTCTTGGCCTTTGGCCCCACCCCTCCACCGCCGGTCTCCTCCAGCTTCCGATAGAGCCTCTGGTTCTCCCTGATCACCTCCTCTGCGCTCCTTCTCAGCTCCTCCACCTCTTCTACGTTCACCTGGATCTCCTCCTCCTTCTCCATGAGTTGAGCCTCGTAGGCGGTGATGAGAGGGGAGAGGTACTTGGTGTCTGTCAGCCATCTTGGGGTGCTTCCCCTGGTGGGTAGACCTGGGGGATCCCCCTTCTGAGAATGAGAAAATACAGGGAAAGTGTGTATAAGGGTCATTCAAGGGAGACAAGAAATTATTATGCACAGGTGGTCTTTGTGTACAGGTTCTTTTAATGCATGTTTCAACAATAATTTTTTTCAAGGGAAACACAACATTTAGGTTACTATAGCAGGCTTAATCATATGAAAAGAACAAATTCACTAATTTTGAATACTTATTACGGTTGAAATACTATATCATTTCGGGGGGGGGGGGTATTTCTTTTTTTAACTCACAATCTTTTTAGACATTTATAGTGCAAACATTTCATCTGATATACATGTATAAACAGCTACCAGTACATACCTGCGGAGGTGCGTATTTGGCTTGGTATCTACTGAGCTGAACGTTGAGTTTATGGATGACATTTTTAAGCTCTTCATTGTCCTGTATCACAGCCCCTGCCTGCTTTTTGAGTTGATTCAAATACATCCCTGCAGAATTTCAAGAACAATTTTTTTTTGTTAATCTTAAATGCACAAACACTGTGGAATTTCACAGTTCATTAAAGTAATTAAATCACTATTATCATCACCATCCAGTACGTGTGTTTGGATACTATTTGATCCTGGTTTCATCATTCCATAACCAGCATAAAGTCCTGTCATATTTGTTTCATCGTCCATCATCATCATTGTCGTCGTCATCATCGTCGATATCATCATCATCATCAGCCTCATCATCGTCACCATTGTGATCATAGTGGTCATAATCGCAGACATCATCATCGTCTAGATCATCATCATCACGGAAGTCTTCATTATCGTCGACATCATCATTGTCATCATCATCATCATCGTCATCATCATCATCATCGTCATCATCATCATCCACCCTCCTCTTTCTCCTCCACCCCTCATCATCAACATCCAACCTCCCCTTCTTTATCCACCCCTCACCATCATCTTCCTGATTAGACTGAGCCATGTCTTGTAGGGTCATATTCTCTCCCTTGAGTCTTTTGTTGGCCTCTTGAAGTACCCGCTTCTCATCTCTCTGGCGATGACAAGTATCACTCAGTTCTCCCACTTGAGCCTCCAGATCACCTATGAAAGACGTCAACAAATAAGGTAAACTTTGTCACAACTCTTTGACATAGCATTTAAAATATTATTGGATTAATATTGCACAACAAATAAATAGTACATATGTTTCTTTCTACAAATTAAGTACTAAACCAGGGCTAGAGATTTAGCTCCCATATACATATTGCATGGGATCAGAACAAACTACAAATGGATAGAATCTGTGCTTAAAGTGCTGAAAACATTTGAAGAATAGGCTTATTGCAGAGAGTAATCATTATACAGAATTCAGGTATTCATATGGCTACAGAAGAATCGTTAGCAATTGGGTTTTGATCAATCTACGTTCATTTCACATAGCGTGACTAGTTCATATGTAGAATAAGAACACATTTCAACTATACCAGCAGCCTGGGTTAATTATGTCTTGTAGTTGCCCATGGAGCATATCGTCGGCCGGGTGGCATAAGGGCGTTAGCGCACGAGCGACTCGAAAACTACTTTTCAAATTATTTGCATTTAAAGATTTGTTTTATATTTATACTGCTTTTCCATCCCGAAAATTGGCTTAAAACATAAAAGACTAATAGAAATGTTGTAGTAGAACACGGCCACAATTTTTTTCTCTAAAATAAGTCAGTTTTATCGAAGTTAGAGGCGATTTAGTGCTAACGTCCTTCTGCTTAAAGTTTCATTATTGATCTGAAATTCCAGCTAATGCCCTTCTGCCAGCCAGGCGACGATATATGATAACACTTTCCTTTACTATAGTAACTTACTGACAAGCCCCAAGGATTTATTCAAATCTGTTCTCCTGCCTCTCTCTTCTACCAATTGCTTCGTGCGTTGATCTAGAGTGTTCATGAGATCATCCCTCTCCCTTTGTATCAGATCCAACTCCGTCTCCAGTCTCTCGTTTGTCCTCCTCAGGTAATCATCGCTGGCGGACTGGTTGAGGGAATCTGCCCGGCTAAGATGACTGTAGATGTCTGCGTGATATTACAAATAAGGTACAGTATTAGCTATATGTTACACACATCCTAGATGCGATTGCTAAATACTGCATCGAAATGGTGACTTAAAGCCCCATTGCACTACTTGTATCTACTTGCTCCCTCTATATAGAAAACAATGCCTAAGCGGTGCCCGTTGGTCCCCCATGATCCTCTTTTTCTTATGTTAATTGAGAGCTGAGTTAATGAGATAACCATGCACCTGTCAGTGACCACGATGGGTGGTCTAATCCCTCCTGGCCAAACTAGTACAGATGGGCTTTAAAACAGAGAAATTTACAATCATTCCAATATGCAATATCCTATTTTAGTTTTTAATCAAGTTCATCTTTCAAGAAATAATGACATATAGTGCCTTCATTAAAAACATTTAGTAAAAATTGTTTTAAATTTGTATTCACATAAACAAGTACCTTTACTTCAAGAACTAGCAGGACCCGCGGAAATCCGCGGGATTCTAGAGGGGGGCGGGGGTGAAATAGATATATAGAGACTGTCTAAATTAAAACCACCAAGAACTTTGCTTGCCATTCAGGCCATTAAAAAAATATACATGTTGAGCGTCCCCGCCCGATTATTTTTGGGGACCGCCTCCTATTTATTTTTTAAATTTTTTAAATTTTTTTAAACATTTTTAAAAAAAAATTTGTAATTGTTTAATATTTTTTTTTTTTTTTTTTTTTTTTTTTTTTTGAAAGAAAAAAAAAACAGCGTCCCCGCCTGCTTCCTTTTTGGGGGCCGCCTCCTATTTTTATTTTTTTTATTTTTATTTATTTTTTTTTTTTTGAAAGAAAAAAAACATGAAAAACACTGCTAAAATGTATTTCTGTTTTTAAAAAAAAAAAAAAAAAAAATTGTCGGCCGCCATCTTGAAAAATAGCCAGAGTGTCAGGGAAAATGTACGGAGCGGCCATTTTGAAAAAAAAAAAAAAAAAAAGGGCCTCCTCCTTCCCATTTTTCAAAAAAACAGGACGCTAAACATGTTTTTTTTTTTAATTTGGCCTTATATATAAAAAAAAACAAAAACGATCCAACTGTACCTGTAGTTATTCTTTAAGCCACTGGAACTGCGTAGAGTTCCGTAGTGTGGCGTACCGACTACGCAGAAATTAGGCTGCATATTAATGGGAAAATAGTCCCTGCGTAGGTTATGCGTAGGCTGGCGTACAGGTTTGCTTATGGTTGCTTACTGTGTAGAAAGCTTTTACTGCTTTGACGATCTGGCGTAGGGTAGCGTACTGTTGCGTAAAAAGGCGTACTTTCTGCGTCAAGTTTCTACGCCGAAAGTACGCGAAAAAAATTAAACATGTTGAATTGTTTTCGTTCATCTTGCGTACCTCTTTCCGTCCCTCAGCATATAGTAACGTAGGCCAGCGTAGTTGGTACGCAACACTACGCAACTCTACGTATTGACCCCACGCCAATTAGTGACCCGCAAGTGTCACAAATAAAGTATTAAAAATATGCTTATCTGACCCTAAACGCCTAAACCCCCCAATCTTTCGGGGGTTTATGGCCCCTTGAAACCCGTGGACCCCACGCCTATATTGTATATACACTCAACTCGCCGCGATCTGATCTCTCCCCCCCCCCCCCCCCAACTTTGAAGAACGTAACCCCCGAGCTTTTGGGGGTTTATGGCCCCTTGAAACCCGTGGACCCCACGCCTATATTATATATACACTCAACTCAGGACCCGCGGAAATCCGCGGGATTCTAGAGGGGGGGGGGGGCGCAGGCAAAAAATTAAGTTTTTTCATTTCGGGGGCTCCATTTCGAATTTTGGGAAATTTTCGGGGGCTACTTTTTCAACTTTCGGGGGCTCTTTTTTCTGGGGCTACTTTTTCATTAATTCATAAAAGGATAGGCCTACACTTTGTTGAGATTTGTTTAGTAGGCGAAGGTTTCAGGCTTAATACTTAATAGGTCTAATTGCCTATTTAAAAAAACAACATTTTTCTAGTTCAATAACTAAGTTTTCATGCATTGCTTTGATGCAAGAACTGTAACATAATTAATAGATCTAGATTGTGATTATTTTCTGACCATGAATTTCGATAATCATTTTTCAAAGTAAAATTTTCACAAGAAAATCAGACAGTCGTTTAAAAACGTAGACATTAGTAATACTTTTACTAATTCTAAGCTCAGGTTTCGTAAATCTATTCACGAAACTATATTGAAATCGTGATGCAAACCAACAGATAACAATTTCAAAGTGTCAAATCTCTTCGACTCGAGCTCAGCTCAGCTGATCGAACTCGCACACACTCCAGCGTAACTCCATGAAGCTCGAACACCGACGCCGCAGGCCTCGGAAGCCTGCGCTGCGCGGTGCCGGTGTTACACTGCACTGTGTATGTGTGAGGACTGAAGGCAGCTTGCGACTGCAACTGTCAGTCCAATGGTTTTCTTGTGAAAACTTTCCTTTAGAAAGTGATAATCAAAATGTAGTATACATTAGTATACATTAACCGTCATAATCACAAAATAAGCTTTGATTTCATACCTCCATTCACGAAAACTATATCAAAATCGCGGCAATCATGATGGAAATAGGTCTCTAAGTTTGGACGTGGACGGGATCGAAGCTTCGTGTGTATCTCTGCGGCTTATGCAGCTACTACAAAGGATATCCTATACAAAGATGCTTTACTCGGGTAAGCCCGACCGTGTGCATCGTGCATTTAATACGCAACTTAATGTGAGTTGCTCGTCGTCTGTCGTGTGTCTACGGATGTAATGTTGAATATCCATGAGGTGTCTCTGTCGTCACGCATATCCTGCATTATGCATATCGCGTCTGTTTTCGCCCTGGACGTCGACACGGAGGAGGACCTCGGGCGGAGTATAGCCAATTCGCTAGAGTAGACTCTCCCGCGGACGACGGCACCGGGCACGGGTACCCCGAGGGCAGGGTTCAGGAGGAGATAGCCGCACCAACTTGGGTCGGCGATCTCATTAAAAAACAATAGAATACAAAGGCCGGCGGAGACGTCATGCTCCCCCGCGGAGCCTTAGCGTATTACTATTATAGACATTCACTGGAATAGTTTACTGATTTGCTAGCCAATCAATTAACAAACAAATCTGAGATAAAGCATTATTTTTTAGCTGGAATATATACAGTAAGGCCCATATTTTCAAACCTTACCTCAGGAAAACAGTTAAGTTACAGTTATTGCTATAGACACGTGGCCTTTATAGAGACAGAGCATCTATGCATGGCAGGTTTGATTAAAATATGTAAATTATGCATTGTATAGAGCAGCATTATCACTTACCATTATCTTGAGGTGTAACAGGGGGCGGAGCTGCAGTATACTGGTTGTTGTCTACTCTCACTTTCTCGATCATCTGTCAGATATAAGCAGAGCTTGAGTATATTGATACCTGTTTATATCTATGCAATCAATTATAAAATCTTAAAAGAAATCAATTTGCATAAAACTTGCAAAGAGATCCAATGCAGATTGGAAGAAAATGCTCAATGTGTCCTGTAGATGTTCTGTTGTAATTGTAAAGGTGTATTATTCAAAACTGATTTCAGTATTTGGATTGACAATAGCTTCACTCCATATACACATGTACATACACATTATTTTATCTCTGATTATTCACTTGTATTCCATTTACATGTTTTTGTTTGTTTAATAAATCTCAATCAATATGAAACGTATTTCAGATTGTGCCCCATGCAGGCTCCACCAAGTCTTGAAAATGAAGTATTGAAACCAAGTTGGAAACTTGAGATGTGACTCGATTAAATATATAATATGGTATGTAATAAATGATAGAGATGAATATTATACAGGTATGTGAGAGATACAACTTACAGGTTCATTCACAACATTCTTTGTTTTGGATCGTCCAGATTTCTTTTTGCTCCTTCCAGAGACCACCTCGGGATTGCCGAGATCTGTTATGAACAAAAACAACAAAAAAGAAATTAAAAACAGAATAAACATAAAGTCTTACACGCAATGAAGCAATAACAATATACTTATTCACTATGAATCAAATGAGACAAAACTGGTACAACTAAAGACAATTCTACAGTGAATAGAAAATTACTTTCTGGGATACTTTCTTACTGATAGAGGAATTACCATGTGAATACAGTGATTGATAAGCAAACACAAAACAACTCAAGATAAAAAAGTATTTCCATTATCTTTCTACTCCACTTTCCTTCTTTTTTAAGTATGAAATTCATCAATAACAGATACAGTCAAACCTGTCTATAGCGACCGCCCAAGGGAAACACAAAAAGTGGCCTTTGTAGGTAGGTGGTCTTTGTAGACAGGTTCCTTTAGTACATGATTCAATAAGAAATCATTTTCAAGGGAAACAACAAATGTGGCCTTTGTAGGCAGGTGGTCTTTGTAGGCAGGTGGTCACTAAAGCAGGTTTGACTGTAATTGTATTTGTTTTAATGTGATGGGTTCAGATATATTTGAAAAAGAAATACATATTTCATATCATATTTTTCAAAAATGCATATCACTATTTTTAGCAGAGTAAAGCAGAGTCATATCCTGAATTTCAGGGCAAATGACAACACTCCAATTGAAACCCATATTTATTGTGGTTTACCCATATGCTAATGTTAAATCACAAACCTGGTGATTGTGGCTTTCTTTTCCATGATGGTGTAGGTGAGATGAGATCTGAGAAGTCGTCTGCTGACACTCCGGTAAAGTCACTCTCATTGGATAATATAGATGGATGCCTCTCTAATGGCTGCAAGAAACAAAGAAGGTGCATTGAGGTTTTGAATTATAAGTATATATAATTCACCAAGACTCATACATATTGAACTCCCAGAAAATGATTTGAGTAAAGAAAGCTTCATCTAAAGGATGCAAGAAACAAAAAAACAGCTCCAGTCAGTTGGATAGTTTAGAAATTTGTTTTTTACAAGAATATATTACTTCTTAAATGATTGATTATCAGGATAAAGGGTTATTTTCAATTTAATCACTGGCACTTTACTAGACAAACAAAAGACCCTAGAAATTAGTACCATAAAAGATCATAATTATTGTGATAAAGGATTATTAGTTAGCTGCCCAGCAAGTCAAATATAGATACTTTATGAAGTGGCAAAGTCTCACTAAGTCTCACTCACAATTTATATTATCTTTTCTGATACTTGGTATAGAGTCTATACAATAATATATTATTTTTCCCTCTAAAATTCCCAAGAAAATGAAATGAAATTAGCCAATTTAGTCTCTTTCATAACTGATCTAGCAACAACAACAAAAACAAAAATCAAACAAAAAAGAGCTCATTGTGTGTAGCTTTTTTTCCTCCCACAAAAAAAAAGAAGAATTTTAATATAGATTTGTCCATGTACTAAAGACCAAATTGTATTCAAAAGTGAAGTGTGTTAAACTGTTTGTCAGTTTATAAATGAATTTTTGAATTTAACACAATTGATAGGCAGAAATCGTGGGAAATTGAATAAGCTAAGAAACAAAGCTAGGATAAAATAATATCCTTACCTCATGCTTTTTAATAGGCTGAGCATATAATCCTTCAAACTCATCAGTACCATTCTTTCCTTTCTTCTGTTTCTTCTCCTTCTCTTTTGCTTTCTTCTTTTTCCTCTTGCCAGAATTTCCTCCACTATCTGCCCCATCCAGGGCTCCTGGAGAGTACCCTTGCTCATGACCTTCATGATGACCTTGTGAATAACCTTGAGGATGACTTTGTGGAAGACTTTCCTCATAATCTTGAGTATGGATATCTGCAGCATGGCTGGTGCTTGGCAATGTTGATGGATCCCGGGGAGAGGGAACCGGTTGAGACCGGTTTGTGTCGGTTCTGGTGCGGTCTGTCAGTCTGGGCGATTCTTCTTCTGATGTGGGCGGGGTCTCGAGCCTGGCCCGATTTGATATGGTGCCCCTCTTCTCTTCAGAGAGCATTTTTTGGATGTCTCCCACTCGGGCATAACTAGAAGAATTGAGATATTGAACACAGAAGTAAATGGAATGCAATAGAAACACCTAAGTGCTCAAAAATGTATTCTATCTCGTAAGTCTATTTATTTCTATTTCTGCCCTCATTAATGCAATTTCATTTTTCCTAAAAAAAGGATGTTCTTTATTGAGTGCTTCTAATTCAATTTGAATTTCAAACTGACTTTGGAAAAATTGCATTCTTAAATAAATCAAATGGTACAAACTGTATTGTTATACCAATACCTTAATTTCTTGGTTAAAGTATGTACCAGTTTGCTTATCTGGAATAATTTAGGGTAACATTGGATGCAAATAATTTACTATGCAAAACATAGTACCAAATGGGCTATAATTCCAAAGTTGCACATGAGCACGATTCCCTTGTAAAAAGGAGATGAAGAAAGACTGCAAGCTTACCCAGGATCATCATTGTACTCCATCTCACGCTGTCTCCTACTGATCCCCATATAATCCAGATCTTCATCGTCGTCATCATCCTCCTCCTCGCTGTCCTCGTAATCATACATGCTGCTCCGCGCCATGCTGCCACTCTCCAGATGACGCTGCACCTCTGCTGCATCCACCCCTCCTCCTTCTTCTCTGGGTGTGAAGTCACCTGTAGCTCTCAGAGTGCTGTTTGGTGATGGGCTTGCTGTTTATATTGGAATGGAGTTTCATATTGTTGAATAAATCATACCTACATAATTTGTAGCTTATGAATATCAGGAAGTTTAGTGTAAGGGATTTTCCAAAGATTTGTTTACATTCTTGCAAATAATTAACTGTTGATTTATAACACTGAGAAAGCCTTAAAATATAATTTCCCCTTCATCAATGTGTAGATAAAATGCTTTATATATATATATAAAATTATATTCATCTACATCTATAAATAGATTGTTATTGTCATATCAGCCCATTCTTCAGTCAATTCAATGTTTCAATACTTTCTAGTCTTTTTATTCTCTGACCTAGGCCTATTCTCTTTTGCAAACATTAGTCAATGGTAGGCGGCACCCATGAAACCTCTTCTTTTTATAGAATTAAATTTCATTTTCTTCATTTGAATATTATTTCCAGAATTTCTTTATTACTTTAAGGAGATTCTGCTCTTTTCATTTCGCATTTATTATTCACATTATTGAATCAAGCAGCCTCACCTATTGCTCTCCCTACAAAAGTAGCATCCATGATGGCGCTAGATAATGCTGATGCTGGCCTAGAATGACTAGGGGCAGGGCTCTGGGCTGGCTTAGGAGGCTCCGGGGATCGAGGCACAGCAGCGAAAATGGCTCGAGGGAACAACGCTGTCCCAATACGGGACTGCAAAAGTAAACATAGATATACTCAAGGTTCACTTCTTGATACAGGTTAAGATGCCTCTACGAGTCTATGTCCAGATCCTGGTTAATTGATAGTATTCTGATAGTACACAGTGTAGTTCATAATCAATTGATTGTTAATAATATCAAAGCTGTATCTTCTTCATGTACTTTAGTTTAAAAGGGGAATTGTCTTTCAAATCTGTAATCAAGTGGAATTCTTAAAGGAAACAGTAATACAATTCAAAGGTTGCAGTACTCAATAAAGCAGACTCAGATATGTAGAATCTCCTTCCAAAAATATTGAAAAAGCTCAATGTCATTAAGATTCTAAATTATAATTGATAATTATAACATCAAACAGGTATAAAAACTTTCATCTAAAGTTCACCTTTATTTAAAAATTGAAATCATTGAAATCAACAGGTTTATTAACATCGAGCAGAAAAATATATTTCCTCAGGACGTCAAACTTGTGATAATAAATTTGTGTCAAGGACAGGGTTGTGAAACAATTACGGTTAAGAAGATGAGCATAGGCTACATTAGACCGAATTTTCCGTCTCTTTCGTTCGTTAGCCTCTTATTGGGGTAGGGTCGGCCGGCTCTCTCTTTAGAGACGGAAACCGTCTATACACATTCCCTTGATAACGCCACGGCCATTTCAGGTCGTAGCGTTTTGCCCCCAAAATCCCCCAAAATGTCATTTTACCTCATGCATTGATTATTTAAAATTAGGAGAAGGTTATACTACATCGGTTCCACTTACCAACTTGACTGAAATAATCCATTTAATGGTCCCTTTTAAGGAAATTATGGGTCAAAATCGACATCCATGTTGAAATCTTGCAAGCCGTGTTAAACTCTCGCTGCGCACGGAGTCATCTGTGATAACGCCATTACGAACGTGTAGATGGCGCACAGTTTTTCCTTCATAATCGTTTTGCCTTCGGCGTAGACTAGAAGGGATGAGATTGATTTAGATGACTCCGTGCGCAGCGAGAGTTTAACACGGCTTGCAAGATTTCAACATGGATGTCGATTTTGACCCATAATTTTCTTAATAAAAGGGACCGTTAAACGGATTATTTCAATCAAGTTGGTAAGTGGAACCGATGAAGTATAACCTTCTCCTAATTTTTTATAATCAATGCACGAGGTAAAATGACATTTTGGGGATTTTGGGGGCAAAACGCTACGACCTGAAATGGCCGTGGCGTTATCAAGGGAATGTGTATAGACGGTTTCCGTCTCTAAAGAGAGAGCCGGCCGACCCTACCCCAATAAGAGGCTAACGAACGAAAGAGACGGAAAATTCGGTCTAAGGCTACATGAGACAGTGCAGCGTGAACTACAACATAAAATTAAGACGAACTTCCTGAAGAGTGAAGGAACAAAAAAGACCTAATTACTTGCTTATCATTTATTGATTTCTTCATTTATTTGTTTGCAACTTGGACATGTCAATCATTTAACCATAGAATTTCGTGTTGGCGATAGACAGACCCTAGGCCTACTAATTTTCTGTATTTGCTCTTCTTCTGATTTTTTTCTTCTTCAAAGTTCAATTTAAAAATCCGGCACTAGGGTCTAGGCTATATTGCTAAATAATACATTTGCAAGATACATTTCCATCATTTCATTCACCAGATCCTCGTTTGTTTGGGCAATACCATTCTACACATAAAATATAATTATCTCAAGAGACTGAAGAAAAACAACCTTCAAAATCAGTCGACATCGGAGAATTCATACAGCGAAAACCCATGATTGCACATAACAAGACATCAAATTAAATGTATGGGACCAGAGAAGAAAGTGAGGTGTTGCTTAGGAACATGACGCCGTTCGTAAGGTTTATTAGAAATACGTATTTCTGCATTATAATGAACATAATTTCATCTATTATTTTGCGTTTAGGAAATATACATTGTAAATAAACATTTAAAGTGACTAAAATTGAGTTCTCACCAGCGGTTTGTTCTTTTTCTTCTGCTTTTTGTCCTTCTTCCCTGCCATTTCGGTGGTCGGCGTCGCAAGAAATGCAAGAATTCAAAAATTAGTCTTTATTCAAGCAGCATCAATGTTATTATCTAGAACTTTAGCTCTGCTACGAATAGATTACTCACATTGTGTGTGCGAACCATTCAATGGGTTTAAAAGAACATTTCTATATCAATAAAAAATAAAGTCAACTAAAAACACGAATATATTTTTTTTAATCTTCATCTACAAAAAAAATATTTGAATAAATGTAAAAATAAATAATATATTTTGATTTACCTGAGACTATTTGTTTTGCTCTCTTTTTTTTTTTCCTCATCATGTGCGCTCTCAGATCTCATCCTTGTCTGTCGTGGTTTTAGGGAAGCCCGGTAGAAAAGATGACTGTTATCCCTGATTTTGACATTTAATTGGCCACCTTTTGGTCGAGCCAATCTGAACTTAAATAACAAATCTCTACAATTTAGTTCCGTATTTCATTCTTCTGTTGTTTCTTTTTACAAAATGAGAGTCACTTTTATTCCTCATTCCAATTTTAGGGCTCTATTTTATTTTTTTAAGATTCAGGAATAAAATCACACCTCCCCTCGAACTAAAAATGTGTTTGTGATATAAATAACTTACAGCTAATTTATCCCAGAGCTTCATATGCTATGCCATACGTATAGGCTAATGATTTTCGCTCCTGAACCGCATGCAAGAATTAATTTGCCCCTCACCTATAGAAACTTAATAGGTCAGATCGCCTTTAATAATTCCATTTCTTTTCTCGGTTAAAACATGTCATTAGTGTCTAAAGTATTCGATACATGTACAATAATGATAACAATCATTGAAGATATTAAAAGTAATTATACAATATCCTGCTCACTAGAATACCCACTCAGTCAAGACTTATATGTTTTATTATGCATTGAAATCAATGTGGGAATGTGGGTGTGACGGGGGGGGGGGGGGGAGTGTACGGGTCTTGGTTTGAGTTCATTGGTCCATTCTGATATTATTTGAAATCCAAGAGCTGTTATATACTACAGGCCCGCAGTGATGCAAGTACTGTTCTTATTTTTGTAAAGAAACCTGAATGATAAAAATGAAAAATTATCATACCAGGAATATTTATTTATTTATTTATTCAAGTTGTATTTAAAATAGAGGGTATAGGTACATTCAGTTTAACAAAACTGCTTTCCAAGTACGCCCTCTAGAACGACATATAACAGTGATATACAAAAATACAAGGAATATATAACAAATATAACATTCATCAAAACTAAACATTTACATATTTGACATAATATAGAGTACAAACATATATAACATAAGAAATATAATTATACCGGAAGAGGGAAATAAGAACAGAGATTCGACTATAATAAATGTTTTTGCTTTATTAAATAGGGTGCTTGCTTTATATGACAATGATCTTTTTTTTTTAATTCGGTTTTGAATGCGCTATAGTTCTCCTTATAATATGTAGGCCCCTCTGTTTAAAAACGGACCCCCCCCCCCCTTGAGAAAAATTGATTAAATTAATTTCAATTCAATAATTGTTTTTGATAACGTGTTGTAGCCAGAGGATAAATTGCCTTTGTTTACAACGATTTCTAAATATCATTTCACATTAAAAATTACATTCAAGATCGAATGACAAACGGGTCCCGCAATGCCTAAAAAATATGTTTTTAAAATCCATTAGTTTGTTCATTACGTAAAATATGAAACAAATAAATACAAGGTTTAAATAATTTAATATTGGGCCTACAGAATGGAATGGTAAAAGTAAAAGGACACTACATGACATTTAATGATTTACTTTAATAAAATTATTCTTTTAAAGATACTATGTCCCTTTTGCAGCCAACCTCATATTCTGTAGAACTTTGCAGGAATTATGAATATGACATGTATATCCTATCTGTGAAATTTAAACGTTAGCAGTGTCCTTAATATAGTCAAATTATGCAAGGAAACCCGTTTACTTGGTAGACTTTACTGTCAGACACTATTGAGTGACTGACTGGCTTTTTTCTCCTTTGGTAATAACATACATAAAATGAGCTGTAAAGGATTTGTCTGCATCAATAACCCACTTCTTGTAATGGCCAAAATCAAACTGATTGAATCTTTGCGCAGCATAAAACGTACGACCATGCGGTACAATGCCGTCTGAAAATCAAGACTATTACTTAATGGCTCTATAGCTCCTAAGTCGATTTGACAACTAATAGTCGTTATTTTCCCACTTAAAGACATTTTCAAGCCCCCTATGTTTAAGGGGAATTCTAAATTAGTAATATCTTTCAAATGCCATTGGAATTTAACCTTTTCATTTTCTTGGCCTGCAAATGGGACATAGTACCTTTAAAGCCTATATTTCTAGCATGACGAGAAATGGCACGTTGTATTCATAACAATACAATAATAAAAAAAAAATTAAAGTTATAAAACACACCACAGGCATTGAATATTAAAAACTGAAATATTATTATTTACATGCAAAAGGATATTTGATAACATTTATTTCAATAATGTCGTCACAGATAGGAGGTTTATATCAAAAACAAAATCAGGTATCTTGGTGATTTGTACTTTGTAATATTCGACTGCCGTTATGGACAATATTAACTTTGAATTGGTCAATTAAATCTTGTAATTGGCTATGGAAACACTTATTACGATCACTGATTAAACGAAAGGAATGAGTATTCAAGTATTTGTGTGCTCATTTTGAGACCAAAGCAGTTGTAATTATTTGTTTTATCCAATGAAGTTTCGATAAAATGGTTGATAAATCGATATCTGAAATTAAAAAATGACTAGTTCATGCAGTTCATTTCAATTCCGTCATTTTTTTCAGGTTTTACATGTATTATGTAGTTCATGTTATATATATTTCTTAAATGACAGGCCTATATGATTTAATGATCAGTGGAGAAGGCAATATACACCCGAATGGATACCTAGAGGCTAAAGGGGGGGGGGGGGGGGGTAGTGAGCACATTTTTTTTTTGTCCTCGAAAATTTGAAAATTTGCACCCCCCCCCCCCCCTTGAGCGCCAGGGGGGGGGGCCATCCCCCCCCCCCCCAAAAAAAGCTAAAAATCACGTGGAGAAAGGGAGGGGGGTCTGGGCCCCCGGCCCCCGCCCCCCCCCCCCCCCCTGGATCCGCCACTGCCTTGTCCAGGGTGGCAATTATTGTCTTAGAAACGCGCGGCCTATATGGGGACATAGATTCTGTTCGAAATTAAGTTTGACAGCTCTTTATTAATTTGACTCCAACTTCATCTCCAATCAATAATAATAATATAATAAATTATATTTCTATAGCGCATTATACAAGGTATGTCTCTATGCGCTTTACATTGTATTACAAGCTTAATTAATTACATACATCTACTATTAAACTATCCTCAAACAAAAATTCTGACAAGATCTTAACTAAAATAGTATAACAGTAACTAGATAGATAAACATTATAATTCATTCTTAAATAATGATACAACAATTATGGTTCAAGATTTTATTTATATATTACAAGTTGTAGGCATATACAATTTCAATTCAAATTATAGATTAATAATTCTTAAAAAGGTAGGTCTTAAGTGCAGTCTTGAAGGTCTGGATGGAAGGTGCAGTTCGAATGGCGAGCGGGAGAGAGTTCCAGAGGGTGGGAGCATTGAAGGTGAAGGAGCTACGGCCGTAGTACTGGGTCTTAAAACGAGGAATCTGGAGAAGATGTTTGTTCTGGGATCTGAGAGCACGGGAGGGTGTGTAGGTGTGAATGAGTTCAGACAGATAAGAAGGGGTAGAGTTAGAAAGAGACTTGTAGGTGAGAAGTAGGATCTTAAAGTGAATCCGCTTGTTGATTGGGAGCCAGTGGAGGTTACGGAGAAGGGATGTGGTAGAAGTGAGACCAGTTGCTTTCTCTGTGATTCTGGCTGCGATGTTTTGAATTCTTTGAAGCTTCATCAGTTCGTTGGCAGGAAGATTAGGAAGAAGTGCATTGCATGTGTCAAGTTTGGAGGTGACGAAGGCATGGATGAGAGTGAGAGTTGTCTTCCGGTCTAAAACCCTACGAATTTGACCTATCTTTCTGATAGATGACATCGAGCGACACACCCCTGCGACATGAGATTTCCTAGTGGCGTGCTCATCGAATATGATTCCCAAGTTCCTAGCCTCGGCCTTGGCTTCAATAACTGACTCACCGACTGTTACCGTAACAGAGGGAGTTCTTGGGAGGAATCTGGAGGAAAAGTGAAGAACTTCCGTTTTGCCGTCATTAATTTTTAACTTGTTTAAGCCTGCCCAGAAGCAATCTCAAACAAAACTCCATTACCGCCGTTTACATTACCATTTTAAGGACTACAGTTTTTGATCCCCCCCCCCCCCTTGTTGGAATCCAAGATCAGCCACTGCAAGACTATTGGTATAAATATAAAAATGCTTACGGGTATGTCGGGTATACTATTCAAAGAAATGAAATCAAGCCGTGGATATATTCTCAAGCAAAGTAACATATTGTTTAAAGATATTCTATGAAGGAAAACAAACTTTCAAGTTGTATTATAATTGAGTCATTGTCATGAAACTTCTTTCTTTTCTTTTTCTCTCCAGATTTATGTGGCATAACTGACAATCTGAAATGCTATGTTTAAAAATGTTTTTTTAGTCACTACCGGTTCTAGGTCTATTAAAAATGATCAGCCTTATGTTTTGAATAGGCACCCCTCCCCCCCCCCCCCCCCCATTAAGTAAAATGAATTCCCGATCCCGCTGTTTTTCTTAGTATGATCTACAGCGTACATATGAAAACCCTCAAATTGAAAAATAATACCAATATTATTTTAGTGGGAGTTAAAGCGACAATATATGATTTCGATAGTACATGTTATATCCCTAATTCATTTTTTTTTTTTTTTTAGTTAATTAATGTGTTTCCTCCCATGCCAGTAATACACGCGTAGCACTTCATAAGATTGCAGGAACGGGAATCCGAGAAAGAAGACCAAAATAATTCGGGATTTTTAAGTTTTATCAAGGTATTCATGAGCTTGATTTCATAATTTTTTCATCTTTACAATTATTTACTATTGCAGCTTGTAAAGGGGATGGTAGATCAGTTTTTATCCCTTGTTATCGTGGCTCTTTGGTGATTTAGTTCAGCTACCCGACTCGGCCCTCCAGCGCGCGTGGCCTCGCCGAGGGATTGGGTCAACAACACGGGGGAACTTCGGGTCCGGATCAATCCCGCTCACCGGTGCAGTGATGCATTGGTTCTGCTCAGAGCAGCTGTGGCTGCAGCGGGCGGTTGATCATCTTAATTTTAACCATGTCTACGTCTGTTTACTTTGTAACTTAACCGTTGATAATACTAATTTCAGAAAATCTAGAATGATGATCATGTTATCATTTCATTGTAAGATCAAGTGGGGTTTAACCAGTGTGATGCTTACACTTCACAGATAATGTTACGACTTTGAAAACATAAAGTCTGATACTCTGAGTCGGAAGAACAGTTCCTACCATTGTCTGCAAATTTTAAAAGCTGAGTATCATATCCCCCCTCGGCCTCTGGCCTCTCTCTTTATTATGGTTTTTTCTTTTATTTTTGTTTGCTTCTAAAGAAATAATACAGGATTCGTCTAATTATAGAAGGAGAAAACTAGAAAAAAATCAAAAAATGTCAACAATTTATATTTTTGCTTTAAAAAAAATGTTTATACAATGAGGATACCCTTGTAAATTTTCTACGACCAATTCGTTCATGGGAAATGTTGTGTTCATCCGAAGAAGAAGAAAATAATTGAAAAGGGGGGGGGGCAGGTCCCACGCTCCCTTTATTATGACACTTGCCATTGTTTTGCAAAGACCTGTGGCTTGAACCATGTTTCTGTGTTTGCCTCTCCAGATTTTCCAAAATATCCTGAGAATAGTGGGTCAAGATGCTTCACTTGGCAATACAAGCAGCCTGTGCTAGCTGTAGACCAGCAGTTAGGCACCTTAGCAGCACCTCTTCATGTATGGCAGGGAAAAGATGGAGAGAGAGGTAAGAATATCAAAGTTTTAATATTTTTGTCAATAGCAGATAAACTGTACTTGGGAATGCAGCCGTTTCTGCAGTTGATATACGAGTAGTCTTATCTTCTTTCATGTTACTGATTTTACTTTCTATCTCTCTTTCTCTCTTTTTTTTCTGTCTCTCCCTCTAGCTTGTGATTTTTCAATATTCATTCATTCTAAAGTACTTGAGCATCACGACAGGAAATGATTATGTAATGGAGTATTGTGACCTTGAACATGCATCTCCCCTTGGGTTCATTGAACTTTCATTCCAGAGCTATCTGTGTCTCGTATTTGATAGACTCAAAAATGGTGTATGATCATCAGTGGTTTTAGAACAATTATTAATGAAATCAATATAAAAAGATGTACATTTCGAAAGAACTTCAAAGAAATAACAGTCATTATTTGTGTTTCGTACCTGACTTTTCTGATGTAAGCTCTAATGAAATATTACTCTTGATCTCCACCCATGTATAGCTTATATTTATCCTTGTAACAATGATAATTATTTTGAAATTTAAAAGTTAATAATTTTATAAATCCATTAAAAGATATCATTTGACATAAAAGTCAATAAACAAGTCTGACAATGCTATTGAAAATGTTCTATTTACAGCCAAGGTTTAGGTAGATCTGGTAATGAATACGGACCTCTCACTGATAATCCAGATTGGTCCTATGCAGGTAAGCATAAAATCATGATTTGAGTTGTAACATGCTGTATAAGGGAGCAAAGGCAGTGAAAGAGAGAAGAAGAAGAGAGGAGAGAGAGAGAGAGGGAGAGAGAGAGAGAGAGAGAGAGAGACAAAGAGAGGAGAGAGAGAAATAGAAAAGGAGAGAGAGAGATTGGTCAATTTTCTCATACACAGAGATGTGTATGAGAAAATTGACCAATTAAGGTTAGTGTTAATCCCCCTCTCCTACTTTTTACCATACATCATTTGGCATCATCATCTTCTTCTTCTTCCTGATCAACCAAAAATGCTGCAATTTCTATAATTAGACATTTTAGGTGTTTTTGTATGTTTCCCTTTAAGCTACCATATGTCAATGGTATTATATTACATCACAATATCACAAAGATCCATAACAGCCCGATTGGCTTCCCTCGCTATAACCAGCATTTTTTGTCAAGTCTAATTGGTACCAATGCAATATGTGAGTGGAAATAAGAATTTAGGTTTCATACTTGTAGAATTTGTAAAATCAGCTTAGAATTAATTCATATTCTTTCTTTTCCTTTGCTAACTTTCTAGATGGACGCCCGGCCCCTCCCCAACCCAATCAGCTAAGGAGAAAGGAAGAGCAGAGGGAACTAGCTGTAAGTAACAATTAATAGTTTGATGAATTCAGTAATGATTCAAGCCTTATGAATCATCTGCACATTATAAGGGTTATATTTGTTTGTAAAGTTTATAAGGATGCTTTAAATATTTTATCTTGGACTTCTTCATACATTTAAACCACTAATCAAACCATAGATTAAACCGTTCCATAAAGCAACTTCATTGAATACATGTATATGTTTGTCTAGAAGTGTATTCATACTATATATGTCTCACCTGTCAAAAACAGATGAGATAAAAGAGAGGATTGTCCTCTTTATATGATTTATAGAAACTCAAAACCACCTTTAAATTGTTGACATCGTGGGTTTAAATTTTATCTAGAACAGTTCAGGCCTTGATAAAGCACAATCAAATTATCAATAGATATAATACACAAGGTTCTTATCTGACATTGTAATATTTTCCATTTTGTTCTCTACGACCAGGAGCGCATTGACATCCTGTCTAAGGAGATGTTACAAGGGAAGGTCAAGTACCAGGATAAGTTGGATGCAAAGAGGAGACACGAAGAGATGAGAGCCGAAAGGAGACTGAAGCCTAAGGGAAGTGCCTGGAAACAAGAGGACTATGTGGAGAGAAGACGGACAGCGTCGTCTAAGAAAATGCCATCTACATAGCAGTGAATTAGAAGAAATTTGGGAACTATTTGTTTATCAAAGACACTGTCAGTCAAAACTGCATCTGTGAGACTGCTTTTACAGGGAAAGGCACTGACTTTATGCGGGGAAGGATCGTTTAATCCGATTCCTTGCAGCCAGATATTCACATATGTGATGACATCTCCCCGGGCTTCAGAATGGTGGCACCTTTTTGTCCAGGTTTTGTTGTTGTTCATGCATGCAATATGTCAAGGTTTGTCGGTAAGCTATTTCTTGTATGTCAGTGTATATCGGTACATAGAAATGTGAACAAAAGTCAGTCAATTTGATAGCAATCAATTTAATTGATACTTATGAATAAAACAAATGAAATTTAAAGCAATTCCCTGCTTGAATAACAAGCATCTGATCATTGCGAGGTATTGAGAATGGACCTACTGTATTTTAAATTCATGAACCCAATTTCAATACCGTAGTCAAATTGAACTGTGCATGAAGTTGAGGATGAAACCTATGAACCTCCTTTACGAGCACTAATGCTAAAAGCCTTAGCAGTAACATCCATAAAACCATAAACTAGACAAACCATTAATACTAAAGATTATTTTTGAGTGGTCCCACCAGAATTGTAACCATGGATACAGTTGTTGGATTCCACCAACAGTTATTGGGAAGAAGCAAAACAAATGTTCCGATGATGTTGGCTTAAGCTTAAAACTGTCATAAGTACAAGATCCACTCTCTTTCTTTTTTGACAATTTCAAACAGTTTGAGTGAAATTGAGCCTCGTAATCTCTTTGGGCAATTTGGGATAAATCTGATGGATTGTGATGAAGACTATGTTTCTTATCATTTTCATAAAGTTGTCAACTTTACATGGTTTTGTGAAACAAGTTGTCAGCTTCCTGACATTTCTGACAGCTTACAGACAAAGATATGACTGTCATGGAGTTAGCTTTGTGAAACAACCCCATTTATTGAACATATGATTTCATCCTATTGTCATGTTCCATGCATACACTCGATGGTTACTCGCTGTCCTATGTGTGCACTCACTGTTCATTTACTGTACAAAAAGGTACATTGTGTTCAGGTTGGTCTTATGAAATGACACCCATGCTTTCATCTCTCAATGTATATTCTGTTGTAATAAACAAAATTTAAATATATATTTAATACAGTGTACTTGTACAGTCAAACCTGCTTTAGTGACCACCTGTCTACAAAAACCACATTTTTTGTTTCCCTGGAAAAGGTTTCTCAGTGAACCTGTCTACAAAGACCATCTGTATTCTTGTGTTTCCCTTGGGGGTCGCTACAGACAGGTTTGACTGCAGTACTGTTTGAGGGATTTTTTAAAGGATACTGTCGTGGTGAATAAAAAGAGACTTTGTATACTGTACATTTTCAGAAGTCTAACTTTTTTTCTTCAACATGATACATACCTGGGAAATTGTAGATTTGATTCTACTTTATTGGAATTTCATTAATCAAGTTTTTTTTACTGAGTGATGTATGATGAACATGAGGAGGTTAATGAAAACGGTGTTGATGATGATTATGGTGGTGGTGATGATGATGATGTTGGTGGTGATGATGATGATGATGATGATAATGGTTATGATGGTGGTGGTGGTGACGATGATAATGGTAGTGGTGATGATGATGGTGGTGGTGATGATGATGGTGGTGGTGATGATGATGATAATGGTTATGATGGTAGTGGTGTTGGTGGTGATGATGATAATGGTTATGATGGTGGTAGTGGTGGTGGTGATGATATTGGTGGTGGTGATGATGATGATGATGGTTATGATGGTGGTGGTGGTGGTGGTGATTATAATGGTTATGAAGATGATGATGACGGTGGTGGTGGTGGTGATGATGATGATGATGATGATGATGATGATGGTGGTGATGATAATGATGATAATGATGGTGGTGGTGATGATAATAGTTATGATGATGATAGTAGTGGTGGTGGTGATGGTGATGATAATGGTGATGATGATCATAGAGATCCAATGATCTTTTCTCGTGGCGCCCTCAGTCGTTAGAAACATTACATTCACGACCTGAGCGAGAAAATGGCAGCACCAAGCACTCTAATCGACACGGATAGCGATGAAGAATTACCAGCTGGCTGGGAAGAGAGAAGCACTGGAGGTGGTCGAGTATATTATGCTAAGTATGTTTCTTGTTATTGTGTAATTTCACTATATTTGGAATGATTGAATGTGTCGAACGAATCAGATAGTTTCCCCGCAATATATTGAAAGACATGCGAACACACACCACGTTCTTACCCATAACTTCCCCGGTGGCAGTGTGCGCAGCGCCGATGGGCTGCTACTACGCCTTGGCCGTGCTCTGCTCTGCACTGACTGCATGTGAATAATAATTTTTCTTGTAATTTGTTTACCCCATCAACATGTGTCATGTATGTTGTACTCCAAGTGAAATCAAGATCAGTTAGGTTAAGTTGGTGGATATCAGATGCAAGAGAAGCAAAGAAATAGTTGATGGCAGAAGCTATGTATTGCAAATTGTACGTCTGACTTTGATGGATGGTAATCAGCTCAGGAAAGTAAATGGGGCTCAAGTCCTTTGCGTTGATCACTCAAAATTGTTGAAATCAAGCTGAAGGGTTGCTTTTCTTCAAGCGCTGAACATGTGATGCATAACTTTCAAATAACTTCAAATCTCTTCCAAGCTACCGTGTTATTGGTGGAAGGCTTCTTGTCGCTCAGACGACAGACGCTCATTCATTGATGAGTTGTTTTATTTGTGTAGTCATTCACTGCTCTCACCATTATGAAGTTTTACACTACGATTGAAGAGTTTGGATGAATAAATCGTACTTTTCATTGATATCTACTATGTTGACAACTTAAGTTCAGACCAATCACACTGTTCAGCCACCTGGCGAAGTATCGTTTAGCGCTATTGGACGAGTTGTACGATAACGGCTAGCATGGGTGCCGGGTGGGGACTATGTGGTCTCGCGGAAGCCATAGTAGGTCTTACTGAGTTATGGTCAGATTGTCCTACGGGGGAGTAAATAAGTATATCTTTATATCTTTATATATTGGTCCAAAAGGAAAATTGTTTACATGCATTATTCACAGGAAAAAAATGTACATGTGACATGATACATACAACATAAAACGAGTATACAGAGAATAAACATATACATGTAGCATTTTAACATTCACAAATTTCACATTATAATTTACATTATATTCTTCTTCCTTTTTGTTTTGCTTACATGTTTTTTCACAGGGAAAAAAAAATGTACATAATACAAGCTTTGCTTTTTACTAGATCCCCCACTTTATTGATTGAGTTATATGATTGTATTCTCTGTTATAACTATTATCATGTAAATTATGTTTTCTATATGGTATGTTTAGTTATGATAATTACTATTATTCATTATGTTCAATTATGTTATTTTTGATAAAGTGAAATAAATAAACATGAAACTTGAAACATGTGACATATGATACATACAACATAAAACGAGTACCAGTACCTAGTATTTTAACATTCACATTATATACATGTAGATATTTTCTATAAATTTACATTTTATTCTTCTATCATATATCCAGAGTAACACAATATCACATTTTTATGAAACCTAAATATGTACGCAGCATGTTTGCAATACAAATAACTATTGAAGGCAGTATGAAATAATTATTAATAAATATTCAGTATATTATGACATGTGAGTATAAAAACGTGTACTGAAAGACTTTTCATTTCATTTGAGAAGATATATAGCTATTATAAGAAATTGAGTATAATTGTCCTTTAATAAATATAAATAAGTTTTTGATCATTTCCTACGAATAGGAAGAATATAACACAAATCATACATTTGACATTTCATTCGACAGGCGGATAGAGTACAGAACAAAAGAGTTCAGGTGCCTCGAAGTGCGGGCTTTCTTTGACTGCCACCTTTTACCACTTCTTCACCTGACATAATTTCCATTTAGGGGATGACTTGAATCCCTTGACAGCTTGACAGCCACACACTGCCCTGTTTCTACAAACCTCATCAAAATCCATTGGTCTGTCCATTATTTTGGCTGCTTGTTTGACAATGGTTTTGAGTTTTCCTTGGTCTTTCCATCATATCATGGTCATTGCCAAACACTTTTTTTTAATAAATTTCAACAGTTTTTGTTATAGATTCAAAACAATATAAATAAATCTTAGGAATAAAATACAGTTGTTTTGCATTTTGACATGAATTCAAAACATGTTCATTACATAGATTGTACGATTGATGAAAAAAATAAATCAGTTGTAACATAAAATGAATAACCCCATCCAACCAAACACACTACTACCCCCCCCCCCCCTCACTATTTGACACACACACACCACCCGGCCACACTTCCACATATATACCACACACTTTTTTTAGCCTCCTCAGAATACCCAAAATTGGAGTGACAGAAAAATTGAAATAATCTTATTAAAAAAAATACAGAAATCATTTAATAATAGTAATAATAATAACCTAGACTTATATAGCGCATTTCATCTTCCAAGGAAAATAACAATGCGCTTTACAATATTAATACAACAAAATTAAATGAGGCTACAGTAGCCCAGTGTTAAACGTTCATGAAAATTTCACTACACAATGGATCCCTCTAACACACACTCACACACATCCCTGATATTCATCTATGTTCATCCCTCTCACGACTTTTATTGCTGATTGGTCAATGTGATAATGAATATTCATGATTGTGGAGGAACTTGTTCCAAGTGCTTCCTGGCCAGCGTTTAAATATAATGTAACCCAAATCTTGAGAGTGTTGTATCAATTTTTGTTAGCGCACCTGACACCTGTGTAGTTGAACCCTAAATCGGCTCAATATGCCACCCCGCTTCTATTTCTAGTAGCTATACATGTATACCATACACTAGTGCACTTTTGCCCCAGGCTCGCTTCATTTTGTCACACGCACTAGCATCTATGCTTATGTGTAGAGTCTATGGAGTGGGAATAAGGAAACCAATGCATGTGACAAATTTAACCACGACCTGTGGCATTGCAAATAGATGCACTAGTTAGCGCTCTGGGTTTGTACCCTTTTCTCCTGTAAAGACCTACATCTTATAAAGACTAATTTATACTCTTTTCACACTGGTTTTGCTTAACCCCGTACTTTGCTTAGCCCCATACTATCCTTTACCCCGGACTAGTTTTTTGGCTTTTCACACACGCTGTTTTTAGTCCCGTACTAGCGCCTATTCCGGAATAAGAAAATTCCCGCTGTTCTCACTGCATTTCGTTAACCCCGGATATCGTTATGATTGGACATACTTCGCATCTGGCCAGCTGCGATACGCTTCATTGCGTAGTACCGGACTATTTTTCGTTTCTGTTCTCATTCGTTTGCTTAGCACCGCAATTGCGGGGTTAGCAGGAGTTAGCACCACAATTGCGGAGTTAGCCCTGCTATTTTGCAGGGTTAGTTAACCCCGTACTATAGGTGGGGTTAGCCAATTTTAGCCCACTTTGGTAAAAACCAGTCTGAACAGAAAGTGGAATAGGCTTAACCCCGTACCCCCCCCCCCCCCCCCCCCCCCCCCCCCCCCCCCCCCCCCCCCCCCCCCCCCCCCCCCCCCCCCGTAACCCCACCTATAGTACGGGGTTAAGCAAAATATTGCCAGTGTGAAAACAGTAATAGACTCTTGATCGGACCGTTTTGGTTTCTGTGTAAATCATTGATTTATTAATCTTAAATTTTAGATAATAAAGATAACTTTTTTGTTTGTTCGCTTGACCTAACTACTAAGAAAGCATATTCATGTATTTGTATATTTGTAAGTAAGCAACTTTGAAAAGAAGGTGTGAGGGAAATGTCTATCACTCCTCACACTTTCATTCTTCATTTTGTTTTTTCAGCCATCAAGATCAGTCAACAAGCTGGAGTCATCCTCGCACTGGCAAAAGAAAGCGCATCACCGGAGGTGAAAATACAAAGCAAATTTTCCTTATCTTATTATTTTTTACTGTACTATCACTTAAAAATAGCTTTCCATCTCTTTTCATTACATGGTCTATACATGTTTATTTCTGTGAGACATTATCCAAAAAAATTCATGAAATATATCTACAGCCACTTTTCATTTCTTTGACATTTATATGTTCTAAGAAACATTTGATATAGTCTATCTTATTGCTAGAAATCATTGTGTAAATCATGGTCTTGTATGAACCATTCTGAACATCTCATTTTAGCATGCAGTCATTAAATGCTTTATATTCAAGTTATTTCATCCCTCTCTCATTTTTTCTTCTGGATGCAGAACTTCCATTCGGCTGGTCAAAGGCAGTTGATGAGAAAGGACGTCAATTTTTTGTTGAGTAAGTCGATGGTCTTGCTGACAATATATATTATTTTTAAACCACCATGTTGTCAACATGTCAGATATGTACATTTTTGGGAAGCTTTTTCCTTCTGTAATGTTTCAATTCTAACCTCGCTGACAATAATATTGTGAAATCGTTTTATTGTTGAAGTGTAGAAATTACTTCCAAGTTGAAACCTTTAAACACAAAAGGGATTATTTTTTGTTCTTCCTCAATTTGCACATTTTTTCCTTCTGTAATGTTTCAATTCTAACCTTGATGACAATAATATTGTGAAATCATTTTATTGTTGAAATGTAGAAATTACTTTCAACCCTTAAACACAAAGGGTTTTTTTTTTTCTTCCTCAATTTGCACATTTTTTTTTTTTCTGGACAAAGAAAAGCTCTGTTTTTGTTCTAAATTTTAAAATGGGCTTGTAGCTCATGAGGTTAAATGCCATTGGACACTGTTCTATTAGTATTAGCCGTGGGACGGCACTGTTTGTTTAAGTGTGAGGATATTATAGGGGTTAAACTCTTGTAATAGAATTGACGATCTAAAGATCGAACAACAATTACAAAATGCTTAGTTAGATAGAGTAAGGATTGCCCTTACTATCTCTATGGATATGTATCCACTGGACGATCACCCCTGAACATTGCCACAGGAAAAATAAAATTTGAATGGAATTGAATTTATAAAATGAATGTATTGTTCATTTGCTACAGCCACTTGAACAAGAGAACGACTTACACCGACCCTCGCCTAGCCTTTGCCATGGAGGAGAGTTCAGACCCTACCAAGCTAGCCCAGAGGTTTGATGCCTACAGCACAGCGCTACATGTCCTACAGGGAAGAGATCTCAGTGGACAGTATGCTATCGTTACTGGGGCTAATTCAGGCATCGGTGAGTGAGTTCCTTGGTCCCTTTGGTAGTAGCACAAGTATCCCCATTGTGATGGAGGAGAGTCCTGGGGGCGTTTCGTGAAACAATTAGTCAGTGGTTTTCACCGACTAATATCATATTCACCGACAATTTAGTCAGCGCTGACTAAATTTGACCAATCACAGGCCTGGAAAATAGTCGGTGACAAAAGAATTGTCGGTGAACATGATATTAGTCGGTGAAAACCACCGACTAATTGTTTCATGAAACGTCCCCCTGATCCTACCCACACATAGCAGCATTACTATCCTGGCTGTGTATTAAAAACTGTTTAGATGACCTCAATTGATTCTCAACATTTTAAACACCACTGTACAAAACTCAACTGATTTCACTCAAAATCAATACTTTAGTGACAATTGATGACACCTAAATAGCAGTAAAGTACAATCTTTTCAACTTACCGATGTTAGAAAAAATACTTTGAAAATCAAATCGTGAGTCTACTGTCAAACTTGCCAATCAGCCACTTCGTATTCATTGTGTGAATTAGTGTGCAATTGTGTGCATTTGCTGCCTCTCAACAAGTATACAGCACTAGAGGTCAATGCGCATTAGCATCGACTCTGTGCTTTGTTGGAGTGGATCCTGTCTAGCTAGTCTAGAGATTAAATGATTGTAGTTCAGCACTTCACTCTGTGTGTGGCTGTCATGTAAGGTTCAACACAACTTTTTTTTAAAACTCTGTTGGCAAAGAAATAGTGAAACAAAATTGTTATCCACAGGGCTTCTTCATGTTAAGACCCTGCAAAGTTCAAGTAGTACGGTTGTTGCATACTTGTGTACCAGTACCCTACTTTACCTTGCCTGGGGCACACTTCATGAGCTGGTTTTAATATTGAAGGTGCATTACATGTTCAAATTTTCAGCATTTTCAACACGTGCCCTTTCAATTTCTTACCTTCGCAGGCTTTGAAACTGCTTTAGGAATGGCGTTGCATGGCGTCCATGTTGTCCTAGCATGTCGTGATCTGAAGAGTGGAAACGATGCTGCTTCTAAAATCAAGAAGAGGTTAGACCAGGCCAAAGTTGTAGTCATGCAGCTAGACCTGGCCTCGCTTCGTAGTATTCAACAGTTTGCGCGGAACTACACGTTGCGAGAATGGTAAGCTGCGTGTTACTTTTTTTTTCAAAGATGTTCCCAAATCTCATTATTTGCAATTTTGTATGCCTCATTTTGTTACCTGTTCTTTAGCATTTGCTTGGGACTGCTTTTCATCTTCCAGATGGTTTCAGGAGGTCTATTGAATCTGCACAAAACTATTATAAAGCTCTCTCTAAATCATATCACCATCAATTTAAATGCAAAGTGATTTTAAGCAAGTACTGTACATGCCATGTGATAGGAACTTTATAAAACATATCTTTGCTGCCTTAATGTATATAAATTAGAATATCACTTGTTTTTTAACAGGGACATGTTTATTTTCTAGAGTTTATGTAATGGTGTGTTCATGCCATGTCATTGCTGATAGGTTCAATATATTTCTGGTCACTCCAATTCTTTTCATTGTACATATGTATACCAGTACATATGTATACCAGTACATATGCTTTTAATTCTGCCAAATGTTTGTAACCATAAGTTTAAAATCCTTGAACATTATCATATAAAAACTAAAAAGGCTTTGTATTTTGCAAAAGGAACTTCTAACCAAGACATATTCTGGATATTTGGAGGAACAAATATATTTTTTAAATCATTTCCCATTAGGCCACTTCATATGCTGGTCTGCAATGCTGGTATTTTCGGTGCTCCATGGGAACTGACCGAGGATAAGATCGAGATGACCTTCCAGGTGAACCACGTCGGTCATTTCCACCTGGTCAACCTACTGACCGAGACATTGAAGAAGTCTGCCCCTGCTCGGATCGTGATGGTATCCTCAGAATCTCACAGGTGGGGATGGAAGTGACTCTGAAATGTCAATTGTGATATTTTAGTGGATAAAGTAGATTACTCTGAAGGGTATGGTGTTAGTAGAGACCTGGGGGGGGGGGGGGTGTTTCACAGAGATCCTAGGTCGAACTTAACTCCCATGTTGGACTTAAACATTATGGAGAGCCATTTGTAGCCTTAAAATAAATATATTCAAAAGCGAAAATTCAAGTATTTTAAATTTTTATAAATTCCACATCAAGAACATGAAATCACCTTTATAATAGAAAATATGAATGATTTGAATCAACATTTTATGCCTTTTAAAATAACTTTTACAAAATATTTTCATAGATGCTAACAGCGTTCCATAATTGTTAAGTCCAACTTAGAGATGAGTTCAACTTAGTGTCTTCGTGAAACACCCCCAGGGCCAATAATCAAGTCACTACCTCAGTCAGTAGTATTGGTATATCTCAGTTTGGGCTTAGGGAAAATACTTCATAGCCAACATCATTATTTCAGTTGCTTCTTTGAATAACCATTCTATCCTTAGCTCTAAAAAGCTTGCCAGAAGACATTAGCCAACTATTTAAAAGCCGATCACTTGGTTCTGTAAGAAATTGAGGTAATTAAGCTGTACATAACTAAATATACCCAATATGATGCTTTTATTGCATACACTTTATGCCCCTTGCTGGAGGCTAGGGAAATACCAAGATCAAGGGATGTTGCGTTAGAAAAGCATTTTGCCTCAAGTCAGTTTTTTTTTTTTAATTTTCCATCTTTCTTGTCACTGACATCATGGTTCACACTATAACAACAACAAAAATCCATTCTCATTTTCACTAGGAGAGATATTGATACACATTTTTTTTCTTCTCTCTCATCAATGTAGATTTATAGACTTCTACTCCAGCAAGCTAGATCTAAGTGAGGTAGCAATGCCTAAGGACAAGTTCTGGCCCATCTTAGCCTACGGACGCTCCAAGCTCTGCAACATCCTCCACAGCACTGAACTCAACAGGAGGCTGTCCCCACATAATGTCACCTGCAATGCGCTACATCCTGGGAATATGATTTACACCGGGATCAGCAAAAATTGGTGGCCATATAGGATCATGTTCTTGATGGTCAGGCCTTTCACCAAGTCAGCCGTGAGTATTTGAAATTCATTGGTGTTTATAGGCATGGATATTTTCTTTAATGGTTTTCGACCTAATTTTACAGATTTGACAAGGAAGTGAAAGGGGAACTAGTTCAAAAACTTAATTATCTGAAATTTTCACACCTTATGCTTACATTCACCTTCACAATTATAATGAGTAATTCTTATGACAGCATTATTTTTTTTCTGAGGGAAGATTTTATGCCATATGAATAAACAAAGCAAAATAAACACAAGGGTTCTTAAAAGCTGCCTCACTGGAGGTCATGTATAAGTATGGCCTTAGTGCATTGAATTAGTTCACCGGATTATGGAGTATCACATGCCAACATCTTCATCCTGTACAAGTCACCACAGTTCTGTGACTAAATGAAATTATAACATCCTGACACTATGAAATTACTCTCCCATTTTTATTTCAAGACAAACTTAACGTAGTTTATTTATTTTACACACAATAGTACTTTATATGGTTGACTATAAATCAGTGGACTATTAAGTTCAGCAGAGTTTAACTTAGGCTGCTCAGTTACCTAGTTTTTGATGACCCAATATGACAAATTGACAGGGTAATGAAAGGGAAACTCTCCCAAGATGTCCCAAAGTTAATGCTCATATGAACTCAATAATTTCGTCTAAACGATTAATACCTGAAGAAAAATAGATTAGGTAGAATGAGTCTGCTACCAAGCTGATTTCTTTCTCATTTGTATACAAGGTTGAATTAAGATATCAGATGTGTCCACTGTTATTTTTCAGTTTATTGTGATCTATCTCTTTTACAGACACAAGGAGCTTCTACATCAATGTTCTGCGCTACAGCCAGAGAGCTTGAGGGCGTAGGGGGAATGTACTTCAACCATTGCTGTGCTTGCATGCCGTCGGACGAAGCTCAGAATACAGAACTAGCAACGGCTCTCTGGGACCATACAGATAACATCATCAAAGAAGCACTCAGCAACAACTCATTATGATGATGGCTACTGGGTTTTACATTACAGAGATAGATGTGGATTCTCATTCCAAGCCCTTTCTTTTGTTGATAACTTGATACACAGGGTTGGCTATTACGTGAATGCAGCAGTCAAATATGAGATGGAAATATTGGAAGTACTAGTAAATGAGAACATCAACTGCATTTTTTCACAAAGGAACTCTTGTTGGTCAATCATCATTCATCTTATACAAATAATACATGTTTGCAAGTGCATTGTGAATATGCACTGCACGCAGGTTAAGTCACAGTAGGATAATAAACAAGCTTGTCGAGTTCATTGTCCGTCCCATTGTGACTTAACCAAGTGCAGTGTATATCTGTACACGAGCTAAAACATGTATTGTTTGTTTTATTAGATGGGTCTACAATACGAGTATAAAGTCAAGAAATTGACAAAAAGCCCGATCAAAAATCCAAGAGTAGCACAATCATGCATATGGTAAAAGTTAATGCACACACATGTGATCATTTCTACGCTTCTCATTGGCTACATTCTTTAAAACCATATCTGGGATCATTCCTAAATAGGCATGTACCGATTGTCCATATTACTACCAGGTACTACATATTACTTCTACATTGTGAAGTTTCAAGAAACACAATCCAGAAATGATTAATAAGGAGGGGGGGGGGGGGGGGGGGGGGGGCAATTATCGCCATTTCTGGCTGTGAGAGCTTTCTGACATGAGCTTTTTATCTTATGTGCAATTATAGAGTTGAATAGCTATGCTAGCCAAATGACTTTATAGAATATGTGAAGTTTAATGCATTGATAATAATGCGTTTCAAATACATGATAAAAACATGGTAATCAGGTGAAGAAATTAGAAAATTTTGAGTCACCATTGAAGATGTACATTTTTTCTCCCTCCATGCAATAATAATTCATAATTAAATGAATGTCTGTATACCATGATATATCTTTCAGTTATTATCAATACAGTTAACTCTGCAAACGTTGAATCTGTTGGGACCACAAAAATAGTTGGACTTATGCAAAATTCGAGTTTTACATAGTTTGGTCTAGAAAATAACTCAACTGTAATAGGGAAAATTCGACTTGTGCGACTTCAAGTTATGCAGAGTTAATTGTACATATCTTAAATTTTGATATGAGCGAGTTATTTGTACATGTATTAAACATAAACGTAAATAGTACTGTTTGTATATATGTTTTGATTAAAAAATTATATATCTGTATGCAAAAATTACTTTACTATCGCCATTTGTATTATTAAAATCGACTTTTGTGATTTTACTTACCAGTATGTATTGTGTAAGCTATTCAAAGTCAAAGAGTTGTTTTTTGTTCTTTTTGTTCCCATGAATTTGTAATGATGTATTTCCTTCACTGGTTATGCATGATAACATTTCCTTGGATGGACTTGCTATGTTGGACAAGCTTTGGAGAAGGCTTTGGGTAAACCCCTCTAAAGATCAACTTTTGTCCCAAGAGGTTTGAATCGTACACCACTGTACCACATCACTTCCACTGTTTGAGCAGTTTAGAAACACTTATTCCACTTAAAGGTAATACAAAGTTTTGGGAAATTTTGAAAATTGGGTGGATATTGATTCTTTACAATTTTGATATATTTGGATGCCCCTGTGGATGTATTATAAGCACTAGAAAATTTAGCACCTAAAACACTTTTGCTTTCGAGAAAAATCGAATATAAATTTTAATAAATATCAAATACGTCAATGGTAGCTGCGACCATGAACATTTCAGAATATGTAGTTGTGCTACATGATTTCCAAACGGGAATAGCTATTGGTCGATTTTAGTCAAGAAACATTAGTTTATAGCTTAATAAATATCTTGACCTTGAGAGGGAGCTCTACAAAATACAGTTTATTATTTACAATTTCATAACTTTAGACTCTATTTCAACAGCGACAACGATCACTTAATATTGTAGGGTAGCATATGCTTCCAATGTGTTCATTTAAACCAAATTCATGACCCCTTACCATACCATACCTTTAAGGGTAAATGTTAATGTCTACCAATCACCAAAAAAATATCTGGTTCTCTATGTCATGGGTTCCATGTGGCTATACATGTACTGTATAAACATTACGAAAAGCTCTCGTTAAAACTATACCCCACCACTATAACGCAGGAACCAATATAAATAAGATGGGGTATCAGGACCCCACTTTCGTTTCTCTCATTAAAAACTTTGACAGAGCCACCACTATAACACAGACACCAATGTAAATCAGGTGGGGTATCAGGACCCCACTTTTGTTTCTCTCGTTAAAACTTGGACAGAGCCTTGCAACTCTGCATGAGAGATGGCAGCTGTACTCTTCATCATCTTACGTAATAGTGTAAACAAACTCTTACTGGGGCTCTGCCTGGAAGGAAATGAGAAGTAGGAAATATATATTTTACTTGTTTTAAGATATTTTCATGCCCAAAAATCACTTATAATTTACATGAAGACATCATGAAAGTTCGAATGAAGCAAAATGACCCAGAATTGGCGATATAACAACAATTTTAATTGTGAAAATTAGCACTCTTTCTCCCTTCCTCTCTCCCTCTATCATGCTTATCTCTCCCTCTCTATCACCTCGCCAAGGTCTCGGCAGGGGGGATTACATTGTATAGCACTAGTGTTTACTTTAGGCTTAGCTCTAGGAGTAGTGAAAGTCAAATTGGGGTTTTAATTTTAAACTACAAGTTTTCGTCATGAACAAATATTGTATTATAAGTGACTTGTGATTAGACCACTCGACTGTAGGGAGATGCGAGTTGGTCTAGCGGCATGTTCGCTTGGTCAGCTCTCTGTCTTCGCCTACAAACTGGCTCAGACGACCCCAGTCTGAAACTGAGTCTCGTCTTTCGGTCCCCAGACGTAAATAATCATATATGATTGATGAATTATGTCATACTCCATATCCGTTGGTCCATAGAATGCAGGGTAAAGTTTCCTGAGGTTGCTTCTATATATTCTAGCCACATACAAATTATTTTTTAGGTGATTGGTAATTTTATTTCCTACTGGTTCTTTTCACGATAATGATGATACGTTACAAAAGACAATGGAACATCAAATTTGTCCTCAAAATCTACATTTATTTGGACACAATATCTCAAGTACCATGTACATGAAAATATATGAATTACACAACACAATGACCAATACAATGTTTTTTACACTAATACACTAAACTCATGTTTTTTTGACAAACACAAACATTACAAATTCAAATATTACATGAAAAAATGAATTTTTCGTCATACAAAATTCTCGGCAATCTACGATATTATGTACAGCTCACAGCTTTTGTCTTCTTGAAGAATAATCTGCATAAATAATTTCACCTAGATGCGGAACATCATATGAAAGTGAGCTCTGCTGAATGTATATAAGATCAAATTTCTTTTACAAACATAGATGAAATCAGTGCTAGAAAAAACATGGTTATATTGTATTTATTCAAAGGTAAAACATCTATATACAAAAACATGAATTTGGACATCAAAGACATCCTTCAACAAGCCAAATTTGACTTTTCTGTCACACAAGAACTTACAACAAAGTATTTTTCTTTGAGAAAACAGGACATGAAATTTGAGCATTTAATAACCAGGTGAAAATCGAATGGCTCACACAGTAGGGGCTAGATGTCTTAGAATAGGGCGGGGGGATGACCAAATGTGTGAATAATGTGATTTTGCTTACAAAGGGAGAAATACCTTTAACGTTTGCCAAAGCCTCCGAGTGAGGGGCCAAGTCTGGTTCCCCAAATAAAATCACAATTTCAGAGAAAATAATAATATTTGTAAGGCTGTTTCAAATAAAGTCTATCTTTGTGAGTTATATCTCTCCTGTCGTAGTGACAGTCCTCAGTCTCTTCCAGTTAAAAAATACTTATTTGTCCGCAGAAGCTTTTTTTTAAAGGATTTTGTGTTGGATAAGTGCAATTTTCTCACAGTGAGATTAAATATTTTCTTGTTGTTATATCACAGCTCTCTTGTTCAACTTACCAGAGCAATCTTGAAGCTTTCAAGAGCTCCTGTGCACTTTCTTTGTTGGTCTCTTCTCTCTCAATATGAAGTTTTATATAGCTTCATTCACACATGTTTTAAACCGGGTTTAAAAAAAACATGCTGCAGAAAAATAATATGACATGAGCATAGTGCACATTAAAACATGTACATTGTGACACATGGATCAGTGTATGCATAAGTGCCTTGGTTGCAAGCAGCTACTTATTTTTGTATCCTCTCCTGTCATTCACTTACTCGTAAAAGCTATTTATTTTGCAGCGCTGTTTTTTTTCTTCCTTTGGTTTAATTACTCGAGTGTTAACGAGGCTTGTATTTCTAAACCGATATGTTCAACCTGGGGGGTGTTTCACAAAATTTGCCATCAGTGACAAATGACAATTTTTGTTATAAGCTACTGAAATCCTTGCTTCTGATTGGTTATCAACAGGTTTGTCACTAATTTTTGTCATTTGTCATTGATAAAGGGCTTTGTGAAACGGGTCCCTGGACAGTAATGTGGACATGTGATGCTTGCTTTCTAGCCGTGATTGTATTCTCAGCGATGCCGTGATTGTATTCTCAGCGACGTCTTGATTTCTTGGCAGGCGAGGGCCTTCCACCGCGCGAGCGCGATCGCTTCCTCTTCGGGGGCGGTGGAGGTGCACGCTTACTGCTCTTAGACGTGGTGGTGGCGGGGGTTTCGTCCATGTTAAGGTCCTTCCGTCGATCGGCTGAGAAACACAAAATGAAAAAAAATATTATTATCTTTATTAATAATTTTTATCTGACAAAGTCAAGATATGGAAACATAAAAACAAATGACTGGAAATGAAGGAACTAATTTTCTAGGTTTTCATGATCTTAGTCAGGCCTCATAACCCATGTAGTCAAGCAAATGTGCAGTTCATGGCTATCGGAGGAGGGGGCGCCTTTGAATGTCCGAAACAGATATATGGCGCCATACAAGTGCTGCTGATCATCATCATCATCATCTCAGAGACAGCCAGGAACTCTCTTACTGCACATAGCTACAGTAATTGCTTCTACTTCTTGTACTAGGACTAGGTGTGTTCTCTCCTTCGCTAATACTCCTGCTGCTGCTACTTTTTTTTTTTTTTTTTTTTTCCTTTGTATATCTTATTACAGCCAAACATGAAAATCACATATTTACAAGATTCAATATAATGATAAAAATAAAAAATAAAAAAATAAATATACAAATAAAAAAAGCAGACAAATGGAAGGCACTGAGCATATTATGCTCTCTAACTGATACAGCCCTACTACTCCTACTGATCTTTCTACTTCTGCTTCTACTAACCTGCGGCTGCTTCTTCCTCCAGCTCATCCCAGTCTTTTCCGCTCTCTTCGCTGCTTCCAAGCTCCTCTGTAAACATTACAAAACAAGAATGGTAAAATGAGATCAGCAAAATTACATTTACATATCAGAAAAAAAGAGAATTAAAACAAATAAATTTTGCAGTGACCAGGAAGGAGACCAAAGTCTTGAAGATTTAAAGGATGTAACAAAATGAACTAGAATAATCAGGATTAAAAAGAAGGTATCGCTCATGCCTGTATTAATTCTCAATAGCTAAATGATACAAAACACTTTAAATATATGTCTCACAAAATAACGGAAAGAGAAACAAATGCTGATAAAAAAATCACTGCAATGGACTGATAGACTTCTGATCAATTTAGATCAATTGAAGCTCTCCATGGGGCCTATGGTCATAAATTTAATGTGAAATAATGTATTCGCCAATATTTGCATGAATCAAGCGTTCAAGGACGAATTCGCATAAAGCCACAACCGCTACCAATTATATAGTTTTCAATGATTATATCATTTTATTTCCATGGATCATGAACTCAATGAGCATCACAATCATCATAATATAAGAACTATTTTAGGAGATATATGTGAAATAATCTGCTTAAGTGCCCCATTACAATCGTGTGGTCTCAAACTACGGCCGCATGACCCAATGACAGCTTGTGCTATGGTATAGAGACACCGGGGGGGGGGGGTGTTTCATAAAGATTAAGATCGATTTTAAGTTGGACTTAACTATGGCAGGCTGTTCATGTTTGCTCTCGCCATAATGATCTTTACATAATATCTTTTCCTTCAATAATGAATTATCAAAAATTCTGTAGATTTGTGACCATGGTTTGTACGTCTCTTGAGAGACCAATGCCAGTAAATGGTGAGAGAAAACAGTGGCATGAATGGCCTGCCATAGTTCAAGCCCAACTTAAGTTGATCTTAGTCTTTGTGAAGGCACCCCCCCCCCAGGTGGAACATGCGACGGAGCTCACTTTAGTGATTTCACCATGCAACACTACTTGCTGGACATATTTTCACGTTTTGCTCAATCCGCAATCAACAAATGATTCACAAAATTTGCTAAAATAAAACCCCTGCAAACTGCTTTTAGAGTAATATAAATATAAGCAAGGCCTAATATCATACCTGAGTAGTCACTTTCTGATGCTGCCTCAGAGTCTTCGCTGTATTCACTGTCTGACTCGCTCTCCTCAAATTCTGATCCTGACGGCTCAAAAGCTCCATCTCCTTCCTCATCATCATCATCATCCTCCTCATTCTAAGGGAACAACGATGGAGACAATATTGGTTTGAAATGACTGTTGCATCTTCTACTGCTTCTGTTTATTTATAATTATCCTTATGCGTGCTCTCAGGGAAATTGTCATTTGATGCATTCAATTAACAGCAAATACCTCCTTAAATCCCTTTTATGATTCATTAAATCATCCCTTTCCTAACGTGAAGGCAGGGTCTGACATAAGGATGGGATGATTACCTTAGCAAATAAACTTCAAATATTAAAACTGAATGAGTAACGAGAGCGAACATATTCTCTGGCGACATTTGCTCCCGATTTTACCACCTCAAAGAGATAGGGTTGAGGTGAAGATTGCGATTGGGTTTTTCATGAGGTTTAGGGTTCAAGTTATGTAAATGTTAGGTTCAGGGCGGAGGTTGGAAACTTGTTTAGTATCAGAAATTAAGCGTGGACAAATTGTCGCTGCAGTACACTTCATAGAAACCAATATAGTTGTGGCTTATAGTGGAATTACGATTATGCAACACTTGCTTGGGCGAAAATTGCTCAGCAGTAAAGTCATTTTCCCTTCCGGCATTCTAAACTTCAACCCTGGACCAAACATTATATCTTATCCTAAACCTATCTAAACCTGCAACTCTTAACGCTACATCTCTGTAAAAATAAAGCCTGCACACAATTGTTGCTGCAGTATATGTCGTAGAACCGAAAGCAGTCCTACTTTATGGACGAATTACCTCCGACTCTGGCTCCAAGAAACTCCATCCTCCTCCTTCAAAGAATCCTTCAGGATCATCCACGATGGTTTTCATGATCTTAGGCCAATTGAGAGACTGGACACCCTCTGTATACTTGATGTCACATGAACTAAAGAAAAAAGGAAGAGATTAATACGTGAATCAGACGAAGCTATGATACAAATGCATGTACTCTTTTCTCAACAGACCTCTAAAAATTGTTTTGAACCACACATGATATCTTGTGATAATTTCAAGCTGATCTAGGTGATCATTTTGATCTAGTTTGAAACAGAACTGGTACAGTTTTAGAGTGAGAGATCAAAGGTCATGCAGAACAGTTTACACACAGTCACTAAAAAGCATTAGTGGCCAACGTTTGAGAAAAATTATAGAAGACAAAGAATTTTGGAATGATGTTATTATTAAATCCCCTGACTTTTCTGACAGGAAGAAGGGAAATCATTTTCTAGGTTGTGACCTGATAAGAACATGATAAGAAAATGATAAGAACATTGGCTATGGCCCCAATTCTGCTTCAAAATAGAGGAAGGAATATATTTGGTTATTTCAAGAGAAGAGAAAAGAAGAATATAGGTAGAAAGTGTATACATGAAAAGAAACAAACAGGAGCAGTTTAAAGATTAAGTTGAGTTCTGGTCATGCGATTGCATTGTGAAAGAAACGGTGTGGAATCGATCAGAAAAAGTTGATCATCTAGCATAAGTATTGGTGTGTACTGCAAGGTTCTGGAATCATCAAAATGATAAGAAATTTGGCCCAGTCTTGGTAAAGTTACAAGCACAGAAAGATGTATATGGGACTACACAAACATGCAGCATAAAAATCTGTCCCGATTTGTATGCTTTTACATGCCATATTTATAATATTAAGGCATTTGAAGAGCCATGCTTTTCAGGGAACATTTTTTATCTGATGTTCTTCCACACTTGCATTATAACAATGATAACGCTCACAAATTATTTTTCACCTCTTCCCAGAACTCAACCTTCTCTCTAATAGGAAACCTCGTCTGCATCTGGACTTACTTGAGCCAATCCTTGACCTGGTCCAGAAGGTTCATTGGAATGGCATTCACCATGGCAACCTTACGGGCGTAGTCCTTGAAGATGAAGAGCATGTCAAAGTTCTTGATGTGGAACTGGACTCTCTCAAAGTGGACCAGCTGCACCTCGTCTAAGGAGATCACAAAAGGAGGCTGAAAAGAGAAAACAGGAACCAACCTTGAGACTCGGCGTTCATATAGAGCACCTGGGGGTGTTTCACAAAGATCCTAAGTCGAACTTATCTCTTAAGTTGGACTTAAATATTATGGAGAGCCATTTGTAGCCTTTAAATAAAATATATTCAATAGTGAAAATTCAAGTATTTTAGACTTTTTATAAATTCCACATCAAGAATATGAAATCTCCTTGACAATAGAAAACATGAATGATTTGAATCAATATAGTATGCCTTTAAAATAGCTTTTACAAAATATTTTCATAGATGCTAACGGCTTTCCATAATTGTTAAGTCCAACTTAGAGAAAAGTTCAACTTAGGATCTTTGTGAAACGCCCCCCTGGAGTGTCCGATCTGAAGAAAAAAAGAGCGTGGCACACGAACAAACTGTGCTTTGTTGTTGTTGTTATTATTGCTATTTTTATCTCCATCGACGGACACTTTGGCCGTTATTTTCGAAAGCAGACTGACTTTAAACCCCACTTACTAAAGTGGCATAGGGTTTATAGTCCACCGATTAATGGAGTGCAAAATGTCAACCTCTTTATCTTTTCCAAAGCACCATAGTTCTGTAATAACTAAATTAAAAATACAAAAACTATCATCACCCTGAAATTTAGATCTTATGAAATATTCAATGACCAAATCAAATTGTGTTATTTCCTTTCTTACACAATAGGAATTTGTAAAAAAAAGAAGGATGACCTTGTGCCTTTCAACAAGTTGCCCATTAAAGGATTAATTTCCTCTTCAAGTGGACAAAGACATTTTTGCTCTGTCTTCTCATTAGGAGCGGGGGGGGGGGGGGGGGGGGGGGGTCTAAATATAAAGTTATGGAGCCAAAACACAAAAGACATGTTGTTGTTGAGAGATGAGGGGAAGGAAGGGGGTCAAAATGGCAGCGTACCCATTCGGTGACGTTGATGATACAGCTGCTGGTGGGTTGGAGGAGAACGGTGCTCCGATGTGGTACAGCAGGGAAGCCCAGGTCTCGGAATGGAACCTCAAACTCGATGTCTCCTTTGGTCTGGCTCTCGACCTTCTCGATGAAGTTCTTGAAGGCAGACTTGAGCTTGTGTCTCAACTCCCTCTCAGCCTGAACGAAATAGAAAGTGGATGATTGATTTGAATACAATTACCTGGTTGAAGAACTGTCCTCTTTTGGAGAATAGTGTAATTCAAAGTTGCCTAAAAATGTTACGATAGCAAGTGAAAACAGCACTAAGGAACCACTACATAGACCCCCACCATTCCATTCTAACCTTCCAAGCCCTTACCCCTACCCCACCCATTCCATTCCCACCTTGCACCTTATTACACCAGTCTTCCACCTTCATTCATACCCATCCCACCCCTCTCTAATTCTTCTTGGTGATACGTCTCACCGTCCAATCAGGAACCAGTATGAGAAGGGTTAGGGAGGGCGCACTTTTGTTTAGTTAGCCTATGTTGCTTTCATCATGGTTACAGAAGAGATTGGTTGCTTTTCTCATTGTCTATCATACTCTGAATATCCAGTAGTAGAGAGTTCCAGTCCTTGATGCAGCATGGAATAAAGGAATACTTAGGAATATTTAAAACAGTTGGTGCAGGTAGAGTATTGACAATAGGAATTCAAATCACTGACTAGCCTTCCTGTTCACTGACGTGTCGTCTCTGCCGTGGATGTTGTGATATTTAAGCAGATCGGTTCTGATCTCCCCCATCTTTGTTTGGACTTAGACACCCAGATAACACTCTACCCATTCCATTCCCATCTCATCTTGAATCACCATAATGTCCATCTTCCACCCTTTATATAACCCTCCCCAGCTTTATCATTCTATCCCTGACTAGCCTACCTGTTCCCTGACTAGCCTACCAGTTCCCTGACTAGCCTACCTGTTCCCCGACTAGCCTACCCGTTCCCTGACTAGCCTACCTGTTCACTGGCGATGTCGTCTCTGTCGTGGATGTTATGATGCTTGAGAAGATCGGTGGTGATCTCTCCCACTTCAGTATACACTTGGATGTCAAGGTGACGTTTGTTTGAAAACAAGATAGCATTCTGCAAACAAACAAAAACATGGAGAAGTCCTGCGTTTTAATGATCATCAGAAAACGTGTGAGAAATTATCTTATAACTAATATGCACTCAACAACAAGTCGTCGGTACATATCTAACATTAAGACAAGAGCCTAGAAATAAGTCGAAAATCAGAGAAAATTTTTTCACAAATTTGTTAATATACTTTGCAGGTAATTAATGCATCCCGCCAATGTATCTAATTCAACCACTTTAAAGCCTATCTGCATTAGTTTGGCCAGGAGGGATTGGACCTCCCTGTGTGGTCACTGGTGGTTGGTTATCTCATCAAATCGGCTCTCAATTAACATGAGAAACAGGGGACCATGGGGGATCAACGGGTACCGCTTAGGCATTGTTGGCTATATAGAGGGCGCAAGTAGCTACAAGGAGTGCAGTCTCACTTTAACATTTCAGAATAACTGCCTTACCTTGAGGTGAAAGTGAAGGACGATGATCATCTCTCCGTCACAAGGCTGGAAGATGGCGTGTTTGATGTTGTTGTACAGGATATCAACTTTGTCTCCTCGCATTGAGGTGTAACGGAAACCTGGAATCAAACAAAACAAATTATCAAATACAACTCATTTCACTAAGTATGAAGTGAATAGTGACTTCAAATCATATTGTCTGTTGAGAACCGGGAGAGTTTCAACTCTTTGTCACAGAATATGAATTAAACCCATTTTGGCTTTCAGCACATGATATAATAATGTACAACATGAAAATAAACTAACATAAGTGCACCATATACAAAAAAAAGTAAAAATTCAAAACATATTCCAAAAAAAATTCTTAACCGGTTAGATACGACTTGAGTTTAGTTTAGTTTATTCAGGACCAGGATGTAAACTTGTCCTTTCTGATCTTGTTATCCTGATGAAATATGTTCAAATAAATAAATTAATAAATAATACATATTTTCTGAGGAATCCAGCCAGAGATATCTTGCGGTTAGTTTTCAATGGATTTAACTCTTAGCCATGACCATTTGACCCCTGACCCTACTAGGCTCTGGTCAAGTGGTCAGTAGGCTTGACCTGGTACTGACCGTTGACGTGTGCCTCTAGTGAGCCCTGCATTCTCTTCTGAACAATGTTTGGTCTGATGTAAAGATCCTTCAGCTTGGGGTTGCCTCGGTTTGGGTTGACGACTAGCTTGTCTTGTTTCACAATACCCTGAAATCAACAACGCAACAAATGATTTAAGAATTGAAAGGACAATACAAGACGACTAGCTTGTCTTGTTTCACAATACCCTGAAATCAACATTAAAGAGAAGGTTGAGTTATGGGAAGAGGTGAAAAATAATTTGTGAGAGTTATCATTGTTATAATGCAAGTGTGGAAGAAAATCAGATAAAACGTGTTCCCTGAAAAGCATGGCTCTTCAAATGCCTTTATATTCTGAATATGGCATGTAACAGCATAAAAATCACGACGGATTTGTATGCCACATGTTCGTCTAGGCCCATATACAACTTTCTGTGTACAGTGCTTGTAACGTTACCAAGACTGGGCCAAATTTCTTATCATTTTGATGGTTCCAGAACCTTGCAGTACACACCGATACGTACATGTATATATGCTAGATGATCAACCTGTTCTGATCGTTTTCACACCGTTTTTTCACAATGCAATCTCATGACTAGAACTCAACTTTCGCTTTAAACAATTCAACAAATGATTCAAAAATTGAATGGATAATACAACATCACCAGGTTGTTTGAACGGTACATGTAATGAAAAAGCATATTCCTGTTTCATGACACAACAGCCGGTTTTTGCCAACGCAAGTCCCTTGAAAATATGAAGGAAAGACAGCACTGGACAAACTATATCTTGAATATAGCCATATAGTCATTCTTCATATTAGTGAGGCCAAATGACATATAACTTGAGACTAAATTGACATTGCAATCAGTCACTGACTCTCTCTAACTATCCAGTGAAGATTCGGCAATGTGTATTTCCAGCTGATTTTCTTTTGATTGATAAACATTTACTTTATAGGAGATTTTGCATGATATAATATTAACTTGAAATGTTTCAACCTATCCTATTTATAGCTTACACAAACCCTGTTATAAATTCTGCACTATAACCTGATGGAGCTTGATGCCACCCTTTTGAAATAAAACAAAGCAAATCAATGGTTGTATAGTAGGCTTACAGTTGCACCATGCGAGAAAGGGGTAGGGGGAGGATTGGTCCTTTTCAGGACTCCCCAATCCTCCCCCTACTGTATATCTACATCAACATGCAAGTCGATACGTATAAGTAGCATCTAATTCAATGGTTGTAGAAGATGTCTACAATCTCACCTCCTTTTCCCTCTTCTCGGCCTCTAATGTCTTGAATTTCTTCTGGACATCTTTGATGAGACGGAATGCCAGGTTGAGGTTAGCTGATGGAATGGTGGACTCGCCGGGATTCTTGGTGTTTGAACTCCTGTACGTCCTGTTTCATCAAATACAAGAGACAAAAAAAGATTGGAGGTTGTATTAAATTGAATAACCAAATTAAGCAATTTGTTTGACTTTGAGCCAGAATGACAAAACGACTAAGAACTGTCGTAGTCGAGTAGTTTAAGCATTTGACTTGAAATTCAAAGGTCTTGGGCTCGATCCCCGACACGGCACTCATGTCCTTTGGCATGGCATTAATCTAAATTTGCCACTCAATACCCAAGCGAGAAATGGGGACCCGGTAGGACGACAAAAGCATTTGTGTTACCGGTATTCACGGTGACCATATGGTAGGAATACCATGTTTCAATCAGTTTGTATGACATGATATGCTTTCCTTCCTCAATCAAGATATTGCATTTGGTGCTAATGTAGTATCATAAGCTAAATTTTACTTCTTTTTCAATGCTTCTATTTGATGAATGCAAATTCAAGATGTTGTAATTTAAACTGAAATCACATAGCATCTTCACTTGTCTGAAAACATATACTTAAATTAAAAACTAAATAGAGGAAGCTCTTCCATTTACATAATAAATATGTGATTTTTTTTATTTTTTGGTTCCAAATGAATATCACAGCCAGTTATTGAGTAATGGTCTATCTCATACGAAAGAGGAACAGACAAGACTTACAGTTCTTTGATGAATGTAGCCTCAGGGTTAATGAAGATGTTCCCTTCGGTTTTCCCCATAGTGCTGCCAGGATGATGGAAGTTGATACGGAGATAGGTGTAGTTACCCTCAACACTCTGACTTATGTTCTGTAATAAAGATAGAGAGGAAAGATGGTTGACAGCTTAAGGTCATATTGACAGAAGGATTCTGGAAAAAAAATAGCATCTAACAACATTCCCCCCATTTGAGTAAGAAGATTGGGAAAAAACAGGGGAAATCAGGAAGAAAAACAAAGAAGAAAAAAAATTAGAAAAAAATTGGGGAAAAAGTTTAAAAATCGGGAAACCGATTTAAATCGGGTAATTATCAGGCCTGATATAGTCAAACCTGCTTTAGTGACCACCTGTCTACAAAGACCACATTTCTTGTTTCCCTTGAAAATGGTTTCTCATTGAAACATATACTAAAGGAACCTGTCTACAAAAACCACCTGTATATAAAGACCACTTTTTGTGTTTCCCTTGGGCGGTCGCTATAGACAGGTTTGACTGTACCGGTTGAAGTGGGTAGATTAAATCTATTGACTTATGGAGCGCAAAGAGCCAACCTTCCCATCATGTAAAATTACTGATTCTGAAGTACACAAACAAAACAAAAAATCATGTGATGGTGAAATTAATTTCTCATCTCCATTTTGAGTAATTTGTACAGAATACAGAGATCCACACTTGGCATGCATGACAATACTTAATTTAATGGACTAAATTGATCGAGTTTAATTCAGCCCACCTTAATGGCTTTGAGCCAAAGAGTACAAAGTTTGTACATTCAAACAATAGGACATAACTTCAGGGGGGTGTTTCACAAAACTTGTCATCAGTGACAAATGTCAGTTGTTGTAATAAGCTACTGAAATTCAAATCCTTGCTTCTGATTGGTTATCAGCAGATTTGTCACTGATATTTGTCATTGAAAAAAGGCTTTGTGAAACGAGTCCCAGTTATCGTGAGAGGGCACAACTGAGAGCTAGAGTACTGAGCTAGGTGAGCACATCCTACCATCTGTCATATGTTCTATAGTCAAAATAAAAGGAGGAATTTCACAAAACCTGCTAAAAAAACAAGACAATGATTTGGAAGATTACCTTGATAGCAGATATGTGGAAGGGTGTGGCTATCCCGAAGACAGGCAGGATAACCGATTCATATTTCTTGTCGACGAAGAGGCGGAGTTTCCTGATGTCGGGCTCTCTTGGCATCTGTGACAGGTTCTTATAGGCAACGCTAGATTTCTGCATCCTGGTTTAATATAGGAAGAGGTAAAATGGCAGAATTAATAATGTAAGTTCTTGAGCTGTGCAAGTTGCTCTACAACAGCATATGTACATTTGATGATGTTTATGTGTAGGTGTTGTGGTCTAGTGGATACGTCACCGGACTGTGGATCGCATGGTTCACAGTTCTAGTCCCGCTGCGGCACTAATGTCCTTTGGCAGAACATTAATCTACATTTGCCATACTCTACCCAGGTGAGGTAAATGGGTACCCGGTAGGAAGAAATTTCTTGAGTGCTTGAGCACTTTTTAATGGTTGCTCGATTAAAGCCTGGGTAATAATATGATTGCAGGGCCCTCAGGGAGAACAGTATGAATACTGATGAGGCTACCCTGGGTAAACAAGACATATTATTATTATTATTAATATTATTATTATTTTCCTTTTATTTTATACTTTGTCTGCTGGGAGGATCATTAATCTGTATTTCACAGAATGCATTGGAGGCTCTCAGCAGATCACTGTTAAGCAGTAACTTCCAACTTCACATTTACGTAAAAATTCACGTACCCAATAATGAAACTAAGACAAATTGTTGCAGTGCAATCGTACACAAAGGCATCTGTGCTAAAAGGTGCATGTCGTGTTAAAGAAAGCGCAAACCCATCATATTGTATCCTCAAAGAATCTATAGTAGTCTTTTATCCTGTAACAAGTCATGACTGAATATAGAATGCAAGAAGACTTACTTGACTTCACTCTTCGTATCCTTAGACTGAGCTAACCTCTGTCTAGCTTCCGCGTTCATTTCTCCGGCCAACTCCCGCTGGCGCTGTTTACGTTTATCTTCTGTCGAAGTCTCCGTCTGCAAAGAATAGAAGTAACAACGTAAATATGATATTCCTCTTTTTTCAACTAAAGGCACTTTCTCTTTATATCCTGATATTTCTTCTTTGTCAGCCCACTGCCAATAGTAAAGTCAGAAATTTGCAAACCATAAAAAGAGCCAAGAACCAAAATGAATCAAAGAAATCTTGTAAGCAACAATGTTATCATCAAAACACACCTCGACTGAGATTGTTTATTGCAGAAATAAAATGTTGCGAATGACAACTCATTTCGTTTGCATCTCAAAGCATCTCAATGCATCTCAAAGAAACAGAACAGGCACCAATCTCTGTGCGATTGAGTTGCAGTGAGGTAATATGGGCTGAGATATCTAACCACTGTTTACATGATACACACTGTGATCACCACTATTGTAATCACTGCACAAGCAGAGATGCCAACCTCTTGATGGAAAAAAAGACTGAATATCCACAAAAAAACAAATTTTCATGATTATTTTTGTTTTTTTGAAAGATGAAAAATCATACTTTTAAGAGGCAATATTGTTAATTGTATTTCACTTGTTTTATCGTACTAAATACATATCGGCTGCATATCAACCAGGCACTTCCATTGACTTACCCTAAGTTTGCTCTCCAGCACGGCTCTCCTCATTCCCTTACCAAGGAGTTGTTCCTGCTCCTTCTTCTGGACCTCCTTGTCTTCCTCTTGCTCATCTTCTCCCTGATCAAAAAGAAACATGAAAGATGATTTAGTCATAGGACTAGCTTTGTTTAGCTGTGGCATAATACAGCATTCCTCCTCATATTTGTTAATACTAGTTGTATTCATTTATCACTTTTAGAAAACATAAGCACTTTAACCATCTTATTCAGCTTTATCGTCATTGCTTCCATCATTTCCACCACCACCAAATCATCATCATCATCATCATCATCATCATCATCATCATCATCATCATCATGATTCACGGCCTTGCTGAAAAGCAGCTTCTAGCTGATAGCAGGCTTTTTAACCGTGATTAAATAAATAAAATTAAAAAAATAAAAAATAAAAAAAATCATCATCATCATCATCATCATCATCATCATCATCATGATTCACGGCCTTGCTGAAAAGCAGCTTCTAGCTGATAGCAGGCTTTTTAACCGTGATTAAATAAATAAAATTAAAAAAATAAAAAATAAAAAAAATCATCATCATCATCATCATCATCATCACCTTCACCAATTTTCATTATCTACTATTATACCATCGATTCTCACCATCACTATGGCAACCACCAGCACCACCATCATTTCCAGCATTATTATCATCACTATCTCCAACACCTTCATCCCCACCGCCACCATCACCACTATCACCACCACCATAATCTACAGCATGAGTCACCATCACCTTCATAACTAACACCACCAACTGCAGCAGAGCAATCCTTTGTCATCATCACCACTTTCATTTCACTCATTAACCGCTTCACCATCATCACTGCTAACACCAAACACCAATCATACACCATCATCACTGCTAACACCACACACCAACTATACACCATCATCACTGCTACCACCACACACCAACTATACACCATCATCACTGCTAACACCACACACCAACTATACACCATCATCACTGCTACCACCACACACCATCTATACACCATCATCACTGCTAACACCACACACCAACTATACACCATCATCACTGCTAACACCACACACCAACTATACACCATCATCACTGCTAACACCACACACCAACTATACACCATCATCTGATACAAGATACATGTACCTTGAGGAAAATACCGATATTCTTGACTTTCTTCTTAACAGGGGTCAATAATTTGGCAGCCCCCTCCTGTAACAAAAAAATAATGGGAGAAAATAAAAACATCTTTGAACATGTTACCAATAATCAAACTTCTGTAACTTCCAATGCAGCAAGAAGAAAATGGAATTTCAACTAAGATTATAGCAGACTGATCAGTAAAAGCCAATGGTGCACACAGAAACCCACCCCCCCCCCCCATTTCAATCTAGATTCATAATAAATGTCAGAGTTTACACAGACGCCTGTAGTGTAGACACAGAACCTCAAAATGTCACTCCAATGCAATTCCTTTCATTTATTTCCGAAGCCCATAAAAAAAAAGAGTGGAGCCAAGATTGAAGGCTTAATCATATAATCTTGAAATAATACACAACATTCAATTCCCATTATGCCTCGACTTCTTAATATCTTTTAACCTTTTGGCCACTCAATTCTCTCATTCCACAGGAGCTACCTGTACGTGATTGGTTCTTACTAGAAGTATCAAAGAATACATCCATTTATCTTACCTCGTTCACCATGACTGTGTCTCCGATAAAGAGGGCGTACTTTTTGCTTGTGGAATCCTTCCCTGCAGAGTTGTCCAGGTTGGAGAAACCGACGTTGATGCTGAACACCATACCCTTCTTGACCGTCTCCTCCGTCTTGGCATTGAGGACCATCGTGCCTTCACGGAACTCAATTCCGGTCAAGAATCTAAAACCAAACGGGGGAATTGGGGGAGTTAGAATCCTTTGTGTTGTGAATAGAGATACCAGTTGGTTTCACCCAGGGTGGCTGAAGAGAGTCCCAACATGTATGTGAGAGTCCAACATGTTCGGTACAATGTAAAACCTGATAAAAGCATGGATGGGGAATTGACGGAGCCTGAAAACTGGGATCCCTCCCTATAATAACCATAATAATAGTCAAATTTGTATATTGCTTATACTTTGTTTGTAAGCACTTCACATTGTAATTATTACTTTAAAGTACTGTAAATGCTGTTATTTTTCTGGTAACTAATTTTTCGCGCTGAGCCACACCAAACCATATTCAAGGGTTTTTAATTCACGTTGCACGCAATTCAGCACGTTCAAAACACACATTAGAAGTCGTGCTGATATTTTGTTAGTTCTAAAATTTGTGCTTGCCGATCTCAGCGCAAAATCCGCGGAAAAACTAATGTACCGCAAATATTTCCGCGTTTACAGTAGTGGTCTAGTATCATATGATAAGTCATAGGGCTGTGGAATAAATGGTATATGGTTGATGATCACATGCCGTACTTACCCAGCATTCTTTGTGAGGTTCCCAACCAGTTTGGAATTCTTTTCCTTGACTAGGTTGACCGCGGCATGGAACACATCGCATGCCTTCACACCTGGTTTGAGCTCCTGGAGTATTGCCTCCTCCACCTCCAGCAGGAGCTGATAGTTCTGCTGTTGCTCCTCCGTGGGATCCACCAGGATGGTGCGCACGATGTTGGAGCAGTAGGACTTGTACCTCACCCCCATGGAACATGTGATGGCTCCAAAGTGCATCTTGTGTTCATCACTGTGCAAGAAAATCAAGGTCAAAGGTCAAATGTCAGTGTGGGTATGACAGTAGTTTAGTTTACTCATAGCACTTTTATTTGGAGCATGAGACGACTCTGCAATGGATCTTGCAAAATGGAAGGTTAACAGGTCAAATGAGATAGTGTGACTCCGATAGTGTAAAATAATCATTGTTTAGTTCACTTGTAGCACACAACCATGCATGGACTTGCTCTAAATTGCATCTTGTGACATCGATATACAAGAAATTAAGGTTAAAGGTCAATTGTTGGTAGCGTTGAATGTTTCCACAGCGAGTCAGACAGCTATTATTTAACAAAAACATTGTGAGTTTTACTCAAAACGGCTATAAAGGTAATCCTACGGATCATTCTGTAACCACAGTCATAGCAGTACAAAACAGAGAGATATGTGTCTCTGCAGAGACTGGTATATCACCACTTCTCCTTTCTCACTACTGGTACTCACCTGACCACACTAAACTTGAGATTGTAGATGCCACCACTCTGAATGATGGGTGGGTAACACATCTCAACCTGTGAAGGATCCACACCACCCAAGTACTTCTTCTCTTCCAAGGCCTGCTCTAAGCTCTCTGCAAGCTTGTTGTGTCTCACTTTCTGCAACAATGCAAAGCAAAACAAAGAAAATTGTAATGTACATTACAATCAAATCATGAAAAAATAACATTGCTCATGATAAAAAAGCAAATTCAGTACAAAAATTGTCCAATCCGGTCATTGAATTACTTAATCCTTATCTGTTTCAACAGTTTTTCAATTTTCTTTTCTAGCCCTAGTACATTAGGCTATGCTCAAACATCAATCTCCCATTACTCACTTCAAGACACATAGCTAGAAACTTGAGAGAACCATGATGCTTCTCATAATCATATACCCAGGTTATGTTAATAGATACCCAGTAAGAAGAAATTCCTGGAATGCATTGAACACTGTAACCATACCCAGGGTATAAAAGATGAGAACATTACACTCTGCAAGCATATAAAGTACATGTCAAACACAAGTGCTAAGTCAGTTTCATAGCTGTCAATACAATGTCTGCCCGAGAGGATCAGGAATGCTAAACCAAACTGTCTTGCTCCTGGAATCGTCAAGATCTTCATAGCCAGGCATATTACTTTCACAGGGTCATCTAAAGGTATAATTTTGGTACCCCTCTGCCGTGGCAACTGGCAAGACATGACTGCATGCTTTACCATTCTTCAAATGCTGAACGTTTTATGTCATGATTTCATTATTACGCCAAAAATTTGATACTCTTTTAAACGTAAGTGAATTCATACTCTGCTTCAATCATAAATATGTCTCAGGTAAATTATATGGATCCAGTTATGGCAGATATGAGTGTAACAATATTCTAAATAACTTAATTTGTCTATGTCCTTTAAATTTAACATTACAAACATGGACAATCTTTCACACACACAATTTTATTTAAAGGAATCTCAAATGGAAAAATTAAGAATACAGTCTCATTTTGTATACCTCGTATAAAGAAGTTTTCAGAAAGAAAGAGGAATCTAGAATTCAAAGCATCAGTTTAAATGAGGAACAAAAATAGGATCAATTGCAGCTTAGTCATCATAAACAATCGGCCATCTTACCTTGTCAGCATCAACGATCTCCATGATGTCCTCCTTGAGTTTCTTTGTGAAGACATCGCAGGTCACCTGACATGCTTTCTTGATCATGTTGATCTCTTTCTCTTCCTTTACGGCCATCATCCGAGCAAAGTCAGGGCTGATGTCGACCTACAGGGTCAAAGGAGACAGAATATCATAATCATCATCCCGGACATAAATCTTTAGGAGTTGTTTTCAAGAAAAATATCCTGGCACAAATACAGGGTCCATCACATTCCCTTGGTCTTTTGTAGTTGCATTAGTCAAGACCTCAAGTATTAAAGTTTAATTAATTTTTAAAAATTGAAATCACATACTTTATGTATTGAAAATAACAAGAAAAAGCATGTTAAAGACCGTCAATACTACTGGGCCAGAAGGGATTAGACCACACAGCGAGGTCACTGACAGGTGGCTATCTCATTAACTCAACTCTCAACTAACATAAGAACTAGATGGAACTTTGACTGCGCGCAGTCGAAAATGATGCCTCCGTCATAGAGCAATTTTACAAACCAAAACAGAAGAAATTTTTCAAATTCATTAACAGGTTCTCAGAATATCGTGATTACAAGCAATTTCTCATATACATAATGAGCCCATGACCTTTGACCTTATGAACCAAGAATCTACTCAGTTTATTGGCACTGCAAAATACATAAATGATCTAAGTTTGGTAGGAATCCATCAATCTGTTCTAATGATAATACGATCACAAGCTATTTTTGCATACATAATGAGCCGCATGACCTTTGACCTTGACCTCATGACCCCAAAATCTAATCAGTTCATCAGCTCTGCAAGTTACATACATGACCTAAGTTTGGCAGGAATCCGTCAATCGGTTCTTGAGATAACGCGATCACGAGCTGTTTTTGCATACATAATGAGCCCTGTGACCTTTGACCTCGTGACCCCGAAATCTAATCAGTTCATCGGCTCTGCAAGTAACATACATGACCGAAGTTTGGCAGGAATCCATCAATCGGTTCTTGAGATAATGCGATCACAAGCTGTTTTTGCATACACAATGAGCCCTGTGACCTTTGACCTTTGACCTCGTGACCCCAAAATCTAATCAGTTCATCAGCTCTGCAAGTAACATACATGACCTAAGTTTGGCAGGAATCCGTCAATCGGTTCTTGAGATAACGCGATCACGAGCTGTTTTTGCATACACAATGAGCCCTGTGACCTTGACCTTTGACCTCGTGACCCCAAAATCTAATCAGTTCATCGGCTCTGCAAGATACATACATGACCAAAGTTTGGCAGGAATCCATCAATCAGTTCTTCAGATAACGCGATCAGGAGAACGGGACGTACATACATACGAACAGACGTACGTACGTTAAAAGACGGGAGTTGCTACTACCTTGTTTGGCGCTCAACAGTAAAGGGATAGGGCAACGTCGATCGGGCGCTGCTCAGTGGCTGCCGGGCTCACGATCAATTGGGCAAAAAGAATTTCCATTTTCGGTTTAATTTAATAAAAATAAAATTTGGAGTGGACCATTAAAAGATTATTATTATTATTATTATCATTATTATTATTATTATTACCTGTTGGAAGCCTCCGTTGGAGAGCGCTGTCCTCCATCCCTCCATGAAATCACCGGGAAACTTGTCCTTCTGGAATGTACCAAGTTTCGCGCCCTGGGAAACGACAACATTTTATAAACAAACAAAATTATCAAAAAGGGGGTTACCTTTCAAATATTTAGACGGGATTGAACACAAGAAATACCTCGTATTAAATTAGAACATCTCTGTGATGAAATTTGTGTCTTTCCTATCTAGTATTTCTAGTCATTTGAAGCATCTAAAATACATGTTGTTTGGATGTAAGTTGGTGCACAGCCATAAGACATCTGCCCGACATACAGCCTATTCATTAATTAAGCATAATAAGATACAGTTTTGTGGAAGAAGTTATTTTTTTAAATCTTCCTTTTTTTAGGGGGGGGGGGGTGGGGGTATACTTTGTACTCGGATAAATACCTTGTTCAATTAACACCAATGTATGCTGTAATCATTAATATATCGTTGGTTGGAACCAGAAGGGCATTCACTCATATACTTTAACATAGACTTAGCGCCCTTCTGGCTCCAAGCAGACGACATATACTCAACTTCAAATTTTGTTCCAGCATTACACACTGAACTCGCCTCCCAACCTTCTACACCTAAAATTCAGAATCTCACAAGATTTTTTAAATAAAAGTTTCAAGAAATGTATTCCAATAAGACCTACCTCCTTGCTCCCCTTGATAGCTGTCACCAGTTTCTCAAAGTTCGCTTTGTTGGAGTCTCCTTTCTCCCTGGTCATGAGAGTGATCTGTGGCACTCCGTTCTGGTTCTCCTTCTCTCGGTTTGAAGCGACCTGACGCAGGAACTCCACCTTCTTCTTGCTGGCCAGGAAGTAGATGTGTTCCTTGCAGAGCACCATGATGGTGTCGGTCAGCTCGTACCCAAACAGCCATGTCTAGATGAAGAGGTAACAGGAATATGTATCAATGGGACTGAATAATAAATTGAGCATTGAGCATTGAGGAATATGTATCAATGGGACTGAAAATATAAATTGAGTATTGAGCATTGAGGAAAATGTATCAATGGGACTGACAATATAAATTGAGCCTTGAGCATCCATGTAAGATGTTGATAAAGATGATGAAGATGATGACAATGAGGATGACGAAGATGATGATGGTGGTAGCAAAGACAATGAAATCAATTTAACGAAGATGATGTTCCTTACACAGCACCATGATGGTGTCGGTTAGCTCGTAGCCAAACAGCCATGTCTAGGTGAAGAGGTAACAGGAATATGTATCAATGGGACTGAAAGTTTAAATTGAGCATTGCACCATGATGGTGTCGGTCAGCTCATAGCCAAACAGCCATGTCAAGGTGAAGAGTTAACAGGAATATGTATCAATGGGACTGAAAATTTAAATTGAGCATTGCACCATGATGGTGTCGGTCATCTCGTAGCCAAACAGCCATGTCTAGATGAAGAGGTAACAGGAATATGTATCAGTGGGACTGAAAATTTAAATTGAGCATTGCACCATGATGGTGTCGGTCAGCTTGTAGCCAAACAGCCAGGTCTAGTTGAAGAGGTAACAGGAATATGTATCAGTGGGACTGAAAATTTAACTTCAGCATAGCACCATGATGGTGTCGGTCAGCTCGTAGCTAAACAGCCATGTCAAGGTGAAGAGGTAACAGGAATATGTATCAGTGGGACTGACAAAATAAATTGAGCATTGAGCATCCGTGTGAGAATGAATGGAACTTGAGTGAACAAAGAGTACTTACATGTAAATAACATGAATGAGGATACTAAAAGACAGTAAGGAGAAATGAGGATGATGATGGTAATACTAATTTGATGATGATGATGATGATAAAGATGATAATAATGAACATGTTGATGAAGTTGATGACGATGAAGATGAAGATGATGATGGTGGTAATAAAGACAATGAAAACAAATTTAACAAAGAAGATGAAACTAATGATGAAGGGGGTGAAAAGTTTTCACACGATCAAGTTAAATATGAAAATGATGAATAAAATGATGATTAAGAAAACATATGGGGGCCGTTTCTCGAAACCAACTCCATGACAGTCATATCTTTGTCGGCGACCTACGGAGATGTCATGAAGCGGATAAACCGTTTCACAAAGCCATGACAGACATGATATCGATATATATCGCGATACTAGCAGCTCAAGAACATAGTCTTTGTCACGATCCATTTGATTTACCAAGAATAACCCAAAACAAGTTTTGGGGCTAAAATTGTTCAAAAAGAAATATATACATATAAATTCTCCTAAAATAAATAATAAATAGTGTCATTATCATATTTACATCATCAAACGATTTGCATATTTCTGTAAAGATTCTTAAATTGAAGAAAAACCGGTGAGTGTTTTTTTTCGACAGTCGAATCAAAAGTTAGTTGAAGGATACCGTAATGTGATAGTTTATCAATACGTACTTTTTTGTTTATTGTGACGAGGAATTTTAGGCAAAATGTCTTTTCTCAGCCAGTTTTTATTCTAGAGTCTCATAAATACTTGTTATATAATTGATTTGATATTGAAAATATAATTTGGAAGAAGTAATTAGAGAGGGAATGATAATGCACATAGGCCCCAAAGGTATGACGGTATCCTAAGAAAAGACTATGGATCGACTATGGAAAACGGTGTGTAACATTCTTACCTCTCTTATTTATATGTTATAGTTTAATGATTTGTGATTTAATGTTTATATTCAGCTTTTTAAAGTTTCTGTATAATTTGTATTCTCACTTTTGTACATTTGCATTTCGCATCCCAGAGAATTACGTACCGAACTCGTCTATATTTTTCTCAAAATGATAGTGAAACTAATCGTCCATTTCGCGGCCCATGGAATGGCAACGAACTGACTTGTGATGGCGCTTTACAGCAATTAAAAAGATATGACAGGTTCGGAGCAGTGACAACTCGCTTGTCGCGGAAGTTGTCGCTCATCTTGGCAAAGACGGCTTCGTGAAACACTTAGCTGACAAGTTGCGTGACAGTGGCGAGATGTCGTTGATCTTGTAGTTATGACGGTTTCGAGAAACGGCCCCCAGATTATCATGATGAAGAATTTGGACAAGGGGTGAAATATATTTACCTGAAGAGCAGTTGATTTGGCATACACTATATCCTCATCCACACCTACGGCTGAAGCAATAGCATCCAACGAGTACAGCTTGCTGTTCTCCTCTTCATTCTGCAATGAATTTCAGACACATTGACAAATATAAATATTTTCTTCAAGCCAAAAGAAAAAAAATTGATGTTTATATTTAAACTCATATTAGCTTTATACAGTACATATTATCTGTTCGGAGAGTGAAGGGCATTAACCTGTGACGCTTTACAAAGAGTTGGTGTCCTTCTGGAACAAAAGGGACTGAGCAATACTGAACTGCATCAGTCAAGGAATAATGCTGAACTTACAATTTGCAATCACACTAAATTATTAAGTGAAAGTTGCCTTGAAGCAGTGAGTCTCCTGATATTTATCACAATGATCAGTGTCTGCCTTTTTAGTGCATATAAATAAAGTTATTGAAATGGTTCATTTGTATTTGTATGGCTAAAACATTGAAGGCTCTCTTGTTTGATGTGCCAATTAATGCCAGTGATATCCTATTTTAAAGAATCTTATTATCTCACAAACCCATTATTAAAAATCATTGAATATTATCAAATTAAGATAATCAAGATTGGGGGATGCCTGTATCAAAACTCTTGTGGGACCAAACCTTCAGTATCACAATCAGACAAAGAATTCAATCTTGCTAAAACATTACAGTAACAGTTAAATTTGAGTCTCAGACTCAGCATCTGTGACTGGCAGTGTGGTAGCTGCACTTTGTAGAGCAGGAGCTAAAATCTTAAAATCTAATGTCGGCTTTTTAATTTTTTTACCAATTTAAACAATTTAAAATACATATTTTTTTTATTCATTAGACTAGTCTAATCATTTTTTTCTTAAAGATGGTAAAAAAATATTTAATGAATAAAAAAATATGTAGAGTCTAGACTATTTTAAATTGTTCAAATGCGATATAAAAATAAAATTAGACGTCTATAAAATGCATAAAATCAGACAATTCCCAAATTCTCACTCGTCTTCTGCCCTAGGCCTAGTTTTGAAAGCCTGCTAGCCTAGCTAGCGTAAACAAGTAGACTCCGGCCTCGTGTTTGTGTACGTATATGTACCACGCGCTTAAAATGTGCTTGCAATAAAACTTAAAAGAAAAAGAGTTCTTTCCTTAACCACGACATGTAGGTCTATGATACATGTAGATCTATGTAGCCTTACTTTAGTACATGTAAATCCCTTAGATTCCTTATCAATATAGGGTCTAGATTTGATTTTGATGTGTTCGTGTTAGTTAATTAAGTGTTAAACTTTGAACTCTGGTCACAATCACAATCAAGATAACTGTCGGGTCAAATATATTAACATCAACAGAGTCAATGACATGACAACACTGAAAAACGACATAGTCTACAGTGCAGTGATGCACAACAGTCAAGACATTATCATGAATAATGAGTCAATAAGAAAAAATATAAATTTCAAATTCATACCTCCCATTCAGTATATATTTTCTTCATTCGCCGGTAAAATGCATCTTTGTCGACCGCAATGTTCGCCATGCTAGCAGAACACCTGCGTAATTAAGTCTCCGAAGCAAGTTTCCCGAAATATGAACGCAAAATACCAAATAGTTCCTTCTAAAGTCGACAAGACAGCGAAGTACATGAACTATATTCACACATGTACTAGGTCTATGTATGCTATTCACATTGCACAAGCGCGCCAAAATTAGCGCGCCATCTACAGCCGAATATCAGTACAGTGAAATACATGCTGTAGCTTCATTTTACACGTCCACAAGTTAAGAGGATCTTAAAATGACTGCATTTGCGGGTATGATTATCTTTTGTTACTTCTATAGCCTCATATTGTATATTTTATGTAGTAATTAAATCATTGCAATACATGGGTTGTCTTAAAGAGCCTATTATGCATGAGAATGAGACAAGCGCGTAGCCAGGATTTCATTTTAGGGGGGGCGGTAATGAGCACGCGAAGCGTGCGAATCACTTAAAGAGCGCGCAAAGCGCGCTCCCTAGGGGGGTGGGTGCAGGGAGGGGGGGAGTTTCCCCCCCCCCCCCATGCAAAGCGCGGAAGCTTTGAAAGAAGACGATTCGTTGTACCTTTCTCGACTCATAATCCTTGTCTGAATTCAGTCCCTCCCCTCTCTCGCGCGAAGCTTTGACGTTTCATTAAATTATTAGAGAAAGAAGACGATTCGTTGTACCTCTCTCGACTCTTAATCCTTATCTGTATTCAGTCCCTCCCCTCTCTCACGCGAAGCTTTGACGTTTCATTAAATTATTAGAGAAAGAAGACGATTCGTTGTACCTTTCTCGACTCTTAATCCTTGTCTGAATTCTGTTCCCCCCCCTCTCTGAAGCTTTGACGTTTCATTAAATTATTAGAGAAAGAAGACGATTCGTTGTACCTCTCTCGACTCTTAATCCTTATCTGTATTCAGTCCCTCCCCTCTCTCACGCGAAGCTTTGACGTTTCATTAAATTATTAGAGAAAGAAGACGATTCGTTGTACCTTTCTCGACTCTTAATCCTTGTCTGAATTCTGTTCCCCCCCCCCCTCTCTGAAGCTTTGACGTTTCATTAAATTATTAGAGAAAGAAGACGATTCGTTGTACCTCTCTCGACTCTTAATCCTTATCTGTATTCAGTCCCTCCCCTCTCTCACGCAAAGCTTTGACGTTTCATTAAATTATTAGAGAAAGAAGACGATTCGTTGTACCTTTCTCGACTCTTAATCCTTGTCTGAATTCTTTCCCCCCCCCCCCTCTCGCCCGAGGCTTTGACGTTTCATTAAATTATTAGAGAAAGAAGACGATTTGTTGTACCTTTCCCGACTCATATTTCTTAATTTGAACTCAGTTTCCCCCTTCCCGCGCGAAGCGCGGAAGCTTTGACGATTCATTGTACCGTTCTCGACTCCTTTTCCCTTTTTCTTCCTACGTCCTCTTTCTTTTTTTCCTTCTCTTTCTCTCTTTTTTTTTTTTTTTTGGCCGGCGTTTTGGGGGGGGGGCGACCGCCCCCACCGCCCCCCCCTGGCTACGCGCCTGGAATGAGAGATGAGAAATGGAGAAGAGTACGAGTGGAGTGGTAGAAGGCATCCATCCCACTCTGGGTCGGGCCCGGGTCCCCGCGCCCCTCGCGCAGGCAGCTAGCACTGCACCTCTCCCGTTGGTCGATTTATCGAGTTGCACCTGCCTTGGGGGGGGGGGGGGGGATAAGATAAATGGCCGAAATAATAATAATACAGGACTTTCCTGACCTAAGCTTTTGTCTGTAGACTATCATGAAATACAGAACTACCCATTTATTGTGTATGCTTACTTATGAATATGAACTTAATTATGGTTTTCTATTTCAGGATGCAAAGCAATTTTTATGACACGGGTGAAAAAGTTCTGAACACTAGACAATCACTTGTTAATAAATTTGCTGTGTTTTTTTTTTTTTGTTTTTTGCATGGTTCTTTCCCTAATTAGTTGTCGCCACATTTATAAAAAATAAATAAAGTGAAGACAGCCAAATTACAAGGGTTCTGCCTTTAGCAAGATTCATAAATTTAGAAAAAATATAAAAATGTTAAAATAAAGTCAAACCTTGCCAAGTTATAGATTTAAACAATTATACCTAATATACCTTGGAAGTAGGCATTTAAAGTTAAAAACTTATTTGCCTCTCGTTGACATTCAGATGAAGAATCCATATTTTGGCACATGTTTAGTGGCGCTATACAGCAATTGACGAACATGGACAAGCAAAGGACTCCTCTGGGTCAAATTGATCTTTTCTTGTTGACCAAAACTTCAACAAATTGGATTTAAATCTGTTTAGTGACTTGCTCTCCACAACTACAGAGGAGAGGTTGTTCCATTCATTGATACTTCTCTGTGAAAATGATCCATGTCTAAGCTTCGAGTAGACTTTCTTCTTAACGATCTTGTATCGATGGCCACGGGTTATATTATCAATTCATGAGAAATACAATTCAGATTTTGGAGTAGGCCTAGCTAGGGGTCTACTTTACACAATGACATTTAGTTAATAGTCACATTTTAAAATTGATATCAATGACTTTGAATTGATTCACCAATTGGAACCTATTGTCATGGAACCTAGCTATATAGTCAGTCTGCTGAATGAAAATGAAATTTGTTTTGCCCTTTGTTAAAAGAAACATCTCTTTGTGAAAGCAGGGAATAATTTTCCTCAAATTTTTTGATTAGCAATTTCAGCCGATGGATAAATATTTCAAATGAAATTCTGTACATTTCTATGGAAGAAAACTGCTACACAAAAGATATTTTGTATAGCAGTCATGCAAAAATGCATAGCAAATTGCGATGCGATACCAGGAAAATTATTCCCTGGAAAGCATTGTCTTTTTAAGTCTTGTTTGTCTCTTTTTTCTTTCAGAGTTTGGCTGTCTCCCTGAGATCACACAGGCTGTGGATGAAATGGATTGGCTGTAAGTATCTGCAAGGGAGAGGGTGGGAATTGGGGGGGGGGGTATTTATGGTGATACATAGTGATACAGAATGATCCTGGGTTTCATATTATAGGACATTGGTAGTGTTTATTGGAAAGGGTCGGGAAAGACATTTCAGATTTCATTAAGAATTACAGTGCAGAAAGAAGAAAAAACTGAAAAAAAATACAAGGGAGTTGGGGAGCAAAGAGCTTAGTAGCATATAAGCAGGCCTTAAATTTCGTCATTTTTAGGGCAAGGCCAGTTTGGCCTCGAGTACCTCATATTTTTAAGGGCACCAAGGCCAAAATATTTTTACAAAAAGGGCATCGAGGCCAAAATATTTTACAAAAAGGGCATCGAGTATGAGGCCAAAAAAATTGATTCTATTTTTGTTAGATGTCATGTGTATTTTATGAAACTTGTGCAGGATCAATTTCCCATGACTTTTAGCACCAGCTTCTTCACAGAATGTATAGAGGTCTACGGTACATACAAACAAGCAGGCGCGTAGCCACGGGGGGGGGGGGGGGGGGGGGGGGGGGGGGGGGGGGGGGGGGCACGGGGGGCGCATGCCCCCCCCCCCTAAAATTTCCAGGATCGGTTGAAATTTTGTAGACCCCTTTTTTTGACCTCGATCGATTACATGTATGTGCCCCCCCAAACACCAAACTCTGGCTACGCGCCTGCAAACAAGGCGGCGGCCCGCAAGCCTTAGATTTAGCAGCCAGGAGCAAGGGGCAATTTTTTTTTTAAGTTGCCCTTTGCCACGGGAATTTACCAGAGCAAGGGGCAATTTTCCAAAAACAGATAGGCCGCTTATCTAATCATAAGTTCAAAGAGAGTCTACAAATGTTAATTTCATAATGTGAATAGATCGAACGATCAATTTAATAACTTTTTAATCTTAACAATATGAACAGGAAAGATTGATTAAGAACATCAAACTTGCACATTAAACAGTATTTTAAAGTAACTAAAAATATTGATGAGCAAATGAATAAATAAATTGTCAATTTCACAAACATCGAAAGTCAGAAGGACTTAATTGGCAAGTTTACCGGGCCGGGTATTCCAAATCAAAATCGCACCTCACACACAAACCTTCCGCCACTCTCTCGGTAGTAGGAGCAAATTTGAAGAAATTATCTTTTTAACTGTTGTATAGAAAGGTCTACAAAAGGTACTAATTAGGCCTAACTAATGAAATAAGATGTAAAAATGTCCTTATAGACATTCGACAGCTGAAAGTGACACGCTCAGCTCAGTTGCGTAACGTGCATTCACGAAACCAAAATCGTTCCTCGCACACACACTCTCGCCACTTTTGGTGGGAAGCTGTCGGGCTGGAAGTTTGCCAGCGAAACCGATGCACCCTCGGAATTTTACCGGGACTCGAAACGTTCGTCTTGGGAAGCTGGCGGGGTAGCTTTTTGAAGCGAGGTCGGCTGGTGGCAAAATGAGAGTAACTACGATCGAGAACATCGTAGGTGTTCTTAACTTATTAATAAGATAATTCTAAATTCTATTTGAGATAAAATAATAAACTAGGCCTACAAACAAACCTCGACAGATCTCTAATGACTATTTGAATGCTTGTTTATTTCTCCATTTGACGATTTGTTTTCTTGATCCTGGCCTTCGATTTGTACGTACGTGCGTGCGTCAACAGCATGCACCATATCATGCGATCGCATAATATGAACGTACGTACGTACGTGCGCTAGCGCATTGCCTATATAATAACAAAGGGCGCATTTTCACGGCATTTGCGCCTTCTTAAAGCACTAAATACGAAGCTAGAAAAGAGCTCGTGGGCGGCAAACTGTTCGTGATTCGTGTATTTTTACTGTTCTAATAATTTATGGGCGCATTTTCACGGAAAACACTTGCGCCTTGCCGTCTAGTTTTAGATGATTATGGGCGCAATTGGTGGTTTTATGTGCGCAAATTTAAAATAAAAAGGGCACGTCCAGTTGGAAAAAAAGGCACGTCGGCCAGTTTGAAAAAAAGGGCACGGCCTTTTTGGCCGTGAATATATCTTTTTTTGGGAGGGCACCGCGGCCAGTCATAGGGGCATCGACGGCCTGGCCGTCGATGGCCGTCGATTAATTTAAGGCCTGTATAAGACCATAAAAGAAGGTCTTTGGTATGAAAAAGCAATGAAGAATACATACAACAACAAAATGAGGACTGCACATATTAGTGTCTGTCACTGAGATTGGCCATTGAACTAAAGCAGCCTACACACTGGTGAAATTCCTGCAATGGAGGTCTTTAGCTCTTGCTCTAGCGAATAAGAATGTATATTTCATATTTGCATCCAGTAACCAAGTCGAGAGTATGTTCCTTGATGTCTAGGTAATACTCCAGAAGTAAGATCAGAGACCAGTGTGATTATTGAAATGGGAAAGGATTGGTGGTTTGAAGAAATGAAATGTCAATGTATGGGGAAGTCAGATGTATTTTTCCCATTTGTTACAGAGTTCATTTATGAGTCCAAATGAGTTAAATTAAAACAATTGCAAGAATCACAAAAGGAGAGGCATCTTGACTGAGCGTGACAATACACCATGCAGTCCTGAGAGTACAGTTGATATGTAGAGCTCAATCCTCATTTTGTGTCTTCAACATTGAACAAGAATATCTCACAGATGTACATGCTATATAACGTTTGAATGGCTACTTGCTCTATTTTTGCAATTTTTTCAGACCTTCTAAGAACTTAAGTCTAAATGAATGTGCCCATACAAGCACGAAAGTCCCAAACTTTATCTTATTTGATGTTGGTATTACTTTCCTTTTAATTTGATATGCATTTTATCCTATTTTAATAATGGTTTATATGACAATTTTGAACTCTGAAAAGAGTGGCCACTTTCTTCTTTTTTTGCGGAGTGTATAATACAAAGTCATTTTTCCAACATTATTGCATGGAAAATGAAATGACTAAGTAACTTGCAGTTCTTTGATGAGACCGAATTATATTCAGTAAAATATTTGTTAAAAATAAATTATAGTCATATTCTTCTTCCAGTATGCTTGATGAGGTATGGAGCATGAAATGACTGAATTGCTTTTATTTGCCCTTCAGCATTAAGTGAATATGATTGATCACCTTCGTTTTGATTTTCATCTCAACATTTTTATCCCAGGTTGCCGACTGATGTCCAAGCTGAAGCCATTCCTCTCATCCTGGGTGGCGGTGATGTTCTTATGGTATGAAATCTTTTACAGTGAAACCTGTGTATAAAGACCACTCAAGGGAGACAAGAAAAGTGATCTTTATAGACAGGTGGTCTTTATGTACAGGTTCCTTTAGTACGTGTTTCAATGAGAAACCATTTTAAAGGGAAACAAAAAGATGTGGTCTTTCCATACAGGTGGTCGCTAAAGAAGGTTTGACTGTACTTGGTACTTGGTCTTCCAATTGTATACCCTGGACAGGTCTCATTAACTGGGTTGGGATGGGGAGACATGTCTCTCTTTTTTTTTGCCTCTCTAAAAAAATTCTGATTAGCAAAAAAAATGTTTAAAAAATAAAAGAGAGACAGAAAGAAAGAAATGAAGAAAGAAAGAAAGAAAACAAATGAAAGAAAGCAAGAAAGGAAAGAAAAGAAGAGAAAATAGGATGGGGGCACACAAGTATTCCAGTCATATTTTTAGTATAGCAGATTCTGTTTCAGGGTCTGAAATAAGATTTTCTCTTTCCATTGAGAAGATTGGTGATTCGTTATTAACAAGAAATTTTATTTTCCCATTCATTTCATAGGCTGCTGAAACTGGAAGTGGAAAGACTGGTGTAAGTTGACTTATGGAACAAATGTTTACAGTGAATGATTCTGTGATGCTGTTGATCTTGTTTGCTATCTGCTATGTAAATTTAGTGTTATAATTTGCGGACATTAATGCAGGGCTTTACACTAACAGGTGCCCTAGACTAATGGGCACCCAAAATCTAGGTCGGGAACTCCAAATTTCACATTTCTACATAGGGCTCATACATACAGACTTTCTAAAGCTAAATCCGTGCCCTCTTCCAAACAAGTTAGTGTGGAGCCATAATTTATGTATTCTCCACAGGTTCAAATGGTTCGCTTCAAATTATTTCAATGGTAACATTTTGGAGGTGATGCTTGTGTTTTAAATCAAAACCATCAGAAAATTCTATAACCCTACATACATCTTTAGCACTTCTTTAGTGATGTGACGTTAGCTATTTCCTTTTGTTCCCCTCAGAGATGTTGGGTTAGAGCGTGGTTATATTGCTTTAGGGTTATCTGTATTGTTGGTGTCAGAGTGGGAGTTTTGATTTAAAAGCTGCTAGTGTCAACAATTGATCATGGAGTCAGTGCCTTCGTGGATCATTCAAGCATGGATCATCCAATCATATTAATATTTCTGTTTCCACTCTCTTGTTATCAGGCGTTTTGCCTACCAGTCATCCAGATTGTCCATGAGACTCTACGAGACAAGGCTGAAGGAAAGACACAAGAATCTGCTGCTTCTGTCAGAACCGGTAAGTAACTTATAATAATAATAATCTTTTAGTCCACTCCATATTTTATTGAACCGAAATGAATATTCTTTTTGTCCAATTGATTGTGAGCCTGGCAGCCACTGAGCAGCGCCAGATCGATGTTGCTCTATCCCTTATTGTTGAACGCCAAACAAGGTAGCAGCAACTCCCATCTTTTAACGTCTTTTGGTATGATGCGGCCGGGGATCGAACCCACGACCTCCCGGTTGTGAGGCGGACGCTCTACTGACTGAGCCAACGCTCAATGAATTTGACATTTGTTTAGATCAAAATTGAAAACCATCTGATGGAAAAGGCATATTCAACCTAGTTCTTAAATTGTTACCTTACCTTGTTATCTTATGTTTCATAATTTCACTTTTGTTCTCTTGTCATTTCTCTGTTTAATTTCACTTAAATCAATATTGTAAAGCGCTTTGAAATAAATCTTTTATGAACAGCGCTATATAGGTAGAAGCTATTATTATTATTATGATTATTTGTATAAAGCTGTGCGGGATGTCCACCCAATGTTCCTCTCCAATAGTTGAAAAATTAAAGTAATAAGTATTGATATAATTGTATAGAAAACTTTACTCAGTTCATATTGATTCACACTGATGTAAATAAGTTAACATGTTCAATTCAATTCAAATCATTTTATTCTTGAAAGTCAAATAAAACATCAGATTGTACATTCGTAAATAATTGCTTTGAACAAGAAAAGGAGGACAACAAAACGTATACTCTTCTTTCTGCACAATCGATTGCTCAAGGGCACACACTGATGAAGTCACAATGCTGATCCCATCAAACTGATATGCATATTGATAATTAAACAGTATCTATAATAACCACACAACAATTGTGATGACAATTTTCTGGAAGGAGTTATAGTTTTGTTTCAAATGATTGTAAAACTTACTAATTTTTATGAGTTGGCTTGACAATGTTTTTCGGTTTGTTTTGCTTTGTATTTGTAGATTCTAGCTCTTGGAAGATGAATGTTTACGACAGAGGAGAAGCAATGGGTAAGAATTTTTGAATACATCTTCCATCATAAACTCATGATATTTTAAGATTGTTGTCAAATGCTTAAGCATTTTATCATTAAGTGAAATGTAAGACTTGTGCGCCTGCTAGTTTTGACCTTGACAATGAAAATTTTGTTATTTCTTTGTCAGTTTTACTTCCTGTCTGTCATTTATTTGTCATTTGTATCGGAATGATCTATATTTTATGATACATTTCTATGATTAGTCTATTTGGAAGTAGGTTTCCCCAAAACCAATGATGTAAAAACAAATACATGACAAATCCAAACAATCAAGCAAACAGTGCCCATGTTACTCTACAGGCCAAACATATTTTATACACTACTCATTCTAGACTTTTATATCAAAGATGACACTGTCTTTCATGAGATAGAATCAAGGGTTGAATCTGTCCACGAGAACAAGTGTCACTCATATCAACGCACAGTTCTATCAGCCTTTTCTCACCAAGTGGCAGTGAGTTGTTAAAGGTTTCCATTTTTGTGAAAGCTGTCTTCATTATTACAGAGATATACAGATATGATATGAGAATGGTCCCATCTCGTGAAGAATTGCAGTTAGTCCAAATTGGTTGCAAGTTGTTAAATCAATCAAAAACTTACAATCTTCTGTACAGAGTTTGTTGTGATCCTGGTCTAGAATTAACTTCAGGTCAATGCAAATAAATCGCCACTTTTTATGGGTAGAGCCCAATCGTGTATCATTTTTTATGATAACGTTGTACACCTGCTCTCACCATTGGTCTCTCAATGATGATCTTTAGATGATATTTTTCCTTCAATGATTTTAATTCTGTAGATTTGTGACCACAGTTTGTACGTTCCTTGAGAAACCAATGCCAGGAATGGTTAGAGGAACTAGTGGCATGAACGCCATAGTTCAGGTCCATCTTAAGTCGTCATAATCTTTGTGAAACACTCCCCTGGAATGATATTTTAGAAATTTAAGATAATATTGTTAACAAACTGCTTAAAAATACCCTAAGGGTGGCATTAACCAAACACTTTGGTCTATTATTAAAGGTAATACAAAGTTTTGGGAAATTTTTAAAATTGGCTGGAAAGTGATTCTTTACAATTTTGATATTTTTGGATGACCCTGTGGATGTATTATAAGCACTAGAAAATTTAGTCCCTAAAACATTTCTGCTTTCGAGAAAAATTGAATATAAAAATTTACCGGTACTCCCGGTAAATTTTGATAAATTTCAAATAGCGCTTACGGCCATACAATGGTAGCTGCAACCATGAACATCTCAGAATATGTAGATGTGATATATAATTTCCAAACAGGAATAGCTAGTCGGTCGATTTTAGTCAAGAAACATTGTTTTATAGCTTAATTAATATCTTGACATTGAAAGGGAGTTATACAGCATAAAGCGTTAATTATTTATAATTTCATAACTTTAGACTCGATTTCAATCGCGACAACGATCACTGAATATTGTAGGATCTCATATGCTTCCATTATGTTCATTTGAACCAAATTCATGACCCCATACCAAAACTTTGTGTTACCTTTAACAAACTGCTTAAAAATACCCTAAGGGTGGCATTAACCAAACACTTTGGTCTATTATTAATTGATTATTACAGCTATAGATAAAGAGGGTGTTGTGTGTCAGAGCAGAGAGCAGCAATCCTGGCATGGTACCAGAGCTAATAAGGGTGTCAGCGGTAAAGGTAAGAAACTTTAAGAAACTCTATCTCTGCTTCAAACATACTCTTCCTCTATTTCACCTTTTTGAAATTTACTCTTTGTATTCATGTATGATATATCCTTATTTCTTCACGCCCATTGTATTATGAGCGAAAATATCAACAAAGATTATAATAATCAGAATAAGATATGAGAATTAATCGTAAGGTGCCACATCCCCCCCCCCAAAAAAAAAAAAGAGATCACTTAAAAGCATCTGCATTATAAACAAAGGAACAAAGATAAGATAGAACATACATAAAAGTCTGAACGATTAATTGTATGCCGAATTAAACAGATACGTTTTAAGATTATTTTTAAACTCTTCAACTGATGTCCTATTACGAATCTTGAGGGAGAGCATTCCACAGCGAAAGGCCCTGCATTTCCAATGATGGGGCTACGGATTTGCTGTGTGCAGACTTGTACACTCATTAATGGTATTTCCACCAAGTTGTCAGCCAATTATGACCCACTGCACATGGAAATTGACTACCATCTCCTTTTAACTTAAATTAAACATAATGATATTTGTTTTCTTTCCTCTCTTCCTCTCTCTAGGCATGTACTACTATGAGGCTGAAGTGACCGATGAAGGACTGTGCAGAGTGGGTTGGGCTACTGACAAAGCTGACTTAAATCTAGGTAAATACAAAATCATTTGGTTGTTGGTTGGTTTGTTTGTTTTACCTGACTGTCTTTTTTTTAAAAGCATGCGTGTGCTAGTAAGTAAGCAGCCAGGGGACTGAAGGCTTTACATCCTCTCGGAGGGACTTGGTAATGAGGATGCCTTACCAACAATACAAGACTTGTAATTACTTGAATTCCTGGCAAATGGACATCGCATTCAATGTTGATTAGTCTGAATGCATCTACATTGTATCTTGTGTGTATAGAATTACATAGAAAACATACATAACCATTGCGCATTTTGAGTTATATATTTCTGAATGATCGAGTCATTTAGATGCACAAGATTTTCCTTTTTTACCCTTCCCCCCAGGTTTTTTTTTTTTAATTTTTTTTTTATAATCATTTTACCTTATTTTGTACTCTTAATGAATTTATACTGTTATTCTGTCATGATTATATTTTGTTTTGTATATTTTATTAGAATTGAATAAAATTGAATTGAATTGAATTGAATTTGTATTTGAACAATTCACTATGTTTAAACAAAAAAAGTACAATAGTAAGTACAATTTATGCAATATTTGTCAGTTTATGATATCATATTTCTTTGGGACTCGTTCAATACATCCAGATCTTCACGTTCACAATTTAGGTCTACGATATATATTTTGTACTGTGAGAAGTGGTAAGGAACTAAATTCCTTAATATCTCTTAATATCACCTCTTTTTTTTTTTTGTTACCTCAGGAACCGACAAGCAAGGTTTTGGGTTTGGTGGAACAGGCAAGAAGTCATTTGGACGTCAGTTTGACACATATGGAGAGGTAAGGCTGTGCATTAACCCTTACTGTACTGGGGGGGGGGGGGGGCCTGGGAGGCCCCCCCCCTCGACATTTCTGGTGATTGCGCCGCAACCGCTCGGAATTTTGAATTGTCGTTTCATGACTTTTTTCCCTCAAGTCTTACGCACATTTTGATACCATTTTTGTCGAAATCGGATATACCTGTAAGGTGTTACATAACAATTAGTATGCGCATGTCATCAAAAAAGTGCTATAATTGCATATAATTATACATGTACAAGCAGAAATGTGAAGACATGAATTGATATCAAATTGCTTTTATATGTTCCTCAAAGTTACTTGATGTATTTCAGAACAAAAAAATACATTAGAAATAAAACAATAGATATAATAAGAAATAAAAAACAATAAAATACATAAGAAAATAAATAGTTGAAAATCGCATCAAATTTGCATAAATTATCATTATTAATTACTTCAAATAACTTTTTTGTGATAGAAAAGATGTTTCATATGAATAATGAGTAACAACATTCAAAAAGTGGAGTCTGACAATTTTTGTAAGGATTCTAGTTCCCTATATATATTTCCGGATTTGATATTCATGAATGCGTATTCATAATTTATGCAAATTAACATATTGATTTTCAAATATCATAAAAATAATGAAACCTCGTGAATTTGAGATGAAGGAAACATTTATTCAATACATTTTCAAGATTCTTCACAAGTCTACGGACAAATATGTAAAGTTTTCTGTAAAATGCATAAAATTAGCATTTTGCATAATTAATTAGGTTATAACGACAAAAATTTGCATATTAGCAAAAAACTAATTATACCATCTTGTTCCTTACGTAAATATCTACAAACATGCAAATTTTCGCGTTCATCGGACATTCGACGGCTGAGATCATAGGGGGGGGCCTCCCAGGCCCCCCCCCCCCCCAGTCAGAGAGTGCTCGAAATAGCCCAGTACAGTAAGGGTTAAATACTTGAGTAATGTAGGCTTACCTCATGAATGATATATATTATTGAGTAAATGTGATTAGATGTATCTTTAAACAAAGCTGACGGCTGATATTGTCTGATAAACGTGTTCATGCCCCGTTTTTGATTTTGTAATGACTTTGCTATTAAAGATAAACTTTAGTACTGGCAATGCGATTGCATTGTGAAAGAAAAGGTGTGGAAAGGATAAGAAACAGTTGATCATGTAGCATGTAAGTATTGGTGTGCACTGCAAGGTTCTGGAGTCATCAAAATCATAATAAATTTGACCGAGTCTTGGTAAAGTAACAAGCACTCACATAGAAAGCTATATATGGGACAACACACATGGTGTCGGGGCTAGTACTACCTTGATTTCCTTGTCTTTCTATGCTCATTACTCAGCCAGTATACATTTTCTTCCAAAATTATTTGGCACATGTCATTTATTTGTAATCTTGAACATTCAGTGTAAGTTTCGTTTGATTCTGTGAGAATTTTTTTATATTTTTTTTTACCAGTACTGGAGTTTATCTAAGAGCTTTATTTCATGTCTGTGAACTGTTTATTTCATATTTAGCCATTTGGTATGGGAGATTCCATCGGATGCTATTTGGATCTCGACGGTGGTGAAATATACTTCTCTAAGAACGGTGAGCATTCTAATTCATTCTCTTTTTTATTGTTGATATAGATAAAAATTTAAATGAAGTAGTGCTGTAGTCAACGTTTAACCATCCGGTATCCGACCGTCCATGGAACTATCCATTTTCAATTTGACGGTTTTGTTTTCCTGTTTTTTAAAAAAATAATTTTTATATTTTTGTTTTGTTTTAATCGTTTAACCGAAAACCGTCCGGTTTTGACTAGTGGTCAAACGGAATTGGAAATATCTGTGATGTTACAACACTAGAATGAAGTGTGGATCAATGTACAATGTATTTGTAAACTATAATCATTGCCAAATTCTCTATTGTGTGGTCTGTATAGAGAGATGATGTGACATACTTGAGAGAAATAGAGAAAGGTAAGCAAAGGGTTCAAAGGAGAAAGTAAGAAAAGACTATTTCTAATGACAACAGCAGAGATCTATAATAAAAATTTATTTTGATAGACAGAACTTTCATTGCTTGTTAGTCTTAATACATGTCATGTAGGTGTCAGTGGTAAAGTTGAGTTTGGCTAAATATTGAAGCCTTTCATACCTTGAAATAAATCATCAGCATAATTTTTCCCATGTTAACGTTTTGTTGGTTTGTTTATTTACTTTTTTTTCCTGTTTGTTTGTGTATTTACTTCTTTTTCTGTTCTTGATTATTTATCAGGCAAGGACCTTGGATTGGCATTCTCTATCCCTGGTCATCTTCTGAAGTTGGCTTATTACCCCACAGTGGTCCTCAAGGTAAACTTTGAAACGCCATAATGCGAAGGAAATAATAATAATATGGATATTTATATAGCGCCAGGCTCTGACACGCATGGCACTTTACACATATCACCCTGGTTATAGCTTAGCTGCCAATGTAACTGGCGTTCAAGCATATCAGGTACCCATTTACACCTGGGTGGAGAGTGGCAAATGTAGATTAACGTAAAGGAAAAGAAAATTATTAAATAGTACTATTAAAGAAGAGAGGTTACTGCAAATAAAGACATGTCCTTGAGAGAGAGAGAAAAAAACAGTACCTGTGCATGATGTCGGTTAAGCACTGATATCGCCGTTATTCTATCCTAAAAGTAACTTTTTCATGCATTCTATAATTTTATCATTTGAACAGCCACGTTCTTATGATATGATGTCTTGATTTAGTAGATATGTGTATGAAGACATCAGCAACAATTTCCATATTGTTCTTGAATATTCAAGGATGTTTTTTAGACTACTAAAGAAGGTTATGTACTTGTCGATGGAGGGCTTTTGAAATGGGTTTTAATGCTTTAGAAGTGATCAGTGCATCGATTCATCTTGTGGATGAGGGCTAATACTTATTTTGCTACATGTATATGACTTCAAAGTTGCTCTAAAAACCCATCTCTTTCTAAACATTGCTATTTAATCATGTCAATGTAGCATAATATTTTTTGTTGTTTTAGTTTACTTTATTTGAGTTAAGAAAGTGATATGTTTGTGATTGTAATATATACAGCCCCATGAGCGTAAGAGTCTGGCGGATACCGGCACTATATAAATATCCATATTATTGTTTGTTTTTGTTTTTTTAAATGATAGCATGCTCTCATGTATAATTGTTTTGATTGTATTAACAGAATGCTGAGATGAAATTCAACTTTGGTCTGACCCCTTTCAAGAATACCCCAGAAGTAAGTTCTTGATTCTCATTTTAATATTGACAAGTTTATTTGTTTCATCAAACTTTATGTGTACTTGTTCTGACTTAGATTTCTGAAGTACCAAATGGAAAAGGATAGTGTAATTATATAGAACAATTTTTGCATAGTTGCAGAAAAGATAGCATTTTCTAAATATATTCATTGAGATGTAGTTAGATTGTGCATCATATATCTGGGCCCCATTTCACAAAATTTTTCATCAATGACAAATGACAATTCTTGTTATAAGCTACAATAATCCTTGCTTCTGATTGGTTATCAGCAGATTTGCCACTCATTTTAGTCATTTATTATTGAAAAAAGGCTTTGTGAAACGGATCCCTGATCCATGTGATGAATGCCGATATTTTTTGTATGCATTTTTTTCTCAAACATAGTATTTTACTCTTGCATCAAAAGCAAATTTCTGTCATGGTAGAGTTCTATTTTATAAACATTCATTGATTTTATCCCCTCTCATTTTTATCTGTTTCAGAAAGGTTACAGTGCCATCTGTGAAGCCCCTTCAAACTGTGTTGTCAAGTCTCCTAACATGGGTATGACATTTGATCACCTTACTTTAATATTTGGCAGCATTCTGTACTTAAATGTTAGAGCGTATAAGATGATAGTGCTCTTAATAAAAACACCTTGTAAAAAGCCAGTCTTGTAAGATCTCGATCTACTGTCCTTCTTCTATTCACCCTCTTTCCCCTTTTAATTGTTTTAGTGCTTATGCTTGGGTACTTTTACTTTTAAATGTCCAAGATGTCAACGTCTATATATTTACAGTAGGTTTGCAGGTGCACCATCTGAGAGAGAGAGAGAGAGAGAGAGAGAGAGAGTTGAGGAGTCCTGAAAAGGACTCTGACTCAGTAATCTTTCTTGGGGGTGTGGTAGTCCTGAAAAGGACTGTTTGTTATCTTTCTTAGCATATAGTTCTAAGGAGAACTATAGCTCTATATATTTATCGCCTATGTGTTCCGATTATTACTTTGTTTTTGCTGTTTATATATGTATTTTTATTGCTTGTAAACAAATCCCATGTAACATTTCCATGTTTTTTTAACTTGGACGAATAACAATTGAATTTTTGTCATAATAGGTGGTGGACTAGCTGGTACAGCTAAAGCAGCACCCAACGCCCCTCAAGCCATTATCATTGAAGTAAGTCTACAATCATAGAAACTAAGTCTTTCATCTTTCATTCTAATCTAAGTAAATTTCTGTTGGATTTACCTTCTGTGTAGCCATTGTTTTTACAAGTCAATGCTATATCAGATGAGCCTTTGGCATGCTTAAGGTACCTGTTAAGTGAGTGATTGTGAAGCAAATGAATATGGAATGTTATAATTTTACATTTAATGCGATATAACATCAGACTATATTTCTTGAAGAGTATTGTTTTTTCTAACATTTTTTAGAATATCAAATGAACTCTGAATGATCTTAATAACATCTATTCGTTTGTTTTCTTTATTTTCTTTATTTAGCCATCAAGAGAACTTGCTGAACAGGTAATGACATCTTATGATTCTATTGTATTACATGAATATATTTTGCACTTAGTTTCAAATACTGTTTTTTTTTACTTGTTGAAAATTACAGGCTCATTTTATTTTTCATATTGTTGATAGCCTTAGTCTATGGCTATGGTTACAACTCAGAGCAGCGACCGATCGATTTGAAGCCTGCTCGGTGGCAGGCAGAATTGAGGCATCGCCCAATGAGCAGGCTGTAGAGACCCAGCGATGCCTGGGCGGTGCCCTATCAATTTCCTGTCGGTCGCCAGTCGATTTTAGGTCAAAACTGGGCCGAATCGGGGAGCTTCTCTGCCCAGCGTCCCGGCAGTGACCGACTGATGACCCACCGATTCCCTGGCAGTCTCCCACCGGTCACCGGCTGATTTAAAAGAAATTGCTGGTGATCGGCGGGGCATCTGCGGGTGTCTCGTGGTTAAAAATACACTCGGTGTCCGGGCGGTCGCCGCGCGAGCACCACCTAATCGAGCGTTCGCCATTTAGCGAATTAGGTCAAAAATCGAAGCAGCTAGGTTAAGGGCTGCCGTGCTTGCGCTGCCTGGACGCCGACCGATTTTTCAACTCACCCAGTGACATACTGAACTCCAAGCGGCAACCGCGCTCGGCAGCCTTTGATGTAGTGGCTTCGATTTTTTACTTGAATGGCTTGACGGCGAACGCTCGATTAGGTTGATGCCTGGGCGATGACCAAGCGCCTGCTCACTTTTCACTCGCCGCCCGAATTTAACTCTGCGCTAAAATTCAAGCTGCGACCGAGAAATGCTCTAAAAACAAGCGGTGCCCGGGCGAAATTGGCTAATAACTCGCCGCCTGGCCGCCGAGCAGGCTTCTTTTTGGGGTTGGGACCATGATTAAAATAAATGTTGTTCTGTAAACTTTGGGAATGCTAATTATTTTGGATGGTCAATTAATTGCTGGTTGCTTATTTGCCATAGAATGTGTCTGTCATGTGTTCCAAGCTTGTTTTTTAATCATAAAAGAATTGAATATACAGACCATGTGTCATTATGACTTGTCTTTTAGTTTTAAAGAGTTAAGCAACCTACGTAAGAAAGTGTTGTTTAAAATGTATGAAATTTGTATAAAATAGTGTGTGAAATTTTAAAAGTGTCCATACTTCTAACCAACAATATTGAACAGCCCTTTTTATATTGATATATTGATAAGATTTGAAACTAAAATAGGAAAATTAGAAGACAAATAGAACAGATTACTATGGAGATCAAGATGAGAGAAGCACTACTTACCCCGTTTTGGAAGCATTTTTGAAAAGATATTACAGAGTTTCTGCATATATTGTACAAATGTTATACCCATTATATATTTGTGGTTACACTGTACTTATTTTTATGTGTTTTATTCAGACATTGGACCAGATCAGACTCTTTAAAAAGCATCTTACAACTCATTGCCCTAAGTGAGTACTCTGAAGGAATTTTTGATGATTCTTTATTTAAAGATAAAGTTGAGTTCTGGTCATGCGATTGCATTGTGAAAGAAACGATGTGAAATCAATCAGAAATTTAGCAAAATAGAATTTATGCCATTGGTGATATTGGTATCATCAAATTGATAAGAAAATTTGGCTGAGTTTTGGTAAAAGTAACAAGTGGGGGAAGGGGTAGGGGGGAATCCAGAGGATAGTTTTGTTGGAATAAACATTTCTGAATTCCTGCCAGATATCACTAAAAGGGTTTATCTGATTGTTAATGGAATTGGTGATTGTTGCTCCTATAGAATAAATGACAATTCACCAGGGCTTATTTTTATTTTTATCTTTGTTATGGTTGGGGAGAAACTTTGACCTGCTGTACTGTACTTTCACGGACTGCGTATTTCACATGTATCTAATATTTGTTCAGGCTAATAGGGTGTAATCAATAATTATCTACATGTATGATTAAATAAATGTACTTCTTCTAATCTTTTTTCCTCTTTTTTAAATCAGGGAACTGTTAATCATGGGAGGTCAAGCAGCTAAAGAACAGGTGGATGCTCTCTATAAAGGGGTAATATAAAAGTTCAAAATTTTATTTTATTTTTTGTTTTTGTTTTTAAATATCAATTTTGTATCATTATTATTGTTTTTTAAAGCCCCTCTAAAGTTTTGGGAGCCCCAAATTTGCCAAAGAGTTGATGTAAAAATTTCACTTAAATTGTATCATAATGAGAAAGAGGACTTAGACTTTCTTCTGCAAAGATTCGCCTCCCCCCCCCCCCCCCCCACCCCCACCCTAATATAAAAGGTGTTTGAAGACAAATATTGATAAAAGAATGCATAATTTGGGTTTTCTGTTGTGAAAACTTAAATAGTGTATTCTTTCATCGATATTTAACTTCAAACACATTCGTTTTGAAAATCCTTGCAGAAATATATCTTACATGACATTCTCTTTCACATTATGATACAATTTAAGTGGATCTTTGCCATCAAATTGTTGGGGCTACCAACACTATAGAGGGGCTTTAATGAAGAACGATCAGCCTTGATTATATATCATTCAGTAGTGATGATATTAAGTCCAAGGCTGCATTTTAGCCTATTTATTTATCATTCAGAAGTGATAGATATATAAAGAGTGCACATTCATATCTATGTAGTTGATATGCTTGTTCTTTCAGTTTTTAATATGGCCTCAATCATAACATCATAACACTATTTTAAATTTGGCATTAATATTTTTATGTACTGTTGACCTTTGACCTTAGATTGACATCGTCGTAGCAACACCAGGACGTCTTGAAGATCTGATGAGTACTGGAAAGCTTCTGCTGTCACAGGTAGGTCAAGAGTTCACTAAAGATCGATTTGGGGAATTAGAGTTTTCACATGTTTCTTTTCTTTATTAACTCATGTAATGTAATCAACTTTCATACCTAAAGCAATTCTCGCTATCGCCAATATATTAAATTACCTTTATGTTATTTTCAGGTCATATTTTAATTGCACTCTGGAATAGTTTGGTGACCATTTCGCATATCTGTTCTGTTCATGCCAGGGTTGTGTGTGTGTGTGTGTGTGTATGTACTTTTTTCCTACAGTAATCAGTGATTTATAATGATTTTCAAGCGATTTCAAGAATAAATCATTACAAAAAACGTATACAAACATTGTTTTAACAACTTATACCAAGGCTCTCTCTCTCTATATATATATATCTCTGTTTCTTTCTCTCTATCTTTCTCTTTCTCTCTATGTATCTCTCTCTCTCTGTTTTCCTCCTCTATCCCCTCATTCTCTTTTCCTTTTCCTTCCCCCTCTGTCTTTTGCCTCCCCCTATCTCTCTCTCTCTCTCACTCACTCTCACACTCTGTCTCTCTCTTGCACAGAATTATTGTATACTATTTCTCTTTTCCATTAAACTTTTCATTGGTATTAATTATCATCAGGACATGCTTAATTGTGTAAATTATTGTTGAGTGATGACCTACATGTTGTAAAACTTGTTAAGTGGAGCCTGGTTCTTAGGTCATGTCATCTTCTTTTAACTTTCTAATATACTTTCCTTGTATATCGCAAGTTCATCAGGAAGTCATTTCTTGCGTTCACTTCTTCACATGGAAACATGTTGATCGAGATGATTCTTTGTTCTTAAAATTTATTAGTCATATACTTATTTAGACAGATATTACAGTAATTTGATATGTTGTGAGATGACTAGTTCCATGCAACATGCTGTATTGTGTTAACAATAGGAACAAGTTTCAAATATTATTTTCAATATGTTTATCATGCACCAGTGGACAATTACTTCAGAATGCTAGTACATGTTGTATAATGGATATTTGTATGACTAAGTATTTGGAACAACTATCTATTTTTTAAATTTCATTATAGGTATTTTTGCGTTTTAAGTATAGTTTGATAGTACCTATTTCTATTTTCTTAGACTACAGTAAACTATAGTGTAAATACTTGATACATGAAACAGAAATCATGTTTAGTGCATTTATGCATACCTGACTCTTCTACTAAATACATGTATTTTGAATATCACTAATTTGATGCTGCTTGTATAAAGTATCGGCTTGCATGGTGATGTAGATATACAGTAGGCTTGCGGGTGCGCCATGTGAGAGAGAGAGAGAGGGAGGATTGAGGAGTCCTGAAAAGGACTCTCGGTAATCTTTCTTGAGGGTGAGTAGTCCTGAATAGTCAACGGATAGTCAACCTGTTCGAAACGTTGAGCCACTCCCCCCACTCATCCTCTCCAAGCGCTATAGTTCTCCTTAGAACTATAAGCTAAGAAAGATAACCAACAGTCTATTTCAAGACTATACCAACAGTCCTTTTCAGGACTGCTCACCCTCAAGAAAGATTACAGAGAGTCCTTTTCAGGACTCCTCAATCCTCCCTCTCTCGCTCTCACATGGAGCACCCGCAAGCCTACTGTATATCACTAATTTGTTCAAATTGGACTTGTTCTTGAGGATTTGCATAACAATTACAATTACCACATACTGTGTAGTTCTATCAAAATGTTATCACAGTATATCATATTTATATTTAGTTCACTATTATACAATTGTTCATGCTGCAGATTTGAATATTACATTTTGTTAAAATTTGCAAATGATAATTTGTTGTCAGCATGTAATATTTGTTAGATGAAATAAAGAGATTTACAACGGCATGCCTTTGTTCTAATCTACTTTCCACTCTTTAATATACTAATTTGGCTCCAGTGTCTAAAATGTCCAACTAAGACATTGCATAAGAAAGAATATACAATGAGAAGCACAGATTATTGCGTCACTCATATAACATATGTATGAAGAGAGTTAGGTAACACACAATACAGTGAAGCAATAAACTACATTTGAAATACACTTTATAATGCCTATGAAATACACTTTATGAAGTAATTACACAAGTAACACACAATACAGTGAAGCAATATAATACATTTGAAACACACTTTATAATGCCTATGAAATACATTTTTTAAAGTAATTCCATAAATAACACACAATACAGTGATGCAATATATACATTTAAAACACACTTTATAGTGCCTATGAAATACATTTTTCAAAGTAATTCCATAAGTAACACACAATACAGTGAAGCAATATAATACATTTGAAACACACTTTATAATGCCTATGAAATACATTTTTCAAAGTAATTCCATAAATAACACACAATACAGTGATGCAATATATACATTTAAAACACACATTATAGTGCCTATGACATACATTTTTCAAAGTAATGGAATGCAGTGAAGTAATATAATACATTTGAAACACACTTCATAATGCCTATGAAATACATTTTTCAAAGTAATTCCATAAATAACACACAATACAGTGATGCAATATATACATTTAAAACACACTTTATAGTGCCTATGAAATACATTTTTCAAAGTAATTCCATAAGTAACACACAATACAGTGAAGCAATATAATACATTTGAAACACACTTTATAATGCTAATGAAATACATTTTTCAAAGTAATTCCATAAGTAACACACGAAACAGTTATAATACATTTGAAACACACTTTATAATGCTTATGAAATACATTTTTCAAAGTAATTCCATAATTAACACACAATACAGTGAACCAATATAATACATTTGAAACACACTTTATAATGCCTACGAAATACATTTTTCAAAGTAATTTCATAATTAACACACAATACAGTGAAGCAATATATAATACATTTGAAACACTAGATTGTCTATGAAATACATGTTTTTAATGATTTTTTATGAAATGATGCCTTAACGGAAGATTATAATGACATTAAATGATATTCTTATGTAAAGGCCCGGTCACAATAAGGTCACTGCATCGTTGTGCAACCAACTCGTGTCAGGATTTGGGAGAAGCTAGCGAGCTGGCATCGAATGCATAGCATTATACTAGCACGCTGCGCATATACGGTACAGACCGTATACAGAGCACACATGTTAAAAAATCCTACGAATGCACAGCGTGTTGCTAGCGCGCGGGACAAATGGTCCACGCATGTTCAACACAGAGCCATCGCGCGAACGGCAGCGGTCACTAGACTGGGCCTATAAAAAGCGGCAGCTCGTCTTGCTTGCGTTTGTCGTCATATCAAAATAGCGCAACGACATTGTGCAACTGAGTTCTTCAAGATGTCACCCAAGAACCCCACTGCGCTATGTACACGCCAATTTTACGCTTGGGACACACAAGAAGAACGTTGGGTGCGCTAGAAACATGTTCAGCACGCGTTCGGCACGCTCATATTCACTGCATGTTCGCTGGACATGCGTTTGAAACGCGCTAGGTATGCTTTCGCTAAACGTTGACTGCCAAACTCACAACAAATACACAGCGTGTGCTCCACGTATGTCTGGCATTGGTCTAGCACGCCCCACACATGTCTGGCGTCCTTTTGGCGTTTACATTCATGCGTCGAGCTCTGCACACATTTGTGAGCATGCTCAAACAATCCCAACGCACACAGCGAATGACGTCGAATGCATAGTGTTGGTCCAGCGCACTTGACGTACGAGTAACGAATACACAGCGTGAATAATGACGCACACCTAGCGAATACACAGCGTGAATAATGATGCACACCTAGCGAACGACAACACACTGGCCAAAATTGCAAACTTTCAATGCGCGGGCTGTTAGTCTCCTATGTGTGACTGCCCTATAAGAAAGAATTATTCAAGAAACATATATATTGGATATGAGTGAATGTTTTACAAAAATTAAGACAGTATCAACTTTTATTATAGCATTTTGGTTAAAAAATAATTCATCATTGTCATCTGTCTTTTAGGAGTTTAATTGATACACTGGGTTTCCAATGTATGTAAAACTTCTGAGCAGATACAAATCTTTGACCAGACTGCTATGTAAGGAACTTTTGGCAAGGAAAATTTTTTTTAGAAAGAAATCCAACTTATGGTTGCAATAAATGAATGATTTAATATAAGACTGATTTAGCATTCCTTCTGATATTTACTCTGAATTTCAATGGAAACATGGACAGATAATCAGAATATATATATATATGCCACATTTTTCTTCAGTACAAGTACAAAAATATTTTTTTAACTACCACATTTCATTAACAATTTTTATTCAGTTTTCTTACTGATTTTTTCTTCTTCTGAGTTAAAAGTTGATTTATCATAATAGTTGAATCACATCCTACCATCTGTCGAGAAGTATAGGAAGCACCCATTGCAGTATTTCCATTCCATATATTGAAAGTGTTATTATGTTATTTGGGGGGGGGGGCATATTTTTTCATAAGAATATTTTTGCATGTAAATAATGGCTTCAACATTTTCTGTATACTTGCATAATTAATCATCAGAGTTAGTTGCATACTATTACTATTGAGGAAGCTTTTGCAAGGCATGTTCTTTGTAACATGCAAATGAGGTCATATTACAAATATTTATCAATCACAATGACAGGCTTATTGGTATGGAAACAGTAATCATTCTTTTCATTTTGTTGATGATGTTGATATGATATGAAGTGCTAGTTCTACAATGTAGGTTTTTCTAGTTATAAACACAGATTGATAAAACCATAGAGGAAGGGTATGCTTTAGAGAATTGAAAAAAATTTGATGACCACAATCATATCATACAAACATACATGGAAATGTTTCATTTTTCAATGGTTCCATGGACCTGATGGAACTATCTGGAAGAAGAAAAGTGTTCCAGGGTAAAAACTTAAGTACACTTCAAGAAAGAAAGACATACTCTTTAGATGAACTTACACAAAAATTAGTATGGCACTCGGTCGAACTATGAAATAACACATATTTCTTGTGTCATGGAATTCAGGGAAACTTACACGTATCCTAAACCCTACAAGAATATTTAAAAAAAAAAAAAAAAAAAAAAAAAAAAAAACCAGACTGGGCATGATGCTCATCCTCTGAGCTAAGGCCTCATACATTGTGTAGGTTCATTTATAGTTATAAGTCAACATCTCCCAGCCATGAATTGTCTCTGTAGATTTGACACTCCACCTTTGCAAAATTTCGCCAGAAAGTAGGTACATTTCACGTGAATGGTATACAAATAATGAATGGTTAATATGAGTTCAATAGTGCGAATATTTTCATTCGTTGAAAGATTAACATTCTATTCAACGAGGCGTCAACTGAGTTTAATAGAATTAACATTAATCTTTCAACGAATGAAAATATTAGCACTATTGAACGAATGAAAAACATTCATTATTTGTTTTATACAACATCAAAGAAGATCTAATAGAACGTTAATCAATAAATTATGCTTTACTCCTTATATTAAAGATAAATTAAAGTTGGAGTCAAGCCTTCTCGATTACATTCAGATTGCCTTCGCGTCAGATACACGCAGGGATAAGCGCACGGCAGAGAGGTACGCAGTCTGCATATAACCAAAAATGAAAGGGGAATATACAGTAACCAAAAATGCAAAAAAAAATAATAACAAAAATAAAAATGAGATCAAGCATAAGGTCAAACATAAGATCAAACAAAATATCAAACAAACAAAGAATAAGATGGTGTGCACCTCCTTTGACCGACTCACAACTGCATAATAGCATTTATGAATTAAAAAGGTGCGTTTTCAGTAAGGACTTAAACTGGTCAAGAGAATGAGTATGATGAATATGCGCTGGTAATTTATTCCAAAGGATAGGGGCATTTACTGAAAAAGCTTGAACGCCATATTTTGTAACAGAACGAGGTCCAAGGGTTAACTGCAAGGTTGATGATGATCGAAGAGGTCTTAAAGAACTAGAAGAACGTAAGGAAATAAAATCTGAAAGATATTTAGGGGCTTGGCCATGGAGAATTTTGTATGTCAGAAGAAGAACTTTAAATGTTATACGATGGTGTATGGGAAGCCAATGGAGAGAATGCAATATTGGGGTTATGTGCTCAAATTTTCTCGAGAGAGTAACAAGCCTTGCAGCAGTATTCTGAATTCTTTGGAGTGGAAGTAAGTATAAATGAGGAAGGCCAGAAAAAATTGAATTGCAATAATCAAGGTGGGAGGATACAAAAGCATGGGTTAATTTTGCAGTTGTGGGTCGGTCAAGTAGTTTCCTAATTTTCCCAATTTTGAAGATTCCAAAAGATGCAGATTTACAAACGTTTTTAATATGCTGCTGAAATGTAAGATTTTTGTCGATTAAAACACCAAGGTCTCGAACGTATTCACTACCCTTCAGTGAACCATCTCCGGTAACCAAATCGGGGAAGGAATCAGTGTTTCTGAATTTGGAAGTAATGTGGATCATTTCAGATTTTCGTTCATAAAGGCAAAGTCTATTGTTAGAAGACCAGAACCTAATATTTTCAAGGCAACTGCTAAGTTTCCGAGTCGCATCATCCTTGCCGTTAGGCTTAAGAGTTATATAAATCTGAGTGTCGTCAGCGTACATCGCATGATGAATCCCCTGGTGAGACTTAATGACCTTAGACAGTGGGCTGGTGTAGAGAACAAAGAAAAGTGGGCCGATTACGGAACCTTGAGAAACGCCGCAGATCAGTGGAAATGTTGCAGAAGGCGTGTCGTTGATGATCACACGTTGACTGCGATTGTGGAGATATGAGCGTATCCAATCAAGAACAGTTCCGGTGATAAAAAAGTCATTTTCCAGGCGATAAAGTAACAGGGTGTGGTCGATGGTATCAAATGCAGCCGTGTAATCCAGGAGGATGAGCACAGCTTCATTACCCTTGTCTATGGCCAGGAGAAGATCGTTTAAGACTTTAACCGAAGCAGTTTCTGTTGAATGGTGGTTCCGGTAAGCAGATTGATGGACAGGAATACTTGATAATCCTTCATGAGAAATTTCTTCAGGTACGGGGAAATCCTGAAAACTTGTTCTGTAAACGTTTCTGTACTCTAGTAGGTATAAAGAGTTTTACCGTTATAGTGAACAGTAGTATAAGGACAGCAACCATCATGTTGAATATGGTATCCAGTCTGTTATTTTGAGTGTCCAGCCCTTCATGGTCCGCACTGCAGTTCACAGTTCTCTGAATGGACACTTCTGTTGTATCATTTACATCTGGAGGCTTAGTGATGCAGTTGTCGCTGTCAACATCAAACCATTTGAAATGTTCTGATTTGAACTTGTCTTCTTTAATATCGATCTCCATATGACAATCGAACTCATCTACGGATTCTATTTTAAGGTTCCATATCTCGTAGGTCATAGTGTTTCCTTGGAAGGAGATTTCGTTGTTCCATCGGTCTATGTGTTTGTCTCCTTTATTATGGTACCGACCTGATACAACCGGCCCCTTTGAAAATTGGTAGTCGTGCACCAAAATAGAAACGTTTTGATTGATAATGTTTGAATCAACTATCAATGTCATGTTTGTATAAACACCATCTCCAGGACACACTTTCCTAGTCTCTCCATATCTCAGTACACAAGGCATTGATTCCGTCTGGTTGCATAACGACATATCTGTAGCAGTACATGTTCCAAATATCATTGAAATCAGTCCCACAATGACAACAATACAGCCATTGCCGCATGATAATCTTTTGAATATTCCAGCATTCCAAATATCATAAAAGGGATCCATGATTGTTATCTAAAAAGTGAATTTCTCACCTAACGAAATGCCCTGCAGCCGTGCACCTGGAGATCATGCAGCATGTCATTTTTGTTATTTGCTCGTAGGTGGCGGTATGCATTGTATAGAGGGGGTCTGAATAACTCTGAACCAATTCAGGATAATAATGATGATGATGATAGTAATGATCATGAAAAATCAAATACAAAATATCCACTCAACAATAATAGTATATAGTATAACTGATTTACATAAATTGTGACAACTGAAATATAAAAAACAAAAAAGTACAATTGAAACTTGAAAGTATGGAGGTAAATCAAAGAATCAATATAAATGCAGAGACCAACTATCATAAGCATGAATTATTGAGTAATAATAATAATAATAATGATGATGATAGTAATAATAATAATAATAATGAAAAATGATAATAATAATAATGAAGATGATGATGACAACAAAATGTCTTTTTTAACCCAATGTAGCCTCATCATTATTAATTATCTTTTTCAGGGCTTCATTATTACACCATACCATAGACACTGATAACACGTAGGGCCCTTCATCTCAGATTTAACAATTGTTAAACGATGCCTTTTAATGGTAAAGTTACCATCGATGATAATTTTCATGCAGCTGGGTCCAGTAATACTTTGGGCAATCTGCTTTGATCGCTCAAACCATTTTTTAACATGTAAACCTATGGGGTAACCATGGAGACTGACCTATTTTCCCAATAACCATGGTTATTGGGAAAATAGGTCTGTTTTTACAGGAACAGTTAAAGTTTATGAATGCAATTTCGACCAATCAGATTGCTGGATTACTTAAGTGAGGTATATAATACTAAATAATACTAAATAATAGTACTACAAGTTTATATTCTGATTTTATTCAAATGAAGGCAACTTGAATGTACAATATAGAACCTGTAGATTGATGATTACAAAATGCTTAACCATTTCATTTTCTTCAAGTGAATTTTTGAATAGGAATCATTGATATTTTTAAAGATAAGGCATCATTTTTTTTGGAGGGGGGAGGGGGGTAGTGGAGTACTTTGATATTGTGTCTGATCAAGATATTTGATGTATGATGCCTGAGTTGGGTGCTGGAAGTATTTGAAGAGCATGTTTCGTACACGGTTGCTCAGTTTTATGTTACCTGATTATTGATTGATTTATTTTTTAATTTTCTTATTTGGGGGGAGCAATCTAAACAAATAGATTATTACAGGGTGCTAGAAAGCTGTTTGCTCAATACCTTGGGGCAAGGAAAATTGCAATTGATTTAAAATATCACTGTATAGACATCATATAACAGAGCTGCCAACTAGTACGGATTTCCCGTAATTGGTACGGATATTAACGACCATTACGGAATGTTGTCTCAAATTACGGATTTTTTTTTTTTTTTTTTTTTTTTTTTTTTTTTTTTTTTTAAATTTTAAATATGATTTATTGTAGCAAGTGTTGTGAAGTATGGCGGCTATCCAACACTCGCTGAGAAAGACAGAAAAGTATCAAGTATTCTCTTAATAGAAGCCATTTTTCATGGAAAACTGTTGTGATGACCGTGAAACTCAATACCTAACAACTGTGATTAAAATCACCAAGATTTCAGATAATCATGCGTCCGCGCAGTATTGGCATGCCGTTTTTTTTTTAGATTAATAGCGCCCCATAGAAAATTACTGATTTTTAGCCTTGTGATTACTGATTTTCTTTTCTGGAGGTTAGCAGCTCTGATATTAACAACTGTTTATGTTTATTCTAATCACTGTTATCACTATGATTGTCATTAAGTTCAATGGGACATCTGAAACAGCGAATGTATTTGAAAAAACATGAGATCCTTGACAAGTCATTCGATATTGGTCATCTCAATATAACAGTGCTGCTCATCATCTGTGGATGGAGGTCCATTGGTATACTTCTGTATCGCATCTGGGATCTTATGGTCCTCATCTGAAGGCTGGAGATTGAGCAATGACTCTGTATCTCCCTGGAGAAGTTGTTTTGCTTCCTTGTTAGACGAGGGCTCATCTTGATTCTTGCTGGCAAGGCTGGAAGAAGATTGAGAAAGCACTGTAGAATGATCAGAAGGATTGAGATTGAGCAAGGTATCTGTGTCTCCCTGGAGAAGTTGTTTCGCTTCCTCGTTAGAGTGTTCAGAAGGATTGAGATTTAGCAATGACTCTGTATCTCCCTGGAGAAGTGTTTTTGCTTCCTTGTTAGGGGAGGGCAAGTCTTGATTCCTGCTGGCAAGGCTGGAAGAAGACTGAGAACGCACCGTAGTCAAGTGATCAAAAGTACTTGAAGATGATAAATTGTTACATCCGATATGGTCGAGAAGTCCTGAAAACTTGTTCTGTAAACCTTTATGTACTCTAGTAGGTATGAAGTTATTTGCAGTTATAATGAACAGTAGTACAAGAATAGTGACCTCCATTTTGTTTGAGGTATCCAGCCTGTTGTTTTGAGTGTCCAGCTTTGTTTTTACATTTTCCAGTCCTTCATGCATCTCACTGAATTGATCACTGCAGTTCACATCTCTCTGAATGGTTCCGTCTGTTTTTCTTACTAGTTGTGATAACAAGTGATGTAAATTAGATATCATTTTCTTTTGCTCTGCTATTTCTGAGGCCAAAGCATTAATCGAAGCACTCGTGTTGATTAACTGATCCTCATTGCATGCTAGATTTAGCAGTGATGTGTCCTTGTCAGTTGTGGAAGGTTTAGTTGGAGGGATGCACTTTTCAACACCAAACCACTGAAAGGGAAGGGACTGGAACATCTGCCCTCCAATGTCCAGTTCCAAGTGACATACAAACTCATCCCTGAATTTGATCTTCACATTCTTTACCTCGTACATCATAGTGTCACTGTCAAACATGATTTTAATCTTCCATCGTTCAACACGCTCGTCTCCATTATGGTACCGTCCAGCTACAAGTGACCCGCGTGAAAATTCCTGATCACTAACTAGAACTTTGACATGTGTCAGTGTTAGGTCGTTCATGATGACTTGGGGCAGTCTTAATGTGATGTTCGCAGAGGCACTTTGTCCTACGCAGACCTCTTGAATCTCAGGGTTTCCTAACATACAAGGCAGTGATGTTTCTTGTGGGCAATCATGGATTAGCGTCATTGGTGTGGTCCTGCCTTCCAGTAATGTCACAAATATTACAAGTCCAACGAGAACTACAAGGATGTATCTGGAGATCATGATTTCTTGGGTTTATTTGCAGTATTGAAGTTGAGAAACAAGAAAATTTACTTTGCTCTTTTACAATACTTGACACTAACAAACAGGTACAGCACCTGTACCACAATGTCGCTACCTATTGAACTTTGCATTGCACATGCTCAGAATGCTTGATGTTGTTTGAGAATTCTTCTTTCGGATATGTTCTTCTTGGTAGAACCAGATTTAAAACAAGTCCTTCACCCTCCAGATATCTGCATGGCAATGTACTATAAAATGATAGCGGGCGTCGATCCAGTCACATATAGCTCTTTTTAATGACCTTTTGCAATGTTTAGGATTCTAGTAATGCATAAACCGTCTTTGAGGCATTATATTTTATATACTGATATACTTTCTGGGACTTCCCAAAACTGCGATTGCACAATAAGGGAATTCACATGTCGGCTTAAGGGTCGCAAGCCTGAGGAGCTTTGAGGGTTATTCTTTACAAATCAAATATTTGCATAGACCAGTTACAGAGGGCATTGTTCAATTGGTATTTATTTAATGAATGTGTTTCTTTAAAGTTTGATTGCCTATTATCATCAGACTTTGAGATAGTTAATAATCCTTTTTTTTTTTTTTTTTACCTGACTGCCAAGAAAGCATGTATATGATTGGAAGTAAAAGCAGCCAGGGGACAGAGGGCTTGAAGTTCTCTCCAAAGGACTTGGTAATGAGGGTTAATGCCTTACCAAAGGGCACAAGCGCATTGACTCGTTTCAAACCCGGGACCTCTCGGTTACGAGACGACTGCTCTGAGATATGCATATATATAAATTTTATCTTGCTCCTCATCAAAAGTATGATATACAATAGGTCTTTAAGAGCTGTTAGTGATACCAATTATTCTAATCCATGATAGGATCTCTATCTTTGTAATAAAAGATTCAACTCCAAGCACAATAAAAAATCATTCAATTATTAGTAGTATTTTTCAAAAAGAAAATCTTGCATGCACTATATTGAATAATAATAACGTTAATGTGATATGTAGTTGTAATAATATTACCAGTATCCAGTAAGTTTTCAAATCTTGATGAACAGCAATTCAGTTTCATGGTCGTTGACATAATTTTTCTTTTTTCATATTAATACAGGTGCGATTTTTCATTCTGGATGAAGCAGTGAGTATCTTGATTATTTCCCAACCACCTCATGAAAATGTTGTTGTCATTAGCCCCAAATTACATTAGTCTTATACCCTTTTCACATCTATTTTTCTTAACCCCGGACTATCCTTAACCCCATACTATCCTTAACCCCATACTATTTTTTTTGCTGTTCACATCTATTTTCTTAACCCCGGACTATGTGCTTAGCCGGGGTTAAGAAATTTCACGCGATTCACACTACGTTCGCCTTAGCCCCGGACTATTCGATAGCTCATGAATATTAATGCTTTTGCTACCGCGCATGCGCCTTTCGACTAAATGAAGGGGAAAAAACCCGCACGCTAAATTCAATATAAATATAAATTCAATTCCGATCGTGAACTGCATGCATGCGTAACGTGAACTGCATACATAGCGCGCGATAAATGCAAATTCACGACCACACGACCACGCTGTCTGTGATTGGCTGTTGCTTAGCCCCGCTTCTCCTTAGCCCGGTTCGGATTCACACTACGCAGCTTAGCACCACAATTGCCCGGCTAACCCCGCAATTGCCCGGCTAACCCTGCTATTTTGCAGGGCCAGATAGTCCCGTACTATTTGTGGGGTTAGCCCACTTTGGCAAAACGTAATGTGAACAGAAAGCCGGCTAAAATTACCCCGGGTAATTGGTGGGGCTAAGGAAGGAATTGGTGGGGCTAAGAGCCCCCTTAGCCCCACCTATTTCCCGGGGTTAAGCAATATTTGGTAGATGTGAAAAGGGTATAAGTGTGATATGTCGACCTACAACAGTGACACATACATCGTAATGATAGTTGTTTGTTATCATTCTTTGTCTTTAGGTCTCTAAAAATCTCATTGTTTGTTTAAAAACTTGATTTGTTAAATGAACTTAAAAATATAAAAGTCATGACACATACATGTATAAAAACATGAAATTGTAATCAGTGATGAACAGGAATAATAGTTCTATCCAATGATGGGGAATCATTTGAATTTGTACAGTTTTTTGGATAATCTGTAATAAAGCTAATCTTGAGCTCAGGTATGGGAATCGTATTTTGAGAGAAAATTTCTATGATTTATTCTGGATTGTATATCCTGCAGCAAATTGATTGTTTGAACCAATGAAATAAAAACAAATGCACAAAAGCTCACTGGGCATCATCTCTGATAAAAACCACAACTCCCATTTGCATATAGTGACCTGTGTTAAGCACATGATGTCAGGCGTACTTAACCAGATTTCCTTTTCTTTCTATGCTCATTACCCAGTCGCTATACATTTTCTTCCAAAATTATTTGGCACACGTCATTTATTTGTATTAAATCTTCAACATTCAGTGTATTAGTTACGTTGGATTCTGTGAGGATATATTTTCTGTATTCACCGAAACTCAAGTTTATTTTTAATTTGGTATTTCTATTTTTATCTTGGTAGGATGGCCTCTTGTCTGCTGGCTATGGAGCTCAGATAACACGTATGTGGGAACAGATTCCTAAGATCACAAATGATGGAAAGAGACTTCAGGTATAGAACTTACAAATGGACATTGAACTTTGATTATCAGGTCATGGGATTATGAAAACAGTTTTTTATTCTCTCTCTCTTTATGGACCAATGCATGATTTTGAAATGACATGTACATACCTCTTGTCACATTTTAAAGACCCTCCATGTAGGTCTTTATGCATCATCGTGTATTTGCAGGTAATAGATGAAGCGTAACTGAACAAAAAGAAAATTGTTGACATATATATCCAAGACACAGAGAAAGATGTAACAATGTAAATAGATAGCTATAGCAGATGTGCATTTTAAATTACGGTAAACATTAATTATTCAATCAAACTAACAATCGTTTTGTAGAAGCATGTTGCTCTGTTCTGATTATTTTAAATTATCACAGAAAATGGTTAAGTATGTTGTAGCAACATTAACTACTTTACATGTTAATGATATGTAGATGGGGAGTGAAATAGAAAAAAATGGAGATAGGTAAATCAAAATGTCTAGAAAATAGGGGAGGTTTAGAATGATTTAGTATGAAACAATCTTTTATTCAACTTGATACATTTTTTTCTTTCAGATGGTAGTATGTTCAGCAACTCTTCACTCCTTTGATGTCAAGAAACTTGCGGTATGCCTTCTTCTTAATCGTCGCTTCCTTGAAATATACTCTATAAATGTGTATATATATATATATATATATATATATTACTAAAGGCGTCATTAGAGGGACATTTGGAGTGAAAAAATGAGTCATTAAGTAGACATTGTCATTAGAAGGACAATATGGTGTCCTCTTAACGTTTTTACATTTTATTTCTCATAGAAGGCCCAATTTGTTTATATATCTCTCTATAAATATGTAATTCCACTAAAGGTGTCATTGGAGTGACATTTTGAGTGAAAAATGAGTCATTAAGTAGACATTAGGGTTAGGGGTAGTTAGGATTAGGGTTAGGGTTAGGTTTAGGTTTAGAGTTAGGGTTAGGGTTAGGGTTAGGGTTAGGATTTTTATGATGTCCACTTAATGTACCATGTAGGGTTATATATATATATACAAATATTAATGTATGCAATGGAGGCTGTTATATTCCCATTATATCGGAGCGGTTGAATTTAGAATAAATTAAATATAGCAATTTCAAGTTTAAGTAATGTGGGTATAAAATGCAATTGCATGAAATAAGTATTTTTATAATGTGCATTATTAGAATTGCTAAAGAAAAGTCAACATTTTAACATAATACCGTGGCACCGTAACTTATTTTTCACTAGACCGTAGATTTTTTTTTTTAAATTAAAGAATTGGAGACTGATAAATTTGGATATATTTTAGACAAACATTAAACTGACTTCACAGTTTTTAATTATTCTTCATTCTCAATTTGTTAACATGATATTTGTGTGAATCAGTCTTGCATGATGGAATTGATACAAGACTGATACAATATGGTAAACTGACATTTCTACAGTACCTTCCCCACAAATGAGAAAAAGACAATATATACCTTTTTATAATTTTCAAGGAGAGGATAGATATGCAGAATAAATATTTTTTTTAATTAAAAAAAAAACATATTTGTGGCTTACACAAATTGTTTGAATCAATCACAAATGATTGATCGATCTGTAATTGAAAACAAGTCAGAAAAAATCTTGGAACCAGCAGGATTTTAACCTAATTTATTTATTAGTTTTCAGAGATTGGAATGTTTACTCTTTCATTTACAGGAGAAGATCATGCACTTCCCAATCTGGATTGATCTGAAAGGGCAAGATAGTGTTCCAGAGACGGTACATCATGTGGTGAGTTCATGGTGTAGATACATACAAGACAATGAAGGAACAACATGTAGAAAATAAATATGATAGTGATGGTAGAAATAGAAGCATTTGAAAGAAAGAAAAAAAACAAATAAATGCAGAGTTACCAAGTATCACGCATTAGGCGTGACATCACGCATTTCGAGGGTCTGAAAAATGCTCTTACACACGACACGCGCGCTAGATTTTGAAAAACGCTATACCTTATACATGTGTTATACCCTCGCATGCGCGCTCATGCGCCGAATCATGAAAATGTCACGCATTGCCAATCTTTGAACTTGGCGTCTCTGTAAATGGGGGGGGGGGATAGAGGTGTTGGCTATGAAGTAACGATAATGGGGATGGTAATGATGATGGAGGTGTTACCATGATTCTGGTGGTGGTAGAACATTGATAAGTGGAAAAGGTATGGAGCATTTGAATTACTGGTTGCAATATAGAAAGTGTTATTTGTAGCAATGGTAATTATGATGACCTTACCAGTTACAACTCTCTGTCTGGTATCATTTCCCCAATCATTGGATTTTTGTACAATCCAGCACATTGCAGTGCACATTCTCCACTCCTCTTGGAAACATTCCATTCAGTTGCTTGCATCCCATCTAACACCTGGGTGGAAGATAGTAAATGGGAGTAGCAATGAAAATATTAGATGTATCATATGGTGTTTTAGTTGTCCAATTAGTTGATCGTAGAAATGAATTAATGGAAAGTCATATATTTTATGCCATTTCAATATTTGTTCGTTGCAGGTTTGTAGGGTAGACCCAAGGGAGGATACAACTTGGCAGAGGGAAAGTGAAAAAGTCAGAGTAAGTCAAAAGAAAATTTAAGTTATTCAGGCAAAGGAGTAAAATTAAGTAATAACAAAGACTTGAATTATTTCTCATTCTTTGTTAGAACTGTGACTTAGTTTGTGATGTAGCCTAAGTATTTCTTATCTTCGTGGTGTATTTGGCTTTGAGCAAATTTGACTCTGTGCCTAGATATATTATTCATAAGTGGGAAGGGGAACTCATTAAAGGTAATACAAAGTTTTGGTATGGGGTCATGAATTTGGTTCAAATGAACATATTGGAAGCATATGCCATCCTACAATATTCAATGATCGTTGATCGAGTATCGAGTATAAAGTTATGAAATTTTAAATAATAAACTCTTCATGTTGTATAGCTCCCTCTCAAGTTCAAAATATTAATTAAGCTATAAAACAATGTTTCTTGACTAAAATCAACCGATTAGCTATTTCCGTTGGGAAATTCTATATCACAGTACATATTCTGAGATTTTCATGGTCGCAGCTATCAGGCTGTAGGTGCTATTTGAAATTTATATTCAATTTTTCTCGAAAGCAGAAGTGTTTTAGGGGCTAAATTTCTAGTGCTTATAATACATCCACAGGGGCATCCAAATATATCAAAATTGTAAAGAATCACCATCCACCCAATTTTCAAAATTTACCAAAACTTTGTATTACCTTTAAGGTAACAACACAAATCTAGACACTGCCTATTATCACGCTTCATCCCACATGTGGAATGCTGAAGAATAATTTGTGTTACCTTTGCATGTCTTTTTATGAGGAATGTAAATGACGGTCAAGTTCAACATGTACTTTGTTCTACTCTATTGTTTTTTTTTTGATGCAGGATATAAAATTAATAGACCACGTCTTCTTCTTGAGGTACTATTATAGTACTATTGGAGTCACCTCTTGCCCATAGTTTCAACCAGAGCCTCTCAAGACAGTGTATATTACATGTATTATTATCTTTACTATTACTGGCAAGTTCAAGGTATTCTGTCCTATATGTTGCCAACTGCATGTATTATTCTATATTTTTAATGATTATGACCAAAGACTTTGCTCCGATTTTCAACTGAAAAAACAACATTTTTTGAAAATTGATTTGGGAGGTTACCAATACCGTCCATAAGCCTTGAATTTAGTTATGTCTCCATATTCTATCTGTTTTGAAGTCCATGATTTAGTAAAGTAATAATATTCTTGTTGATCGCTTTCAACCCACAGACCGACGGTGTCCATTCTGTAGGCCAAATTAAATGGGGCAGCCATGATAGAGGTTAGTTGATATTTATCATAAATGCAAATTGGTAATGTTAAAGGGGAAGTCCACTCTGATGTTAATCTAGTTTTAATAGAAGCAGATAAATGAGAAAAAGTGGTGAAAGTTTGAGCAATATCCAATAAAATATAGAAAAGTTATGAATTTTTTAATTTGTCATCAGTGTAACATAAATTGGCAACAGTGGGACGTATCTTGCTAACTCCTCTCCAATTTGCTCTGTACAGACAATTTTATAAATTTTGTATGTTATTGATGATAACAAAATCTTTGCAATAATTATATTTAGGATGAATGTAGGATTGAAATTTTCTTGAAGGAAAATATAGATTTTTAAAGTTTTTAAGCATGGGGAAAATTGGAGGGGACCCCACAAGATACGCACAAGATATTTGATTCATTGCACCTTCAAAATTTCATAACTTTCTGATTTGTAATCACTTTGTGCTCAAACTTTCACTGACATGTACCTCTCGTTGCCCTGCTTCTATTGAAACCAACGTAATATCACGGTGGGCTTCCCCTGTAAGACTCAGGTATCCCTTCGTTTTGTACTTTGCACAAAGACTTTAAAGATTTGACTATAAAGAGTTGATTACACATATCCTTTCTGATTTTTGTGGCCCTAAGCATCCAACAATTCGATTGTACAGAGTTCTAGACAAAAATAAACAGTTACTTAAAAAAGATACTAATTTTCCAATCTATTTAATACTCTTACCAATAATATAATAATTTACCAAATATATCAATTGGTAGGCAGTTTCTCTGCAAAATTTGTATGACCAGGTATTAGTCAAAACATATTCTTTCATATGATTGGTAATAAGAGTTTCCATTTAATTTTTTGAGAGGGGGGCGTTTCCAAAACTGGTCTTTACCTTTAAGCCCTAAATCTATTTAAGACCTCTTTGTTGAACAGACCTGAATTTTCTTCATGATTTTCTTGTACTTTAGAGACCCTATCTGAAGGAGCTAAAATCCTAAAGATTGACTACTTAGTGAAGGCCATTAATGAGCATCGGATGGACCAAGCTATTCTCTTCTGCCGGACCAAGATAGATTGTGATAACTGCGAGAGGTTCCTGACATCTCTAGGAGGAGGTAAGTGTCTGGTGTACAACTGCTGCCTGTCCTACCACTTGGATGTCTATCGCCTAGACAACTAGTTTACAATGGACTACTATCCCAAGGAATCCCCTGGACTGGTACTACTTCTGACTCCTGGGGGGTGTTTCACAAAGATCCTAAGTTGAACTTACCTCTAAGTTGGACTTTACAATTATGGAAAACCGTTAGCCTCTTTGAAAATATTTTGTAAAAATTATTTGAAAAGACATTAAATGGTGATTCAAATCATTCATATTTTCTGTTATCAAGCAAATTTCATGTTCTTGATGTGGAATTTATGAAAAGTCTAAAATACTTCAAATTTTGCTTTTGAATATATTTATTTTAAGGCTACAAATGGCTCTCCATAATGTTAAGTCTAACTTAGTGTTAAGTTTGACTTAGGATCTTTGTGAAACACCCCCTGGACTACTATCCCCTTGACTACCTACCCCTGGACAACTGCTACTCACAATGGAGTACTATCCCATGGACTACTGTCCCTTAGACTACTACTACTTCCTGGACTACTCCACTCTGGACTGCTATTGTCCTGGACAAAATCTCCTGGACAACTACCCTCTGGACTACTACCCCGTGGATACTATCTCCTGTCTGGGCTACTATCCCATGGATGACTACTATTGCCTGGACAAACACTTCACTGAAAACTACTCCAACTACAAGTACCCCTAGATAGATTTCCTCTTATTGTAACTAAAACTAACTACCTCCCATAAGAATATGTTTGTATGTGGGTCTGTGGGGTAATGTATAAGGGGGATAATTTTCCAAGGAGGGAGTGGGTAATTATCAGGGGTTATTGTCTTCGAATCCTTTTGTACCTGACAACATTTGGCAGAACTTTGTATATTCCCTTCAGCTGCACCACAGTATTTATACAAACGTAAAAGTTTTACTGACTTGATTTTTTGTTTTATATAAGAAACCCTCATTCCAAAGCTTTTCCTTTACGTACTATGGTAGAATAAGCATATTTTAATGTCTTTTGAAAAAAATTGGCAGAATTCTAGGAAAAGAAGTTCAAACTACTCATTTCTAAACGAGATGTGCATAAACAAATAGTAAAACAGAGAATACTCTAGACATTGCAAGACTGCTTTTCGTAATTATGGGAGCCATATGATATTTGATGACACCGTCAGTGATAATTAAATTGTCAGGATTATTAAATACTATTAGGCTAGCTTTGTATGTTTGTTTCAGGTCCACGTGCTCCGGCCAGCCATCAGTACTCGTGTGTGTGTCTCCATAGTGATCGAAAGCCACCTGAACGAAGAGAAAACCTTCAAAGATTTAAGGTTGGTGGGACTCCTGGGGGATGTAACGAGCTCGTAGTATGAAGCACTAGTAGTACAGTTGTTATAACGTGTGTGATATTTTGGTTCTATTACTATACAGTACAATGTAGCAATTTCAATCATAACAGATTTATGTTAAGCAATGTTATATAAAGCTGTAGCAGCAGAAATGTAGATTATTTCATTTTATTTCATCCTCTCTCATGTGGAAAGAAAATATACCATACTCATTTCTTTTACTCTTAAAATGATGTATTTATTAATTAGTTGTATTATAATAGATTGACTAGCAGGACCCGCGGAAATCCGCGGGATCCTAGAGGGGGGGCGGGGGTGTAAATAGATATATAGAGACTGTCTAAATTAAAACCACCAAGAACTTTATTTGCCATTCAGGCCATTAAGAAATATACATGTTAAGCGTCCCCGCCCGCTTCCTTTTTGGGAGCCGCCTCCTATTTTTTTTTTTGAAATTTTTTGAAAAGTTTTTTTTTTTTTTTTTTTTTTGAAAGAAAAAAAAACAGCGTCCCCGCCTGCTTCCTTTTGGGGGCCGCCTCCTATTTTTTTTATTTTTTTTTCTATTTATTTTTTTTTTTTGAAAGAAAAAAAACATGAAAAGCACTGCTAAAATGTATTTCTGATTTTAAAAAAGAAAAAAAAAAATTGTCAGCCGCCATCTTGAAAAATAGCCTGAATGTCAGGAAAAATGTACGGAGCGGCCATTTTGAAAGAAAATAAAAAGAAAAAAAAAGGGCCTCCTCCTTCCCATTTTTCGAAAAAACAGGAAGCTAAACATGTTTTTTTTTTAATTTGGCCTTATATAAAAATTTAAAAAACGATCCAACTGTACCGGTAGTTATTCTTTAAGCCACTGGAACTGCGTAGAGTTCCGTAGTGTGGCGTACCAACTACGCAGAAATTAGGCTGCGTATTAATGGGGAAATAGTCCCTGCGTAGGTTATGCGTAGGCTGGCGTACAGGTTTGCTTATGGTTGCTTACTGTGTGGAAAGCTTTTACTGCTTTGTCGATCTGGCGTAGGGTAGCATACTGTTGCGTAGGCATGTAGCGTAGTGTTGCGTATGTAAAAAGGCGTACTTTCTACGTCAAGTTTCTACGCCGAAAGTACGCGAAAAAAATTAAACATGTTGAATTGTTTTCGTTCATCTTGCGTACCCAGTTCCGTCCCTCAGCATATAGTAATGTAGGCCAGCGTAGTTGGTACGCAACACTATGCAACTCTACGTATTGACCCCACGCCAATTAGTGACCCGCAAGTGTCACAAATAAAGTATTAAAAATATGCTCATCTGACCCTAATTAAACGCCTAAAACCCCTGAGCTTTCGGGGGTTTATGGACCCTTGAAATCCGTGGACCCCACGCCTATACACTCAACTCGCTGCAATCTGATCTCTCCCCCCCCCCCCACCAACTTTGAAGAACGTAACCCCTGAGCTTTTTGGGGTTTATGGCCCCTTGAAACCCGGGGACCCCACGCCTATATTATATCTACACTCGACTCAGGACCCGCGGAAATCGCGGGATTCTAGAGGGGGGCGCAGGCAGAAAATTAAGATTTTCATTTCGGGGGCTCTATTTCAAATTTTTGGAAAAATTTTCGTGGGCTACTTTTTTCAACTTTCGGGGGCTCTTTTTTCTGGGGTTACTTTTTCATTAATTCATCAAAGGATATAGGCCTTCACTTTGTTGAGATTTGTTTAGAAGGCTCAGGTTTCAGGCTACCTACTTCATAATTGCCTATTTAAAAAAAAAAAAAAAAATTCTAGTTCAATAACTAAGTTTTCATGCATTGATTTGATGCAAGAACTGTAACATAATATACCCTAGATTGTGATTATTTCTGACCATGAATTTCGATAATCATTCTTCAAAGTAAAATTTTCACAAGAAAATCAGGTAGTCGTTTAAAAACGTAGACATGAGTAATACTTTTACTAATTCTAAGCTCAGGTTTCGTAAATCTATTCACGAAACTATATTGAAATCGCGGCAATAATGATGCAAACCAACAGATAACAATTTCAAAGTGTCAAATCTCTTCGACTCGAGCTCAGCTCAGCTTAACTCACACACACTACAGCGTAACTCCATAGCTCGAACACCGGCGCCGCAGGCGTCGGACGCCTGCGGTGCTCGGTGCCGGTGTTGGAGCTTCCTGCAAGCTCGTCTCAACTCACACACACTGAACAGAAGCCCTGCACTGTATGAAGGCAGCTTGCGACTAAACTGTCAGTCCAATGGTTTTCTTGTGAAAACTTTCCTTTAGAAAATGATAATAAAAATTTAGTATAGGTCTAGACTATATGGCCGTAGTAATCACAAAATAAGCTTTGATTTCATACCTCCATTCACGAAAACTATATCAAAATCGCGGCAATCATGATGGAAATAGGTCTCTAAGTTTGGACGTGGAAGGGATCGAAGCTTCGTGTGTATCTCTGCGGCTTGTGCAGCTACTACAAAGGATATCCTATACAAAGATGCTTTACTCGGGTAAGCCCGACCGTGTGCATCGTGCATTTAATACGCAACTTAATGTGAGTTGCTCGTCGTCTGTCGTGTGTCTACGGATGTAATGTTGAATATCCATGAGGTATCTCTGTCGTCACGCATATCCTGCATTATGCATATCGCGTCTGTTTTCGCCCCGGACGTCGACACGGAGGAGGACCTCGGGCGGAGTATAGCCAATTCCACAGAGTAGACTCTCCCGCGGACGATGGCACCGGGCACGGGTACCCCGAGGGGAGGGTTCAGGAGGAGATAGCCGCACCAACTTGGGTCGGCGATCTCATTAAAAAACAATAGAATACAAAGGCTCGCGGAGACGTCGCGCCCCCCGCGGAGCCTTAGCGTATTATTATTATAGATATCCCTTTGTTAAACAAATTTCAGTCTTTTATTTGTTAAATTACTCAAAAGATTTATTTAGCAATCATTTCTAGCCCAGTGGTATTACATCGATACCTTGATAATACAAATCATAATAGGGGAACCTAGGTGTAGTGGTGAACCTGCAAATCCCAGCAAGTTTAGGATTAGGATAGATCTAAGGTTTACAACTCCCTTTTCCTCTCCCAGGCTAAGGTGATGCAATAATAATGATATTTTCTTCGTGTTAAGCATTGTGATTCTGCTTCTGCCAAGACTACAGCAAAAGAAGTTTGCACAACATTTTTATGCCTCCGCCACCGAAGGTGGTGCCGGAGGCATCATGTTTTCGGGTTGTCCGTCCGTACATCCGTCCCGTTTGACCGTTATCACAATATCTCAAGAACCATTTAAGATTTAAACTTAAGACTCGGAAATAGTATTTATCACCATAGGAAGACGATCTGATTAGATTTTGGAGTACGTAGGTCAAAGGTCACAGGTCACAGAGGTCAACTTATGAAATTCCTTGTATTGAGTTTGTTAGCGCGATATCTCAAGAACCATTTGAGATTTAAACTTCAAACTTAAGGATAGTATGTATCACCATAGGAAGACGATCTGATTAGATTTTGGAGCACGTATGTCAAAGGTCAAGGGTCACAGAGGTCAACTTATGAAATTCCGTACATTGAGATTGTTATCATGATATCTCAAGAACCACTGGAGATTTAAACTTCAAACTTAGTGATAGTGTGTATCACTATAGGAAAACAATCTGATTACATTTTGGAGCACGTAGGTCAAAGGTCAAGGGTCATAGAGGTCAACTTATGAAATTCCATACATTGAGATTGTTATCATGATATCTCAAGAACCACTGGAGATGTAAAAACTTCAAACTTAAGGATAGTATGTATGACCATAGGAAGACGATCTGATTAGATTTTGGAGCACGTAGGTCAAAGGTCAAGGGTCACAGAGGTCAACTTATGAAATTCCATACATTGAGATTGTTATCATAATATCTCAAGAACCACTGGAGATTTAAACTTCAAACTTAATGATAGTGTGTATCACCATAGGAAGACAATCTGATTAGATTTTGGAGTACGTAGGTCAAAGGTCAAGGGTCACAGAGGTCAACTTATGAAATTCCATACATTGAGATCGTTATCGCGATATCTCAAGAACCACTGGAGAATTTTCACTTCAAACTTAATGATAGTATGTATCACCATATCATAATATCTCAAGAACCACTGGAGATTTAAACTTCAAACTTAATGATAGTGTGTATCACCATAGGAAGACAATCTGATTAGATTTTGGAGCACGTAGGTCAAAGGTCAAGGGTCACAGAGGTCAACTTATGAAATTCCATACATTGAGATTGTTATCATGATATCTCAAGAACCACTGGAGATTTAAACTCCAAACTTGTTTAAATTGCTCTATGGCGGAGGCATCCTTTTCGACTGCGCGCAGTCAAAATTCCATCTAGTTAATATCAAGTTTTGTGTCATCTCAAACCTAAATTCAAAGAGAAGAAGCAACATTGAGGGCTGGAGTTTCCTAGATATTTATGAATGTTTATCATTTCTTCATTATCTGTAACCTTCTCCAACCCATGTTCTCATATCTGTAGGATAAGAAAGCTCGCTTCATGATATGTACTGATGTAGCTGCTCGTGGTATTGATGTAAGAGGCATCCCATATGGTGAGTAGACACACCTACAGGTGTATTCAAGTCAAAGTCATGTTCTTATTCATACACACACGCACCTACGGGTGAATTCAAGTTAAAGTGGATGGATGAGTGGGTGGGTGGGTAGATGGGTGGATTGATGGATGGATCAATGGACGGGTGGGTGGATAGACGGGTGGGTGGATAGATGTGGTGGATGGATGGATGGATGGATGGATGGATGGATGGTTGGGTGGGTGGATGGGTATGTGGGTGGATCGTTGGCTGGGTGGGTAGATAGGTGGGTGGATGGATGGATGGATGGTTGGGTGGGTGGATGGGTATGTGGGTGGATCGTTGGCTGGGTGGGTAGATAGGTGGGTGGATTGATGAGTGGGTGGATGGTTGGGTGGGTGGATGGGTATGTTGGTGGATCGTTGGCTGGGTGGGTAGATAGGTGGGTGGATTGATGAGTGGGTGGATGGTTGGGTGGGTGGATGGGTATGTGGGTGGATCGTTGGCTGGGTGGGTAGATAGGTGGGTGGATTGATGAGTGGGTGGATGGTTGGGTGGGTGGATGGGTATGTGGGTGGATCGTTGGCTGGGTGGGTAGATAGGTGGGTGGATTGATGAGTGGGTGGATGGTTGGGTGGGTGGATGGGTATGTGGGTGGATCGTTGGCTGGGTGGGTAGATAGGTGGGTGGATTGATGAGTGGGTGGATGGTTGGGTGGGTGGATGGGTATGTTGGTGGATCGTTAGCTGGGTGGGTAGATAGGTGGGTGGATGGATGGATGGATGGTTGGGTGGGTGGATGGGTATGTGGGTGGATCGTTGGCTGGGTGGGTAGATAGGTGGGTGGATTGATGAGTGGGTGGATGGTTGGGTGGGTGGATGGGTATGTGGGTGGATCGTTAGCTGGGTGGGTAGATAGGTGGGTGGATTGATGAGTGGGTGGATGGTTGGGTGGGTGGATGGGTATGTGGGTGGATGGTTGGCTGGGTGGGTAGATAGGTGGGTGGATTGATGAGTGGGTGGATGGTTGGGTGGGTGGATGGGTATGTGGGTGGATCGTTGGCTGGGTGGGTAGATAGGTGGGTGGATTGATGAGTGGGTGGATGGTTGGGTGGGTGGATCGTTAGCTGGGTGGGTAGATAGGTGGGTGGATTGATGAGTGGGTGGATGGTTGGGTGGGTTGATCGTTAGCTGGGTGGGTAGATAGGTGGGTGGATTGATGAGTGGGTGGATGGTTGGGTGGGTGGATGGGTATGTTGGTGGATCGTTGGCTGGGTGGGTAGATAGGTGGGTGGATTGATGAGTGGGTGGATGGTTGGGTGGGTGGATGGGTATGTTGGTGGATCGTTGGCTGGGTGGGTAGATAGGTGGGTGGATTGATGAGTGGGTGGATGGGTATGTTGGTGGATCGTTAGCTGGGTGGGTAGATAGGTGGGTGGGTGGGTTGGTAGATGGGTGGAGGGAAGGATAAATGGTTGGGTGGGTAGGTTGGTGGGTGGAAGGATGGATAGGTGGATGGAAATAAGGATAGGTGGATCGATGGTTGGTCGGATTGATGGATAGGTAGATGGAAGGATGGGTGGGTGGATGGATGAATGAATGAATGAATGAATGAATGAATGAATAAATAAACGAATGAATAAACAAATGAATGAATAAATGATTTTGTTTATTTCTACAGTTGTCAATGTGACATTACCTGATGAGAAGCAGAACTATGTTCATCGTATCGGTCGTGTTGGCAGAGCTGACAGGTTAGTTGGAAACTTTTTTTTCTATTCATATTTTTATATATTCTTGTCTTTTCAAACAATAATAATAATAATATCAAAATACATCAAGCGCCTTTACATCAGATTCAAAGCACTTAAACAAGAAATACTTTCAAACAAACGGAGGGAGAGAACATTATCATACAAAGCTTACATTAATTACAAACCGAGAGGAATATTACAACAAAGTAGAAAAGATGTGTTTTCAGACCCCTCTTTAAAACTGTAAGAGTATGGTAATTCTTTGATACAGGGTGTGTGGGGGGGGGGGGGCAAGGGGTTCAATTTTAGCCAAGGACAGTGAATGAAAACTCATGAAACTGTAGACAATGTGTTTGTTGTTATGGTCTGATTGACTTCAATTAGTTTCAATCCCTTGTTCAAAATTGTAAAACAGTAAATGAACGTGTTTAAAGATTCTATTCCTTTACTAATTTGCCATTTTTTTAAAGTGTTTATTTGTGTCTCTTTTCAGGATGGGCCTAGCTATTTCACTTGTTTCTACAATTCCTGAAAAGGTGGGTCTTGTTCTTAGTACTTTATTTACTTATAGTGTATATTAATTTTAAACTATATATGAAAACGAAAAAAGATATTTTCTGAAATTGACAACTTTTTTCTGTTAAAAGATGATTAATGAAATATTGTTATTAAAATAATCACTGTAGGTATTGTACTTACTCCTATGCCAGTCATTATATTCGTTGCTACAACACATGACAAACTAAATTTTCTACTGAAATCCACCTACCCCTATAATACAGGTATGGTACCACTCTTGTCCGAGTCGTGGTAAGAGTTGCCACAACACCGCGCTGAAGGATCAAGGCGGATGTTGTATCTGGTACAACGAGATGCAGTATCTAGCAGACATCGAGGAACATCTAGGAGTGATCATTGATCAGACGGATTCCACCTTGAAGGTCCAGGCGGATGCGTTTGATGGCAAGGTCGCCTATGGGCAGAAGAAAAAACATATGGGTCAGTTTTTCATTTCTTGTTTTCAAATATTACTGATCATGATAGAAACACCCTTGTACTTAGTGCTCATGACATATTTAGCAATGTCTCTATGTACTTAAATATATTAGTACCCCAGTTCCAGTCTAGCTGCCCTGAGAAAGGAGCTTAAGCTTCAAGGAATTACTTCCTACCGGTACCATTTTCTTCACCTGGGTCGAGTGTGGCAAATGTAGCAATATATATATATATATATACATTCTTTAATTACTTTAAGTGCTTCAGGTTGATGCATTGTGTAGATAAATCATTTACGCAGCAATTGAAGACAATCTTTACTCTTGATTTCCTCCTTATTTTTGTGAAGTACAATTCATGTTACTGCTGGCATGTAGTTGTAAGGACCTCTGGAAGATTCACTCTATATCTGTACCAGCCCCACCCTGGTACAGCTGTATTTTTTTACGCACCTCAATTTCAAACTAGTCACAATTGTTATTCCATTTATTTTTTTAATTTAAAATGGCCTCACTGTCATTCTATTACTATTCATAAGTGTTATTGTTGTTGTTGTTGTTGTTAATGATTTTGAGTTTGGAATATTTTCTATTATAAGATGTTTAGACATTGCAAGCTTTTGCAAATTATTTTGTTTATGGGGGAGAGGCAGTAGAGGATGGATACATTCTACCTCCAGAGTTGCTGGGACAAACAGAAATTATTCCATGTTTCCATATTTATTCAATTATGTCATTATTTGACTTAAGATAAAATTCTCATTACTTTGATTTTTACAGGGAGTGGTTACAAGGGTCACGTCGAGGACTTGGCCCCGGCGGTCTCGGAGCTACACAACCTAGAGAAGAGAGCACAGTCTTCCTACTTACAGTTCTCTGGCATCGCATCATGAAAAGATGGACCAGGCCGAGCTTAATTGACCTTCGACCTGCAATATCATCATGAGCCATCGTGGGAACGTATCCATAGAGTGGAGATATTCCTAGTTTAAATAAGTCTTGTTTGAATCTTGTTTTCTGTTGACACATCATTAAAGTTGATGATGCCATGTTTCCTAACCACAAGGAGGTGTTTCTCTAATATTGGACAGCAAAGTGTTGTCTTACATGCAGTCTCTGTTTATATGATGTGGAGATTCCCACCATTTTTCTAAGCACAATAAGAGAGAGAAAGAAAAAAAACTTTCACACTTCATGTACAGCAAATTATTTCAAATTGCTGTCCCGCTTCAAAATGATTGTCTTATTTCGATCATGTTTACTGTTGATACATACCTGCCAACCACTCCGATTTAGGCGGAGTTACTCCGCTTTTTCATACCCACTCCGAATTCCGATTGCATGCCTCAAAACTCCGATTTTTTGTAATTTTAAAATATTTTTAAAACAAACGACTGTTGCATAAGACTAAAGCATAACACAGCACTGATAACCAGATCACGCCTTACGGGGAAACGATAAACATAAGTACTTTATATAGCGAATGCCGCCTTATCACATAGCCTCCGCACACAGCGCTGCATGTCGCACGCATTCACTCATAGGTTCACTGAATTTGACTACACTGGATAGACACTTTCGCGCACATGGTCCGTCCGCCGCCATCTTGTTTAATTCCAAAACAACACGGCCGCTACGTATGCTACGTGCGTTCGTGCCTTTTGAGGGGAGCATGGGGGTAGATGATCGTGCGCATGGCGCCCGCAATATAGTAGCGAAGACTTCGGTGATTCAGCGGGCGCATTGCAAGTGCAGTGCGGTATACGGTGTGTTGTTGTTCATGAACGCCGGGCCTAGCGGCCTGGGCTGTATGGTGTGTCTGTGGTACTGGTGAGTGTACGTGTGCGTTTGTAGAATACGAGCTCTGCCATTTGACTGTGGATTCGAATTTGCCATTCGACTCTTGAACGAGGTGTTTTCTTCCTGAATATTATCATGGATTCACTCAAAAGAGCGAGTACCCGAGAAGGAGATCCTTTGACTGGAAACAGATTTTTAAAAACGTTTTTATGCACATCTTTATTTTGGACTTGAATATGGTAGGTTCGAAATGCAGTAAGAGTGATTGGGTGTTTGTGTACGTTTTGCGCGAAAATTATGCTGCGGTGTCTTGCGTTACGGAAAGACCCCCATTTGTTACGGACAAATATGGTAAATGTTACTGACAGCCATCCTATAGGGTTGGCATCTCTGCCCCCCCCCAATCTACGGGCTACTACCCCAATCCTTCGGTGGTTCGCGACCTCGTAGTCCATCCAGAAAAATTTACTCCTAATTTCTCTTGTCTCAGGTTGGCAGGTATGTTGATACAGTGTGAGATCCCATTTGATTTCTTAACATGCTATTAAAGATAGTTTGAGATGTATAGACAGCTAAGTGTTCTCTCAAAATCTCTGCCCATACTCAGTTTGATACTTAAGCATGTGCAGTAACGTGGCAAGGTATCATGCATCATAGATGACAACAAAACATGATTTGAATGATTAATGATTAGGATTAATTCCAAAGTATGGACACAGCCATCAGTAGATATGAAGTATTGTACTTAAATCTGCAGTGGTTTTTACCATGAGATGCACTGCATAGCTGTGAGTGAAATGTATAGACGATTGAAGTGGCGTCTTTAATTTGGTTACAAACATTTTGGGACAATCATCAATGTGTGAAATATGGTTGTCTAATATTTTACCTTTGGAATATATATCTGAGGTGTTCAATGACATGTGGTCCATAAAATCCATTTGAAGCACGAGTTAAATTGTAAGTTCAACCCTGGTCCCGACCCTTTCGTGAACCTTAACCCTAAACCTCATCTAGAACTTAAGGGAATAAGTATCGGGGTGGGTATTCAATTCGATACTTTGCTTAAGCCCATCTGCACTAGTTTGGCCAGGGGGGATTAGACCTCCCTGCAAGATCACTGACAGGTGGTTATCCCATCGAATCAGCTCTCAATTAACAAAAGAAAAAGAGGATCATGGGGGATTAGGCACTGATTAGGCACTGTTTGCTATATAGAGGGCGCAAGTAGCTATAAGTAGTGCAGTGGGGATTTAAGTAAGATTTTTGATTAGCATTTGGCTTACCTTAGTAAAATGTCTGTACTCGTATTCAAATCGCATTTAAGCAATTTACTTTCGCAAACAAACTTAACGGCAAAATACTTACTGATAAAGCATTATGGCATCACAGGGTCAATCAAAAGTAATACGCAATTAACGCGTTGCATTAAATGCCGCTAATATAACTGCACGCAGCTTATGATGACCGCGTATAAAAATGCCTGCCAATCAATGCTTCCAAAATAATTGGCTTAAGTCAGCTAGGGAGCTGTCTTAAATTTACGGTAAAGTACTTAGCCAGAAGCATCAAGTATTTTATCTAAGCCACAAACTGAGTAGAATACTCCTCTTTCTAATTTAAGTATTGAATTAAATACCGGCCCTGATCACCTTCTGTTTGACGAGGATCCAGGTGATATACTTTAGGAAAATTGATTTTTGCAATCAGTATAGCACAATATCATTTGTTCAACTTGTTTTGTATCTTGAGTTGCAAGACAGATAACAAACCGTCTTTATTTCTTTATTATTTCTTTATGTTAATTTAGCAGTACTTTAAATATGAGCGAGAGTATTTAAAAAATTGCAGTTTTCAAAACTGTCATTTGTTTATATTTTGTCATTGCTCTTTAAGAGAACTTCAAAAGAAAAAAAAATGGAATTTGCTTTCAAATGTACTTAAAACACGGTGTTAGTACTATCTGTAACAAGGAGTGATAATCCATAATATTGGGCATTATTAATATAAATTTATTGCAAAGAGATATAAAGTGCAATGAACTATGAGAGAAAAGCATGTAGGTATTTGGCTGAATAGAATGAGCATGGCTACATGTCTTTGGGACAGAGTACACTATGTGCAACTTTTGTTTATATGAAAAAAGAAATTTGATACAATGTAACATGGATGAAAAGTATTTACAAATAGCATTTGATATTGCTCAATGTTAATTGTCAATGATCAAGCCCTGATTCACTTTCATCTTGTAATGGAAAAAGTTGGAAACACCTAACAATGTAAACTATGTTTTGAAGACGCAGTTAACATGTTCCATCTGTTGTTGATTTGCAATTTTTTGAATGTCCCTCTTTTAGTAAGATTTCTTTTTCATTCATTTTCTTACTATCTATTTGGTCTTTGCTCACTAAGCCTTGTGTCAATTATGATATCTTTGAGACACTGCAACAAGTTTCTTTTGAATATTCTTTCCAAAAAATCCACCTGCATGTATTTACGAGAAAAAGTGTCCGGTCATAAAAGTCCATTTACATGTGTTTTTGTGGCTTTCATATTTGTACAGATGTAATGTGGATTCACCCTTACAATTAAAACTGCCAACTGTAATAAAATGAAATGTTTAAGCATTTCCATGTAATGGGTGAAAAATCCTGCCTTAGCATTCAATACAATACAGTGTATTCGGGCAAAGGATGAGAGGCAGCATCTCAAAAACCTTCGCTGACATCTTATTAAAACACCTGCCAATTTTGCGACCTCCATTTTCATGGGATGTTCACTGACTTTAATACGATAATGACAGTTTTGTTTAATAGACGCTGCCTAGTTAGCAATTTTGTTTGTTGTGCCATGTGCAGAGAAAATGTTATGTCCCTGGAAAACAATGACAGCCAAGATTTCAAAATTGAAGCGAAAAAATGTATTCTTGATTTTGATCCTTTCTTGAAAAGTTTGTAATGCAGGAGGGAAAAGTTTATTTAGGATGTTGGCCTTTTATTAGATTTCAATTATGTACTCAAGAGTATCCTCTTCATTTACTTATATTATCCATCCTACTCACCAAATGAACTGCATAGCACATACGATGTGCATTTAGCTATGAATTCAGATAAAGTTTTAGAAAAGTTTCATTGTGCCATGAGAAAGAATCGGCCATCATAAAATATCTAGGATGAAAAATATGATTTAATTGAGATTTGAGAATCTAATAAATGCTTTATGTGAAATGCAATTATGTTTTGTTGCTTCGTTATGTTTATGGAAGTCAAGTAGAACTGGATGAGATGTGAGCTAAATATGTATAGAAGGCATATTATGAGTGAGTAAAGATGACAATAATGAGAAAAAAGCATTATTATAAATGAGATATGATATTACCTTTTCATGGATAAAATAAGCAAGAAAAAAAAATCGGTCCAGCTCAATTGCCTCAATAAATTAAAGCATCCCAAACTTTAAAAACTGCAAATCATATCAGTATATATTTTGTTATTGAAAAATTGCATTTCTCTCATCTGATATAACTTTTCTGCTTTCCCTTTTAGTAGGAGACCAGCCTGTAGGTCCCGTAACCAATCTCTGGGAACAAAGGTTTGCAAGTGTTTTTTTGTTCCCTGATGAATACCGAACAATTTTGACTTGGGCTGCCCCCTTGAAAATCCCGGGCATTTTCGTGAGGGGTCAACAAAGGTCACACAGGAATAAAAATTCAAATAGTTCCAATCGTGTCAATATGCATAGCAAATTACTCGTCTGGTCATGAGGATTCCAAAAATATAAAGTTTGATATGCCTCCGACCTTAAATGAGGGCGCTATGGTAAAAAAAAGGTCAATGCACATTAGAAATTCACCAACACAGTTAACATTGTCCGATTCTAATGATTTTAGGGTCTAATAATATGTTTTCTGACATGGCAAATTCAACTATACAACTTTCAAAAGTAAAAGTGCTTACCTTGACCATGTACATTTAAAATGGCTGCCGTTTCGGTGACAAACATCTAACAACTTCTTATCCATGGGTTTGGGGGAAATTTCAAGGTTATGGCAACCACTTTTGATTTTAAAAGTTGCTTAGTTAAATTTGTTATGTCAGAAAACATTATTAGACACTAAAATCATTAGAATCGGACAATGTTAACTGTGTTGGTGAATTTCTAAAGTGCATTGACCTTTTTGACCAAAGCGCCCTCATTTAAGGTCGGAGGTATAACAACCTATACATTTTTGGAATCCTAGTGACCAGACGAGTAATTTAATTGTGATTTAATAAGGTTCTCTGTGTTGGTGAATTTGACCACCAGTCAAAAGTGTGTTGACCTTATAACGTTTTTGACCATAGCGCCCTCATTTAAGGTCGGAGGTATAGCAAACTATACATTTTTGGAATCCTCATGACCAGACGAGTAATTTGATATGCATATTGACATGATTGGAACTATTTGAATTTTTATTCCTGTGTGACCTTTGTTGACCCCTCACGAAAATGCCCGGGATTCTCAAGGGGGCAGCCCAAGTCAAAATTGTTCGGTATTCATCAGGGAACACAAAAACACTTTTAAACCTTTGTTCCCAGAGATTGGTCACGGGACCTACAGGCTGGTCTCCTACTATTTAATTTCCTTTTCCTTTCCTCTTCCTCTTCCTCTTTTTATGTTGACATGTGACAAACAATTTTGTAGAAAATGTTAAGTGGCTGAGTAATGAGCAGAGAAAGAAAAGGACAACCGGGTAAGGTTAATGTTATTCTACATGTATGTGTCATGACTTTCAAATATAATTTGTATTTATTTATTAAATCAAGCTTTTTGACAAACAATTTCTACAGCCCGAGAGTCGGACAAATAAAGATATCAAACAACTATCATTATAGTGTACACTAAGTGTTAAAGGAGATGTTTCACTGTTGTAGGTAGACATATCAAACTTAAATTAGTGTTATTTGGGGCTAATGGCAACAAAATAGATGGGCCTAGATGTTTGAATAAAACGATTGGGATTTGGGTATTAATTTGGTCTTTGCAGATCCAAATAACATCCCTAACAAAATTAATCATGCCACACATATCACATATCAAATATCAAAGACCATTTGTGCGTGTGTGTGTGACTTTGCTTCTGCAAAAAGCATATGCAATGCATCTCATTTGATACATTCAATTCATTCTCTCACTTTATTATTTTTGTGCAAGTCGATTTTTGGAAACGCTTTACCTTCTAGTCTTTAATAATTTTCAGAGAATACGTGCCTCATCTGAGTGGCATCGTCAGTTGTCATTCTTTTCAAACGTAAAAAACAAATAATAACCACTGACGGCGAGGAGGGGGAGATGGAGGGGGGGGGGGGGTGTCTGAACGAGCCTTAAAAATGGGGTTCTCAGAGCCATCTTTACACAGAGTGGCTTGGTTTGAGTTTGTCACTAACAACAAGGCGCAATTTTGTCCATGCTTTTTGTTTGGTCTTTAAATGGTACATCACCCGCCCCCTCCTCCCTTCCACCCCGCCCCTCCTCCCTCCAACCCCGCCCCTCCTCCCACCCACCCCGCCCCTCCTCCCTCCCCGCCCCTCCTCCCTCCCACCCTGCCCCTCCTCCTAGTCTGCAGGCACAGACCCTAATTTGACACTTTATCAACAAATCATTGTGCCTTGAGAGAAGTCTAGCCCAGCTACCTACTGGTTGTGTCAGGAGAGCTACAGTACATGGCCCATGGTAGTCTTTTAGTGCAGACTCACTTTTACGACTGACCAGGGTTTGTGCTTGCAGACTATACAGACCCTGTGTCAGGAGAGCTACAGTACATGGCCTATAGTAGTCTTTTAGTGCAGACTCACTTTTACGACTGACCAGGGTTTGTGTGTCAGGAGAGCTACAGTACATGGCTTATGGTAGTCTTTTAGTGCAGACTCACTTTTACGACTGACCAGGGTTTGTGCTTGCAGACTACCCTCCTCCCTACCACCCCGCCCCTGCTCCCTCCCCGCCCCTCCTCCCTGCCATGTCAGGTGTAGACACATGCAAACAATGTCCAGGACTATTATGACACTTGTGACCAATAGGGTTGCGTACGTGCCAGGATGCTTGCCAGTAACTTTCGGAGTTGAAATCCCCTATTGGGCAATCGCTATTTGGCCTGTTCCAGAATTATATAGTCATAGATAAATATAATACCTCAAAGACGGTTAATGCATTACTAGAATCCTAAACATCGCAAAAGGTCATTATAAAGAGCTATATATTTGACTGAATCGACACCCGCTATCATTTGATAGTAAATTGCAATGCAGATATCTAGAGGGTGATTATATCGTTGTGTGAGAAATTCACTTTTTAGATAACAATCATGTATCCTTATTTTAATATTGGGAATGCTGCAATATTCAACAGATTTCCTTGTGGCAAAGGCTGCATTGTTGTCATTGTGGGACTGATTTCAATGATATTTGGGACATGTACTGCTGCTACAGATATGTCGTTATGCAACCAGACGAAATCAATGCCTTGTGTATTGAGATATGGAGAGACTAGGAAAGTGTGTCCTGGAGATGGTGTTTATACAAACATGACATTGATAGTTGATCTAAACATTATCCCTCAAAATGTCTCTATTTTGGTGCTGGAATACCAATTTTCAAAGGGTCCAGTTGTATCAGGTCGGTACCATAATAATGGAAACGAACACATCGACCGATGGACAAATGGAATCTCCTTCCAAGGAAACACCATGACCTATGAGTTATGGAACTCTGAGATAAAATCCAAAGATGAGTTCTATTGTCAAATTGCGATTGATATTGGAGGAGAGGAGTTTATATCAAAATTCTTTAAATGGTTTGATGTTCACAGCCGCAACTGCATCTCTAAGCCTCCAAATATAAATGACATGACAGAGCGAGATCTAGGAGGTCAGTTGAATAACACGAGTGCTTCGATTAATGCTCAGGCTTCTGAAATAGCAGAGCTAATGAACTTTCGATTACTACACTTGTTTTCACAACTAGCAAATGATACAGAGGGGTCCATTCAGAGAGCTGTGAACGAAGGAATGAAAAATGTGACAACAAAGCTAGACACTCAAAATAACAGGCTGGTTGACTTCAACAAAATGGAGGTCGCTCACATCGCTGTTCTTGTTCTAGTGCTCATTATAAGTTGTTTTATAACGGCAAAAATCTTTATACCTCTACGAGTACAGAAAAGTACTTTTGATCGTTCTACAGTGCGTTCTCAGTCTTCTTCCAGTCTTGCCAACAGGAATCAAGACTTGCCCTCCCCTAACAAGTCGTTGCTCAATCTAAATCCCTCAAATGGGGACCGTAAGATCCCTGATGCGATATTACAGAAGTATACGAATGGACGTCCATCTGCAGATGATGAGCAGCACTGTAATATCGAGATGAATTGCTGTTTAACGAACCCAAAATATATCTTGGCAGCTCACGATTGCTAGTAACTTGCTATGTTTCAAATAAGGCCCAAAAAAAATCATTTGGTTGTCCTCGACCGCCCGCTCGTCATTTTCGGGCCGCTCGCATTTTTTTTTTTTTTTTTATATATATATTTTTTTTAATTCATTTTTTTTTTTTTAATTTTTTTTTTTTAATTTTTTTTTAATTTAATTGTTTTGGGGGAGCAATCTTAAATGCCAAACACACCATTTTATGCATTTGCAAGGATCAAAATGCGTCCCGTTGCCAGTTTTGTCTTTTCAGTACGCACTTAGGTATTTATTAAACTTGCCATTTTTATTTTTCTATGTCAAAATGCCGTTCATTCAAATCAGGTTCTGAGTATTCTTAAACTCATTTTAAAGCCCATCTGTACTAGTTTACAGGAGGGATTAGACCACCCTTCAAGGTCACTGGACAGGTGGTTATCTCATCAAATCAGCTCTCAGTTAATATAAGATAAAGAGGATCATGGGGGACCAATGGTCACCGATTAGGCATTGTTTGCTACATAGAGGGCCTGTGTTGGTCTTGATATTCATTGTACATTAAACTAGTCTTTTACCATATTAAAGTGTTTTATAGACTGTGTTTGTTTAAATGCTTGACAATCCCAATGATTTTTTTTTATGGAAAAAAAAATATTTATAAAAATTTTAAAAATGGGGGGAAAAAAAAAAAAAAAAAAAAGACACACAAAAAATGAAGTTGAAAAAAAAAAAAAAAAAATCCGCCCACCCACCCGCCCCTACTCCAGAAAAGCAATCGAGGACAACCAAACAATTTTTTTTTTGGCCTAAGTCTGATGATAATTTTTTCTTTCTTTCTAAATGCTGATTAGGCTTTAGATAGTGTAGATACAAAATAAATTATTAATGACTTATTTTTTGTCCAGCATTTACTTATATCCGACTAATTATATGTAATCGTATATATAATGTACACATAACAGTACAAAGTTGTTTGAAATGACCTTGTTCTCCTGCTTAAAGGTAGAGACCAGTTATGGTCATGCGATTGCATTGTGAAAGAAACGTTGTGGAATCGATCAGAAAAGGTTGATCATCTAGCATCAAGCATCTGCAAGGTTCTGGAATCATCAAAATGATAAGAAACTTGGCCCATTCTTCGTAAAGTTACAAGCACTATACACAGAAAGATGTACATGGGACTACCCTATATCTCTCACAGACCATGAGAGAAACAAATTTACCAAATATATGAATTAGTAGGCAGTTTCCCGGCAAATTTGTTATCATCATGTATTAGTCAAAACAAATTCTTTCACATGATTGGTAATGAGAGCTTCCATTTCATTTTTTGAAATTGGGGCGTTTCCAATACTGGTCTTTACCTTTAACTTTATGTGAGGAAAAAAGGGAACTCTGCAAGCAATGAAGCTTACACTTCTGCTACATGTACTCTATCTCGATCTCCTCTTATAGGAGGGAATGTTACTCATGGGAGCATTAAATTGCACAAAACTATCTTGATACCACATAAATATGTTGGTCGAAGAATTATGTATATTGCTTATTCAACTACAATCTTTCGGACACTTCTCCTTAGATGTGGAGATATCCTGAAAAGGTGCAATATTAAACTGTCTTATAGAAACAGTAAATATGGCTATATATCGGACGACCTGTGCTCGAGTATGCTTGTCAAGTCTTTAACGGCTCTCCGATAAAAAGGCAGGAGTACCAACTAGAAACAATTCTGAAAAGAGCATGTAAAATTATACTCGATAATAATTATATATCTTACACTGTAGCCCCATATTACAAATTAATGCAGTGAAGTTCATGTTATATATATTACATAACAAATGCAGCAAAATCTATTTTATATTCTACTTTAAATATAACTGGTACATTACTTTACGGGTATACATTATGCAATATGTGTTTTTTCCCTATCCTTGTATATTTTGAAATTGTTTCTATCTAATCAGGTCAAGTTATGTCAGGCATATTTTATCATACATCATAGACCATGATCATTTTTGTTGAATAGTGAACCCCTTTTACTTGTTTTGGTGATATTCATGTAAACGTTTTAAAAAATGCAATCTTTTTAATAGCGAAATTTTTCTAATAGCATTTACAGTTTTTTGGGGGGATGCTGTAATTTATTTAGGCAATAAAGCTGAATTCTTGTGACATTTAAAAGGATATCTTTTATATGTTCGCTGTTATTTTTAGTGTATGATTCGATTTAATCATCTTTAAGCTCTTTAATGCTATAAGTGTAAATTATGGTTATATTTCATGCGATACATATAAATGTATTTTGTTACATTTACTACCATGTATGTACAAATTAATGTGTGAATCAGCCACCGGCTGCAAGGCATGTTGAAATAAAAACTTTATTGATTTGAATTGGTTTCTAACTGTTATGAGCGAGCGAGGAAAAAAAGACACTTAAGTTTCCTTTAAAAAAATGTTCTTCTAATCCTTGCCTCTTCATATTTTATTTCTCTCATCTCATATACCTTTTCTGCTCTCCCCTTCGTTCGTTTCCTTTTCATTTCCTCTTCCTTTTTCTATTTTGACATGTGACAAACAATTGTAATGAGCATAGAAAAATAAGGAAATCCGGGTAAGTATAGGCCAGACAATCAAATGCTGGGAGTTGTTATTTTTATCACTATAGTGATAAAAATAACAACTCCCAGCATTTACAGTTCAAACAACCCATCTATTGAACGATAAAAAAATCCAGAATAAATCAGCAATTTTCTCTCAAAATACGATTCCCATACCAGAGCTCAAGATTAGCAGATTATCCATCAAAAGTACCACTTCAAATGATTCCCCATCACTGGTAATAACTATTATTCCTGGTTTCTCATAACTGATTACAATTATATTGTTATTCTACATGTGTGTGTCATGACTTTAATTTTTTTTAAATCTTTTTATCAAATCAATCTTTTTGACAAACAATGACATTTTACAGCCAAAGAGACTTAATATAGAACCTAAACAAATTATGGTGTAAACGAAGTGGTGTTAAAAGGGGATGTTTCACTGTTGTAGGTCGATATATCACACTTAAATTAGTGTCATTTGGGGCTAATGGCAACAAACTAGATGGGCCTAGAACTTTAAAAAAACAAAATTGTTATGAGTTTGTTGTGAAACACGTCAGATACTCACTGCTTCATCCAGAATGAAAATCGCACCTGTAATAATGAGAAATTATGTCAACCGTAGGACTGAATTGCTGATCTTCATTGTTAGTGAAGAATAACTGGATACTGGTAAAATGAATACAACTACATTATCAAATTGACATCATTATCATTCATAGTGCATGTAAAATTGTCAGTAAATCTTTTACAATTTCGTTTTTTAATTAAAATTTCTAATAACAGTTCCATGCAGGGATTTTTTGTTATTGTGCATGGGGACATAATTTTCAATGCAAAACATTGCTATGGAATCTTTTTTATCATAAAAGAAGGGATCTTATCATGAATTTGAATCGGTATCACTAACAGGTGTTTAAAGGGCCCATGACATCGAAATACAAGTGTAATCCGGTTGGTGTGCAGTCTTGCATACATCTCATATTTTGATATGTAAACTTCTGAATTTGTTTCATAGATTTCTAAAAAATTTTGAAATATTTGTTTTTCAAACTTGCTAAGATCCACCCAAAAAAAATCCAGGGGGGCGTTTCATGAAACATTAGGGACTTTTAGATTTGCACGTCGACAGCTTTGACTGCAACGTTTGACGTCATTTTAAGGCACTGCGCATGCGTTACGTCGTCTCAGTCCACGATGGAGAATGCGTCAACCTTGATTTTCCTAAATCTAGTACATACATACATACACATTGATATTTATATAGCGCCTTTACATGCTCAAGGTACTAGTATGCCGCGTGCGCATAAAATATACAGTTCCTCAGGTAGACAAAGGAACATCCCTTCCCTGCTATTATGTAAAAATATGTAGAACAGGTGTCACATGCATATTCACCTGTTAAACACATTTTTACATAATAGCAGTGAAGGGATATTCTTTTGTTGAAGGTAGAATGAGGAACTGTATATTTTGTCCTCTTTCTTTGTCTGCGAAGTTCATAGTGTTACTGCCTGCATGCATGTATATCGTCGAGTGCAATCTAAAAGATTGCTAATTGTAGTCAACATGGGCAGTTAAGTACGTTGACACGCATGATCAGTGAGTCGGCGTTCGTCGTGTTCTTTTCCACTCAATCTAAAAGTCCCTAATTAGTCGGTGGTTTTCATCGACTAATATCATGTTCACCGACAATTTAGTCAGCGCTGACTAAATTTGACCAATCACAGGCCTGGAAAATAGTCGGTGACAAAAGAATTGTCGGTGAACATGATATTAGTCGGTGAAAACCACCGAATAATTGTTTCATGAAACGCCCCCAAGATCTCATTCCCATTGTGACATCATCTGTCAGTCATCAAAGAGCAAACTTGAGAAAGTGGCATGTAACTTTGCCAAAGTTGACCACCTGTTACAATACCACAAACAATAGCAACATATAAGTTGCTATGTCAGACATGTCAGACTAAACTAATATTCTAGAATAGACAATGGTATGTAATTTCCCCCAGCGTAGCACACGTTCATAATAGAATTGCATGCTTCCATGTACAATACATCACCATTGCTTTTGTCTTCCTGGTGATGCTACAGCATGTCTGACATAGCAACTTGTATGTTGCCATTGTATTACTTCGGAGAGGACTTCAAGCCCTCGGTCCCCTGGTTGCTTTTACTTCCAATCATAATACATGCTTTCTTGGCAGTCAGGTAACAATAGAAAACAATAATCTCAAGGTCTGATAAAAATAAGCAATCAAACTTTCAAGAAACATTTAAAGAAATACCATTTGAACAATGCCCTCTGTAACTATTTGTAAAGAATAAGCCTCAAAGGTCTTTGAAACCCTTAAGCTGACACGCCGTGAATTCCCCCATTGGGCAATCGCAGTTTGGTAAGTCCAAGAAATTATAACAATATAGATATATTGACTGCTATGAGAGCATTCTTATTCGATACCAATGATTTACAAATGTTACTGTATAATGCTTGGATTTTCCGGGGAGGTTTTTTTCACTTTTTCGTAAATTACACCTTTTTTTTTCTTTCTGTCCTCAAATACTTTATTGCTCATAACGCCCCCAGGGAGTGCGATACTCAGATTTGGTTTGGATGGGGTACGATGCACCTGAAGCGTCTCAACCTATACCCAGTTTTAAGGGTCAAATTTAGCAGAAAATGGTACCTATTATAAGGGGCTTCCATTCAAAACGCAACCCATGCTTATAGGGTTTCGCTGTATGATTAACACTTTCACATACCTTAATCCCTTTATTTACCTATAAACAGCTTTCCCAGTTTCAGCTCTATTTGTTTTGCCTCTAATTTCGTTTATACCAGGGCATGTGAGTTAAAGTCTCACCTCCCTGTTTATACGTTGCATGCTTTCTTATACTTCCCATTGTACTCAAATTAATGATATTGATGAATTTGTGCGAAGATCGGCGTGGACTTTGGTTGAAAAAGAAATGATTTCAATTATTTATGCGGGATTTTGCATCTGGATTTTCACTCTAGCGAGATTATGGGTGAGATATCATCTTGAAGAAAATAGTAACCCATGTTTATGGCCAAGATCTGAAAAGTGGGGGCACTTGGATTTTGCAGCACCATATCCCGTGTTTAGGGATTTCTTGCAAATTGAAAAAAACTTATTAAAGCGGCACATATATCGTACAGCTGACTACCTGGTTTCGTCGTCCTCGAGTCCGAAATACCCGCTCATCATCATCCATCTGGCTCACTCTACTCAGTTTCTTTCTAAGAAACGTGCTAGCCTTGTTTTTCCCATCCGCCCTGCATGCTGCAAATTGTGGAACCAGCTACCTACTGCTCTGCCTGTTGACCACTTCAAGCAATTACTAAAGTCACATCTATTGTGCTAGAAATTAGTACTCCTTTTTTTTACCAGCCTACATGATCTCTGAAAAATAACTAACTTTGTTTATAATTGGCCCAAACATTGTGGAGCGGTGTGTGCAGCGCTCTGCATGTCACCACAAGGAAAAGGCGCTATATCCCCCCCCCCTTCCCCTTTTCTCTCCATCATTCACAGGTGTTACAAATAAATATTTAAAAATTAACATTCAACCCCATTCAACAGATAAGTCAGAGATTGATAATTCCATACTATAATTGTAGGCTACATAATATACGACTCATATGAAACCATTCAACATTATTATAGTTAAGTGTATTTTAAGATCACTTCGAATTAACGTATTGAATATACAAAAGAAAATAAACACCTTTAGCATCAAAAGGCACCCATGAATTGGAACTTATGTAAAAGACAGACAAAAACAAACAAACAAATAAGCATATACTTAGTCTTTAGATAAAAACAAACAAACAAACAATATATAAAATATATTTTGAATGATTGATTGATACCGTATTAGGCGAATAGGCCTATACCCCCCCCCCCCCCTGGATTACGCCACTGTTTAATAATAGGCCTATAGCCAGCGATTCAGCGATACAGGATTATTATTCATAATAATATAATATTCTTCCGTTCGTGTAACAACTTCCTTTTTTTTAAACAGCATATGAGCAGCCCGACCCGGCCGACTATCATATTTTTATAGTAGGCTTAGTTTATAGTGTAAAACAATTTTTTTTTTTTTCACAATCTACGAAAAATACAGAGGGGGCGGCGCCGAGCCGATCCGAAGCTCCAAATAATATAGCGCCATCTGCGCTGCTGATATCAAATCAAGATATCCAATATGGCAGCCCACTAGCATCTATCGTGGCACAAACGATTTACAGAACAAATCCACAATAATCGTGACAATTACAGAGGTAGCTATAAAGATTGTTTATTTAATATCTAAATAAGAATAAAGTAAAGTATAAAATGTAATTTTTATTGATATGTGATGTTGTTAAATTTGTGTATTGGACGCGTTTCTTAGCTTGCTCTAGCTGTGTTTGCGTTGGAATTGCCTTCACTTTGTGCTAGCCTAGTCCCAACTCGGCGTTGACCTATCAACATCATCGGGAATCCAATTCTGTCTGAATAATAATCCCATGAAATGTGATACATGTATCTCTAACCTAATTCCGAAATATGGAGATTAATCTGCTCATTCATTTGACACCTCATTTATTGAGAATCACCTTCAGGCGCACCCGATGTTGTGTCCTAAAATCATTCCCGTAGTAGGGTGTCTGATCGCGCACCCGATGTTGTGTGCTAAAATTCTTCCCATAGAGATTACACGCATCCCTATGCAGCCTACGTGCATTGCGCGACCATGCAAAAAAAGTCAATTTTTTTTTTCAAATCGAGATTCAAACCTTTATCAGTTGTGATCCTGAAGGTGATAATCAATGAATGAGGTGTCATATGAAAGAGCAGGTGAATTCCAATATTTCCAAAGGGGCGTAGCCCCCGAAATTCTAAAAATATCTTGGTCAAAACAGCAATTTAAACATTGTGTCCTGGCTAACTCTGAGGTTTGTCACTTTTGAGATATGACGCCCCGATCGATAAGTAGTCCCAGTCCTAAGGAACAATTCTATGTGATTATATTTTCGCTAGCCCCAGGGATCACAACTGATAACAGTTTAAAAATACCCTTCTCGCTATTTGGTGGATCAGCTAATTAGGAGGCGTGCGCTCCGCTCAGTCCAAACCATGGTTACATCGCGTAACATCTCCGCGCACGAACGAAACCCCAAATTCAATTACACATTATAGTGACTGAAATTATGGTTGGCAATTCCCTCGATAAACCCGGAAGTGAATACACGTTATAGTCAATGGCAATATCGCGGAGACAACGTGCGTTGTCTCCGCGATATTGCCATTGACTATAACGTGCATTCACTTCCGGGTTTATTGTGCGACGAACGCCAACCATACTAGTCAATCGCACATGTCGCGGAGACAGCGTAGCTCAAGCTGCAAGTCGCGGATTGGCTTAGCAGCATGCGTACGATATGCATACGCTTGCATATCGCGCGATACAGCTGTTTGGCTAAATTTAGCAAAACAACATCACTCTGCGTGGACGTCTTTTTCGTCGATTTTGACCAAAATGATATGAATATACCAGCGTGTTGGAGGGGCTGTAACTTTTGATAGAAACATCGGTGAGACTTGAAATTTGAAATGTATTATTCTGATAACATTTTTTATTCAAATATCAAACAAAAATGGTGAAAAACGATCCCAAATTGAAAATTAAAAAATTGTTCAGACACCCTACCCGTAGAGATATGCACGCATCCCTATGCAGTCTACGTGCATTGCGCGATTATGCAAAATTGGTCGATGTTTTTTTACCAAATCGAGATTCAAACCTTTGAACCTTTCCTTGTGATCCCGAAGGTGATGCTCAATAAATTAGGTGTCATATGAAAGAGTAAGTTAATTTCTATATTTCCAAAGGGGCGTCATCTCGTAACTCTAAAAATATTTTGGTCAAAACAGCGATTTAAACAACATTGTTTCCATCGTAGCTCTGAGATTTGCAACTTTTTAGACGCCCGGAGCATTAAGTAGTCCCAGCATCATTACAGTTCGAAAATACTCTTCCTCCTATTTTGGCGTGACTCTGCTCAGCCTAAATCCATGGTGACGATGTCAATGTCAATGTCTTTCTATTAATTTTGAATTACCATACCCCCCCCCCCCCCCAGAGCTACTAAGTGTCACGCATTAGGCGTGACGTCACGCATTTGGAGGGTCTGAAAACGGCTCTCACGCACGGCGCGCGCTAGATTAAAAAAAAACGCCATACCTATACATGTGTTATACCCTCGCTCGCGCGCCGAAAAATGAAAATGTCACGCATTGCCGATCTTTTACCTTGGCGTCTATGCCCCCCCCCCCTTCCTCGTACTCTCTTACTGTCATTCTTTCGCTATCTCAGGTCCTGTGTAGATTCACAGTCCGCATCTGCCTCGGGAGCTAGCTGAAGAAAACTCCCAGCCATGTTCCTGTACGCACTCACTCTTCAGCGTGCCACGGGCATCGTCCAGTGTATACATGGCAACTTTGCTGGCACCAAGCAGCAGGAGTTGGTGGTTGGGCGTGGCAAGCTCCTGGAGCTGATCAAGATTGATCCCAATACTGGCAAGCTGTACACGGTGCTGAGTCACGAGGTCTTTGGTATCATCAGGACCTTGATGCCATTCAGGCTTACAGGAGGGAGTAAAGGTGAGTTGGTTTCTGCTGTCAGTCCCACGGAGATATGCAATAGGTACTCTGTGCAAGTGCCCGGTAGGAAATTCAAAATCAAAATCAAAAGTTCCCAATAGACTTATGAGTACATGGATGTGAAAACATAATTATTCATTTTGCAAATAGACAAAGAATATTGCATCACAAAGTATTATAAAAACACTTATCTTTTTTTGATTTACAAATTAGAAATCAATTCGCTGCATTACTAATGATGGTTCCAGGTCCATGATATAATGAACTAAACCTACCAGTAGCTTATGTTGAGAGAAGTGTGTGCAGCAATGATGTCTAATATATCTGTTTTAATTCCATATATCACCGTGATGACTACTTTCACTGCTGAGCTGCACTACTTTATCCCACAAGGCAGTTGGTATCCAAAAATATATATCTTCTGTATTCCTTTGAATATTATGAGACTTGGACTTCATTGCCAACAGCTCTTTTTGCACACCTAAAAATACAAACCCTGAAACTGTTAACTAAGCCTGAGTCGGTAGGGTCTCTCACACCGAATCAGTGTTCATAATTTTTTTGTTTATTATTTATATATTTTGATCATGAAAAAAGAAATTGTTGCTCATCAGGATTTATTAGAATACCTGTGGTGATCACACTGGTGATGATAAATGTTTATGTTTCAATGGCTTTCTTGTTTTCAACATAGTGGCACTCATGTTTTTTTGTCTGTTTTGTTTTTGAACAGATTTCATAGTGGTTGGTTCAGACTCTGGTAGGATCATCATTCTTGAATACAATGCTGCTAAGAACTGTCTTGATCGGGTAAGCTGAAGTAATTGGTAAAGGTAGATTTTCTTTTAATATTAAAAAATAGTTATTTTGAACCTCAACATATTGCCAATTTCAGGATTTTAAAGCTTATTTCCCCTTCTAAGATTCCTGGCATCAAATGCACTATGAACAGGCAACAAAAATGGACATAGCATGTCCAGAAATGTTTGCCCTTTCTACTTGTATATGTGATATTTCCAGGGCTCTGAAAGTTATTGAGCCAAAGCACAAAGTTTAGAATGATTGCCTACAGAACCCTTCACTTTCTATATGAGCAGATCTTTGTAAATTACCTTGAGTATTCATGAGCATACATTATTGGGAAGGTATTGCTCATAATTTCTAGAAGCAATGACTATTATTTAAAGGATCTTTTTGCATTCCAGATTATATTGTCAGCTTGGAGCCATGTTAACTCATGTACTTAAACACAGAGTTAACGGCCTCCTGGTCTCAAACAGACAATATGCTGTATCTTCTTAAGTTTAACCATCTTCTTGCAATGGTATCTTCTACCCTCAAGGTCCATCAAGAGACGTTCGGAAAGAGCGGGTGCAGGCGCATCGTGCCAGGTCAGTTCCTAGCAGTAGACCCCAAGGGTCGTGCCGTCATGGTTGGTGCCTTGGAGAAGCAGAAGCTTGTGTACATCCTCAACAGAGATGCCCAGGCCAGGCTCACCATCTCGTCCCCTCTGGAAGCCCACAAATCAAACACCTTCTCCTTCCACATTGTAGGGGTGGATGTGGGCTTTGAGAACCCCATGTTTGCATGCCTGGAGATTGACTATGAGGTGAGTATCACTATCATTGTGGTGGTGGTTATTTTACCAGATTGCTAAGAAAGCATAAATGCTTTTTATAAGCAACCAGACGGCCGACGACTTGAGGTCCTCTCCAAGGGACCTGGTAATGAGAATTAATGCCATAGGGTGGTATTCTCGAAAGCGGCCTAAGTTAAACCTGGCCTAAGTTAAACCGTGGTTTAGTTAGGCCAGGCTTAACTTAGGCCGCTGACCTAAGTCATTTTCATTTCTCGAAAGGTGGTCTAACTGATCCATGGTTTAAACCTGGCCTAAGTTAGTCCATGGATTATTCACCATGGTTACGGTTTCTGCACATGCTCAGTACCGAAGCTGCGACGTCACAATGCACTAAGACAATGGATGCGTGCAGTAGGGAGAGGATGCATCACCTCGACAACTTGAGCAATCTGACGTCACAATGCACTAAGACAATGGGCTAAGACAATGTATGCGCGCTGAGTGTGGAGAGGATGCATCACCTCGACAACTTGAGCAATATGACGTCCAGGGACGGCGGAGCGACTTCCAAAGCGGGGGGCAGCACCAACAAAAAGGGCACTTGCTGGAATTGTATCATTGTTAAAAGGGAAATTATCAGAGATGAAAAGGGTCACATATCGCACCTGAAAAGGGGCATTGAACATATTTTAAACGGGGCACTTATGAGAATGAAAAATAGGCACTTATAATAAAGGAAATGTGCTTTTGTTGAAATAAAAGGGGCACCGATAATTTTGTTAATAGGGGCACCTCTCAGATTTAAATAGGGCAATAATCAGAGGTGAAGGGGCACTTCTGAAAAGTGAAAAGGGGCACTTATTGCAAAGGAAAATGAAAACTTGTCAAAGGAAAAGGGGCGCGTGTCAAAATTAAAGGGGCACTTATCAGAGGTGAAAAGGGGAAGGGGCACTTTTCCTATGGAAAAAGGGGCACTTCTTACAAAGTTAAAAGGGAACTTTCCTATATAAAAAGGGGCATTTGAAAAAAGGGGCACTGTCAACCCCCCCCCCCCCAACTCTTTCTCCCTATCTCCATCTCTCTCTCTCTCTCACACACACACACACACTATCTCACATCATTGTTTATTTCTCTCACCATTAAATTGTTCTTTCTCATTTGGTTCCCTTTCTCTTTTACTCTATCTCTCTCTCTCTCTCGTTCGCTCTCTGTTCTCCCACTGTTCTATTTCAAGACTTTTTCCATGTATAATTCAATGAACCCAACAATATGCACACTTAAAATCAAAAGATATGAAAGGAATATTGTATATAACATATCAACAATTATGTTCAATTTATTTATTTTTCTTAAAACAGAAAAGATTGTAATTCATGATGAATACGATTATAAAATTGAAGGTCAAAATCAAATATTAAGCTCCAATAGCCTCATAATCTGCTACTTGAAACTATTAGAATTAAATGTTATGTATTTGTTACATCACCTACTCTAAAATTTTTTTAAACAAAGCATAGTCTACTTTTGAGCTGTGTTTCTTGTGCAGGGAATCTGTTATATGATGACTTGCACTATATTATAAAACACAATACAAAACATAATTTCTTAAATGACTTAAAATCACAATTTTTCCAGTGAAACAGTAAACATCTGATGTACATAAAAACATCCTTATGAGTAATTGTTCCTTTGTGGTTCACACACACAACAAGGACATATCAGGCTTATTATCAATGGTTGCTTGTTTGTTACCATAGCTTCATGTTATGAGGATTATAATACAAAAGGTTTTGATCCCCATGCAGTCACAGTTACAGCAGACGGAGTTTGGTTCATTGAATAGGCTAAGTAGAACTTCATAGTCCCCGCAAGTATGTCTGTTGTATGAAAAGAGAAAAGAATAAAAGGAAGCACATTGAAACCTATTTCTATTAAACATTAAATATGTCTTGCATGTACATTGTGACCAAAGTAGACTTACATGCACATTGTGGTAAAAGTGTAGTGCATAATCAGTTACATGAAAGTATTGATGGAAAAATGTGAATGAACAAATGTACCTGGGCATACAAACTACAGCCTACCTCTCAGAAATTCAGCAGCTCAGAAGTTCTCCTTCCTCTCTCTGAATTTGTCTTAATCATCAGGTTATTTGCCTTCATTTATTTTACTGAAGAAGAACATCATCCTGAAACAAAAATAAAAAGGTTTAGACCTCATTAAAATACCAAAGATCTACTCCATTGATAATTGGTCTTAGTTATAGTGTCAATCATATTCTAACTTAAAAAACAACAACTAACTTTCATGTAGGCAGTGACTAGGCACCCCCTCCCCACTCAGTTACTAGTAATCATTGATTTACAGAATGACTACCGGTATCTCTTTTAAAGTCAAGAACAAACATACACATTCTTGCAGTACTATCTCATAAATGTGCTTGCACCAAGTGCTACTTGCCATGTCATGGCCTAAGAAAGCCAACTTAGTCCCTTTCCTAAAATCAAGTCTAGAGGTCTACATCTTACTTAGATAACCAGCCGACAGTTGGCCTAACCTAGATGTAAACGCAGCCTGGAATGTAGATTTTACAAGGCCCTAATCGTTAGAGCCCAACTTTTCCATTTTAGTTCAATCTAACATTAGACCAAAGATTGTCTTTGTTTACGTTATCTCCCAAAATGAGCTTCGTGAAGGGGAAAAAAGTAAAATGAAAATTTACTGCACTGTACTGTACTGCAGTCTGTAGGTCTCTAAGTCTTATATGATCTAGAATTGTTAGTGGTAGGTTTGAGTTTTCTTCTGACCCAAATTTGAAAGTAGTTAATCAACTGTTGATTATTTGTGTCTTATTTTCAGAGATAGTTCCGCCCAAAAGTCTAGGCCAAGCTGTCACTGTCAGGAGTGACTGGTAGCCATGGCAATCAAGCTGAAGATATTAGCTCGTGCCGACGTAAAATGATAAAAGTTTGAGCGTAGATTGCACCTACATTCATCAGACAAACAAATTTTAAATCACTACATAATGTACCTTAAGACACATCTGCAGATTCATAAAATCAGCAGACCTTTTTAATAAAAATTGTATAAACATTATTTAGTTTACAAAAGTAAGACGTTATTACAGCATTACTCACCAGCAGACTTTCCAAGAAAAATGGAGTATCTATTTTTCCTGTTCAGGAAATGACTGGTGTTGGGCCAACTGGCTTGGAGACGCCTATGTGGGTGCAATCAATAGCACCAACCATATTAACGCCAGGGAAATGGCAGTAATTATAAAATTCATGTTGGGTCTGCACTCTGCAGGACTGCCTCTCTTGTTGAAAGAATTGAGATGTATTGCTCCGATCTCCTGGCAATGGCTATTGAGATGGACTTCACAAGGCGGGACACAGTAGCGTGGGAGAGGCCTTCTTTTTTCATCCCCATGCATCAATTGGAAAGAACCTGAAATAGCAGAAAATCAAGATGAAAAATATGTTGATATTTGATAAGAAATTACAATTTCTCTTTCTCTGTAGTTTACTAATAGAGTTATTAGACTAAGCTAGGTCTACTGTAACATTATCAGCAAATGTATATGTCAAAAAAGGAAGCTTCTGTCCATTTCCTTTCAATTCCTGTAAGACCTGTCAAGACTAGACTCTTATTGATGAAATTTAGATTTCTTGGGGAGGGGGGGGGGGGGGGGGGTGGTTATGAAAATCATCATCATCCTGTAGAAAATTATCCCACCAACAGCCACAACTAGCACTGCAGCTCAGGCAGAGGTGTTACCAGACCGAAATTTCTGTCTTTTTCGTTCATTAGCCTCTGATTTGGATAGGGTCGGCTCCTGAAAGAGATCCTACCCAAATCAGAGGCTAACGAACGAAAGAGACAGCCAGATCTAGTAGATCTAGGCCTAGCCCTAGGCCTAGTGCTAGTTCACTTTCAGGCAACAGCGTCTCGAAAATCCACTATAAAAGTAGTTTCTACGTCTAGCAATGATAATTTTAAGGTGGTGTTAAGGTGGTATATGCGTACGAAAGTACAATAGTGCCCAGAAAAAAATTACCCGGTAAGAAATTGCTCAATCTCAGGAAACGAAAATGTTAACCGACAATTATTTGCACGTATGGGACTGGTCTGCAATCACCATGAAAATTTACCAAGTTTCTCCCAAATTTATTCAGTTAAAAGCATTTTAGATTATCACCAGTACAGCAAAATGAAAGTAACAAAGATATTTTATTAGCTGGTGTAACTTTCATGAGCGCTTATCCGTGCAAAAGAGTGTAAATTGTTATCAAATATAGAAATTCAAATGCAAAACTTACCGTTCACTCTCTGCGGACACTCGATTTAACTAAAACGTGACGTCACGCGAAGTTAGGCCGAACTATGACGTATTTAAACCTGCCCTCTGAGCGGCCTAAAGTTAGGCCGAACTATGACGTATTTAAGCCTGGCTTATCTTTAGGCCACCTTCGAGAGTAGCAAAAAAGATAGTCCATGGTTTAAACCAGGTTTAGGCCACTGATTTAACTTAGGCCGCTTTCGAGAATACCACCCATAGAATATAAATGAAATGGTTGGCCTGTTTTACCTGACTGCTAAAAAAGCATGTGTATGCTAGTCAGGATAGCCATCAGACCGGTGGCTCTATTCTAAGTTCTCTCTGAGGGACTTGGTAATTTTGAATAATACCTTACCAAACGGCACTACTTGGTTTCAAATCCGGGACCTCCTGTCCATTGCATTTCTTTGATTTAGATGCTGAGGTGTAGTGGTTCATATTATCTAATCAATCAACTCTTACCTGATGTCTGTCCCTTAAACAAGCCTGTCATTGGTCATTATCTCTCTCTCTGTCAACACAGGCGATGCAGTCTGATAGGGGGGGGGGGGATTCCTGGAATTATGTAACCCCTTTACTGGTTGCTCAAATAAAGCTGTGGTAGTAATAGAGAGCCACTTTGGTGGATAGGAGCACCAAAAGACAATGTAATTAGTTTTAAAGGCATCATGTTTGACTGCTTCCATTAAGAATCTACTTACATATTCTCTACTCTGAGTATTTTAATGTTTAATTTCAGATAGCTTGAAAGCTATTTTGTTTAACCTATTCAATGACTGAGCTAAACAGAAATATTTTATTCAAAATTGAATAGTAAATGGTTTTATGTGATGTTTCACTGGATCGATTGCAGAGATGATGTACTTATGCTTCCGTGTTTCAGCTGATTCTCAGTGATTATACAACTTAGCATGCTGACCTGTACATCCTTCATCACTTGTATTTGTTTACAAATTTAATCATTCAACTTAATGCAGAGTCCTTACCATTTATTAAAATTAAGAATCTACTTATACATTCTTTATTTGTAATTCTAAGTTTCAGTAAAGCCTTGGGTCACAAATGCCATTACGAACTGCTACGAACGCTGTATGAACGATTTCCAGACAATGGAAATTCGGGAAGACAATGGAAAAACGGAGATTCGTACGAACCATCGTGACCATAGCATTAGCTTAAAGAGGGCTGAGGGATTATCAACTAGGTTGAATTACTTCAATGAAATATAATTTTTTGAAATTTTAATCTTGTATTTGTTATTTATAAACTTTTTCCTGTGGTTTGTTTTCCTGCTGTAATACAATAAATAAAATTGTCATATTAAGTGCACAAGTAATTTTTTACTACTTCTGTAGAAAGAAAGAAAAAAAAAAGAATTTTCAGCATCGTTTCTGTTTCGCTTGATTTAGACACTTCATACTTTTGATTAATAAACAGTTTTGTGAATGAAAATCACATACTGTCATGGCTGTCATAGAAAAGACCTGATTTAGGCAAAAATCTTAATATGGTAATTAGCCTGACAAAATGAAGCATAGATTTAATATCTACATAAACAGGCCTGATAAAAACCTGATTTAAATCGGTTTCCCGATTTTTTTTTATTTTTCCTGATTTTTTCCTGATTTTTTTTCTTCTTCCCGATTTAAAAAAAAAAAAAAAAAATCCAGAATTTTTTTTTTCTTTTTTTTTTTCTTCCCTATTTTTCTCCCAATTTTCCCAGTTTTGTCCCAATTTTCTTTCTCGAAAGGGGGGAATGTTGTTAGATGCCATTTTTTTTTTTTTTTTACTCAAGGGGGGCGTGGTTGAGGGGAAAACAAAAAACCTATTTTTTTTTTTAGTGCTCACTATCACCCCTGATAAAGCAATGAAAACGTATTTGATGCTGAAACTGTTCCTGTCCTTTCTATGACAGGATGCTGACAGTGACCCCACAGGAGAGGCTGCTCAGGCCACCCAGCAGCTGCTCACATACTATGAGCTGGATCTGGGGCTCAACCATGTGGTCAGGAAGTACAGTGAACCCCTGGAGGAATATGGAAACTTACTCATTGCAGGTAACATTCTGATGACAGGGAACGTTACTCGGTGTTGACCAGTGGTCAGTAGAGAAGGGGAATGATTTGAGAAGCACATGCTTTTATTTTGAAAGGGTCATTTAAGTTGTTCCTATTTGAAGCTAATGCAACATGAATCCGTAGTAATTGTTGAGAAAAATCCAGATTTTGATCATCATATGAATCATATGAAATAGCTGCTATGTCAAGTACACAGTTGAATTGAATTTTGTCATTATAAAGAAAAGTAGCAAAATACATGTAGCTAATTGTTAATAGGCAAATGTTGATCTCTATTTTTTTCATTAGATTGAGTGCAGAAATGATGAGCTATGCTTCCGTGTTTCAGCTTATCATTGAAGTGATTATAAAACTTAGCATACTGATCTGCACTATTGAACAACTTATACCAGTTTCTCATTAAAAGTTCATTTCATCATGTAGATTAGCTAGAGACCTGTATTAAACTAAAGGTAAAATACTTAGCCAAAAGCTTTGAATGAATATTAAAGTTCCATCTGTCTTTGTCCCCTAGCTTGGAGGTAGTTGGGGGCTACGATGAAATGGACCTTGAGACACGGGTTGTCTATAACTTCCTGTCTTCAGCAAAATTTATAATTTGTATGAGTAGAATACTCATGCATGTATTTCAGACATAGGTATAAAATTGAATACCAGCCCCAGGAGACATAGTTTTAAGTCATGTTTGTTGTTTATTTATCCAATGACAGTTCCCGGAGGGAGTGATGGTCCAAGTGGTGTGTTGATCTGTTCAGAGAACTACATCACGTATAAGAACCTTGGAGATCAACCAGACATCAGGATGCCTATACCAAGGAGAAGGGTAAGTAACCAAAACAATTTGTTATATGTTAAAAGGACATTTATTTGCTGAATACAAACCTAAAGGTAAACACCAGTATTTGAAATGCCTCAATTTCAAAAAATGAAATGGAAGCTCTTATTACCAATCATGTGAAAGAATATGTTTGACTAATACATGATGATAAAAAATTTGCCAGGAAACCGCCTACTAATTGATATATTTGGTAAATTAGTTTATCTATTGGTATGTGAGAGATAAACGCATGTGTCGCGCACATGTGCGTAGTCCCATATACATCTTTCTGTGTACAGTGTTTGTAACTTTACGAAGACTGGGCCAAATTTCTTATCATTTTGATGATTCCAGAACCTTGCGGTAATAATAATAATAATAATAATGTAACTTATATCGCGCCAAATCCACTCTGTGGAGTGCTTAAGGCGCGTGTAAACAGGAAAAACGATCAACCTCTTCTGATCGATTCCACAACATTTCTTTCACAATGCAATCGCATGACCAGAACTGGTCTTTATCTTTAAGCACTTGCCTAGAAGAATTACATAATTAGACAAATTGTGCAGACTCAATGCCTTCCAACATAGAAAGATTCATTTTTAAATCAATCATGTTTTAATTAGATTGAGTGCAGAGATGATGTGCTTATGCTTCCGTGTTTCACCTGATCTTTGAAGTGATATCAAATTTAGCATACTGATCTGTACTCAACTTTACTCATCCCTAAGTCACTTTGTTCTTGTTGCTCAGCCACAATATTTCACTGTGTTTTCTTCTTTTTTTAAATCCTCTTTTAGAATGACTTGGATGATCCAGAAAGGGGCATGATCTTTGTTTGCAGTGCTACCCACAAAACAAAGGTGAGAACTGGTTTTACAAGGAATATTCTTTCAATAAACTGAAATGAATGAATTAATCAATTAATGACTCATTCTTTCAAAATGAAAGAACAGCTATTTTGTCTAACATTCTCCCAACAATGATTGAGCTAAACATAAATATTTTATTAAAAATTTAAAATGTGATGATTTTATATGTTTCACTGGAAAGATTGCAGAGATGATGTACTTATGCTTCCGTGTTTCAGCTGATTCTCAGTGATTATACAACTTAGCATGCTGATCTGTACATCCTACACCATTTGTATTATTCCACTCAAGATATCAATGCAGTGTCCTTACCGTTTATTGAAATGACAAAAGTAATTTACATTGCACTAAACATGAAGTTATATCAAAGCAGTTACAATGTATATGACATACGAAAGTTAGACAAAATTATCTTAGTAGCAAAAGTAAGCCTTCAGTCATCTTTTAAATTTGGATATCTATACCGTTTGAATTAGGCATGGGACATTGTTCCAAGCTCAAGACCCTTTAACATTAAGAATTACAATTCTTTTAGTCATATCTTCTTCAATCAATGGTAACTTTACAATTGAAGACCTACAATTAATGCTATGTTGTAAAGAGATACAATGTATTCTAAGATACAATTAGTTGCAGCAAGATTGGAGATACAATAGACTTTTACAATCGATTATAATTCAAATTTTATGGTACAAAGAATTATTGTTCTATCTTTTCCACAGTCCATGTTCTTCTTCCTGGCCCAAACTGAGCAAGGAGACATCTTCAAGATCACTTTAGAGACGGATGACGACATGGTGACTGAGATACGAATGAAGTACTTTGACACCGTCCCCGTCGCCACGTCCATGAACGTCCTCAAGACCGGGTTCCTCTTCATTGCATCAGAATATGGCAATCAGTAAGTGAGATACAACCACAATGCCTGTGACTATTATTTCAGATAATACATGGATTGACAAAACCATATTCAAAGTTTGTTTGTGTTTGATGTCTTGACCCAAGCAATTTCATGGCATGTTTTAAAGTAATATTTACTGCAAAACATCAGGTGTAATGATATGCTGCTTTCAATTGGCCATTGAAAAAAGTTCTTTCAAAACCTGAAATATGACATTTTTAACCATTATTATTACTAAGATAGATGGGACAATAAATGACAAAACCGGTTCTGTCTCTTGGATAGCTTATGTTGAGAGAAGTGTGTGCAGCAATGATGTCTAATATATCTGTTTTAATTCCATATATCACTGTGATGACTACTATCACTGCTGAGCTGCACTACTTTATCCAACAAGGCAGTTGGTATCCACAAATATGTATGCTATGTATTACTTTGGGATAATATCAGCATTGGTCTTCATTGCCAACAGCTCTTTTTATACACCTCATCATTCAAATCCTGAAACTTCAAAATTAATATGGCAAGTGAGCTGTTACCATGACCAGACTAGAGAAAGTTGTGAGAGGATTGAGGTCAGAAAATAAACTGTTGCCAAATGGAACACCAGTTTAGGGAAAAGCAATATTGTTATATTTGCAGAATACACTGACCATGTCGGCAAACCTAATCTTCATATTGGTATTCCAGATTTGGGTGGGGGGGGGGGGGGGGGCATTGTAGCAACAACAAAACCAGACTATCATTGTAAATAATTGTTTGTTGTTTGTCCACCTTCATCTGTAGCTACCTGTATCAGATCGCCCATCTTGGTGACGATGATGATGAGCCGGAGTTCAGCAGTGCCACACCCCTCGAGGAAGGGGATACCTTCTTCTTTGCACCCCGTACCCTCAGGAATCTAGAGGAGGTGGATCAGCTGGAAAGCCTCTCTCCTATCCTTTCTTGCCAGGTATGTGTAATAGTAGTACTATTGTATCCTCATTGGAAATACTTCATCCACTTGTGCGTACAATATACGCAATAGGCGGTCACGGCAGGATAAAAATATGTGGTATGCCTGAGTATGCATAATTCATAGGAGGGAAGACAGATATTATCAAACATACATACATGAACATAGGTAGAAAAGACAGTATTGCAGTTGGAAGCGATACATTTTGTAAACCGTGAAAATCTTTGCTGATTTTAACAAGATATGAATCATCTATTATTTACGAATGAGGCTTGCAAGAACTAAACCGACCAGCAGCTTATGTTGAGAGAAGTGTGTGCAGCAATGATGTCTAATATATCTGTTTTAATTCCATATATCACCGTGATGACTACTTTCACAGCTGAGCTGCACTACTTTATCCAACAAGGTGGTTGGTATCCAAAAATATGTATCCTATGTATTCCTTTGGATTAATATCAGCATTGGTCTTCATTGCCAACATGATATTGTAAAATGGAACATAAGCTTGTATTAATTCAATTGAAAACTAAAGCACATGAAGGTAAAAACAACTTATTTATGGTTTTTAATGAGATGCCTAAGAGATTACTGTTTGATAAATCTAGAGTTTTTCTGAATCAGGTTGAGAATAACTTAAGAATAACTTTAGAAGCACTCATTCAATTTATCAGTTCAATTCAATAATTGTATTTGTATAACTCAATCAAAACATGAATAAACTGATCTACTATTTTGAATCTCTTTGAGGGAGAAGCATATCATTAACATATTGTGATTTATAACTTCATACCTTTGTGATGTATTGAAATCCTGTAGATTGCTGACTTGGCCAGTGAAGACACTCCTCAACTCTACGTTGCCTGTGGACGAGGTCCAAGATCATCCATGAGAGTGCTAAGGCACGGATTGGAGGTTAGTATACAAGGGGGGTGTTTCACAAAAGTCCTAAGTTGGACATAACAATTATGGAAAGCCATTAGTGTCTATGAAAATATTTTGTAAAAGTTATTATAAAAGGTATAAAATGTGGATTCAAATCATTCTTATTTTCTATTATCAAGGAGATTTCATGTTCTTGATGTGGAATTTATAAAAAGTCTAAAATACTTAAATTTCCCCTTTTGAATATATTTTATTTTAAGGCTACAAATAGCTCTCCATAATTCAGAACTCCAAACATGAATGAGGCTTGCAACAACTAAACCTACCAGAAGCTTATGTTGAGAGAACTGTGTGCAGCAATGATGTCTAATATATCTGTTTTAATTCCATATATCACCGTGATGACTTACTTTCACTGCTGAGCTGCACTACTTTATCCAACGAGGCAGTTGGTATCCAAAAATATGTATCCTATGTGTTCCTTTGGATATTTGATTTATTTGATTTATCATTGATTAACTTATCGCTGGAAATGTTAGTCACAACTGACCGTGCGTAATCATACAGTATGAATATTGTCAATGTACAATTGTATACTATAGCTGTTCAAAACAGTAACAACATTTTGGATAAAACTAAAACATCTCGGTCTTCCATGTTTTATCATGCCTAGGTATCTGAAATGGCTGTGTCAGAGCTTCCAGGTAACCCTAATGCTGTGTGGACGGTCAAAAAGAAATCGGATGGTGAGTCTATTTTTTTTATATCTCTGCATCCAAAAGGACACATCAGGGCCCCATCTAATAAAGAGTTGCAAGTTTGCAGTCCCCAATCTTTTATGATTGATAACAATCGCAACTGTTTATAAGACAGGGCCCAGGTCCCTAAATACCATGTTTTGGTTACCTGCTACTGGACCCTAACACTGAATCGTAACACAATTTTTAGTCTGATTAGACAGGTTTTTACTGTATTATAGTATACCATAGTAAGAAAAATAAAACGAGGGTGGTAGAATGGCTTTTACATTTTGTAACTAGATATTTAGAACAGACCATCTGTAATTCTCTTGAACAACCAAAAAGAGCAGACTGTGGATATGATGAGTTAATGCATCCGTGTTTCACCTGAGAAACCAATGATTAGTCTTTGCATTCTGATCCAAAATTATCTTACTTCATTCAAATACTACATTCAGAAATGAGGATAAGCTTTTAAGTAAGATTGTGCAATATTGTAATGATATTAAATGGTCAATATAATGAATGATGATATGTAATATAGATACCGGTATGTTAAATAGCAGACGAAGAGGTTTTGTTTGTATTTGTTAAATCTTTTTCAAGAGGGGTGTTGAGATACAGCATTTGTATAAAAATATGATCTTAGGATGCGCTCATATATAGATATTTATGTTCTTTTCCAAATACATGTATTTACTTGACAAGAGACAAATCGTTCATTTAAAGATAGTTCATTCTGGATAATGAAAATTAAATTTGAACAGGGTATTATGCAAAGATTTTGATGATGAGAGTATAGCTACACTTGTTAAAGTGATTATATTATTGTTTTATTTGTTGTGTGTAGATGAGTATGATGCGTACATCATCGTGTCCTTCGTCAACGCTACCCTGGTTCTCTCCATCGGTGAGACGGTTGAAGAAGTGACAGACTCTGGTTTCCTGGGGACCACGCCCACCCTCTCATCATCACTCATTGGAGATGATGCTCTCTTACAGGTAACAAGTGCTAGCACCATCAGGGACCCGTTTCACAAAGCCTTTTTTCAATGACAAATCTGCTGATAACCAATCAGAAGCAAGGATTTCAGTAGCTTATAACAAAAACTGTCATTTGTTAGCGATGACAAGTTTTGTAAAATGCCTTCCCTCCCCCAGGAATATGTTTGTTCTATGACACATCCAAAAATAATTGTACACGTTCGATGTCTATGACTAAGACACCTTCCTCGGATGTGCCATTGAAGGTGTCTGAACCAGAACCATTGAAACTGTTTAAAGGTAAATACTTTTTGGAAGTTAAAAAGAACTTATTCCAGATAGTTTACACTATTCAGATGAACTTGTTTAGCGGTGTTCTCACTGAAATATGTTAATATCTGTCGGCAAAATTGAGTGAACTTGGACTGAGGAACTTGAGGGAACCTGTTGTGGGATGAATGAGGCTTGCAAGAACTAAACCTACCAGTAGCTTATGTTGGGAGAAGTGTGTGCAGCAATGATGTCTAATATATCTGTTTTAATTCCATATATCACTGTGATGACTACTTTCACTGCTGAGCTGCACTACTTCATCCAACAAGGCAGTTGGTATCCACACAAAATATAAAACTCATGAAAGAGTGGAAGAATTGAAAGAATTTCTCCTTTGGAATATCACTTTGTGATGTCACCCAACCTTGTGACAAGCTTTGTCTTTGTCATCCTATTCATAAAGGGTCATCCTCTGTTTTGCCTTGACCAAAACTATTGTGAAATTACTAAAAACCTTGCATGTAGAGATACAGTGTACAGGCCATTTATGTTGCAGTATTATTGTCATGAGGTGTATAAGTTCAGACAAAAGACAAACATAGTAAAAGGTAAATAATTATAGATCATGAAAATGAAATGTTACCCTTGTAGTGATTTTTGTAGACTGCCATTTTAAAAGAACTTTCTTTAAATAATTTCTTCTTGTAGATCTACCCAGATGGTATTCGACACATCCGCGCAGACAAGCGTGTGAATGAGTGGAAAACACCTGGTAAGAAGTCTATCGTCAAGTGTGCTGTCAACCAGAGGCAGGTGGTCATCGCACTGACGGGCGGAGAAATGGTCTACTTTGAAATGGATCCTGTAAGTTGGCTAACCTTGATTGTAGTTGCATGCACTATTCGCTAATTGCCAATTATTCAGTGCAATACACGAATAGACTACAGCAGGAAATATTGTCTTTATGTTTGTTCTTCATGTCACAACTATAGCCCTTTCTGTGGATAAATTCAATGGATGATTTGTACAAATATAAGTACGGTCAACAGTTAAGAGATACTGTCTCCTCCAAAAGTTGTATGTCAAAGTGAAAAAAATGATTCAATGTGGGTATTGGGTTAGGGTTTAATACCAAAGCTCTTCCCAAAGAATTATAATTTCCCCAAACTTCATGTAGCCAATCTCCAAACACGAATGAGGCTTGCCAGAACTAAACCTACCAGATGCTTATGTTGAGAGAAGTGTGTGCAGCAATGATGTCTTATATATCTGTTTTAATTCCATATATCATCGTGATGACTACTTTCACTGCTGAGCTGCACCACTTCATCCAACAAGGCAGTTGGTATCCAAAAATACGTATCCTACATATTCCTCTAGATAATACCAGCATTGGTCTTCATTGCCAACAGCTCTGTTTACACATCTCACTGTACAAACCTTATAACTTTTAACATTATCATCTTGTTGTGTAGACTGGACAGCTGAATGAATATACAGAGAGGAAGGAGATGAACGCCGATGTGAAGTGTATGAGTCTTGCCACAGTGCCTTCGGGCGAACAGAGAGCAAGGTTCCTGGCTGTAGGTCTAGACGACAACACCGTTCGCGTCATCTCTCTTGACCAATCGGTAAGTCAGAATCTGGATATTTAACATCTTTTGTGTTATATCACCCTTACATGTGATTGTATAATAATAATGATATTTCTGCTTATATACAGGGCGCGACAAACCCGCTTGCCCGACGTCCCGGGGCAACCAAATTGAGCCGTCGGGCAAGTAAATCAAATTATCACTTGCCCGATTCGGGCAAGTGATACTTTTACAGTAATTTCCTAGTGTCCAAGAACTCTACCATTCACCCGTCAACTTCTTACCCGTCGTCAAAATCCAGAAGCAAAAAAGCGATCGTTCCGATTTCGAAAAAACTTCACAGACAGCTAGCCAGCTCAGCTAGCTCAGCGCGCATGCAACAGTGACACTTCAAGCCATGAATGCCGCTCCGCCTCCACGCACGGCCGGCCGTGAGCTAGCTAGAGACAGCTAGCGCGATCGTACCAGCTGCGAGCTTATTCGCGCTCTCTCTCTCTAGCTCTGCAGGCCGCACCGACAGGCCTTTGCTATTCTCTGATTGCCGATTGGTTGAATCACGCCAAATATGACGTCATTATTCTAGGGAAATGAACACGTGCGAATCGGAATGGAATAAACAACAGGGATTTTCTAGTAAGTACAAAAAGTCAAATGTTTGATATTTATTCATAATGACTGTTAATGATTGTGAACATATTATTTAAAACTCGCTGCTCATATAAATCAGATGAATGTTTTTGTCTCGTTTTCAATTTATTACTGCGGTCTCAAGATCCGACCGAGCGAGTCATTTTGATAATAGTATCGAGACCCCCAGAATATAAGCCGTTGTTGTTTTGTTTTCATGGTTTTAGCGACGTTGTTTAGTCTAGTTTTCGCATACTTATCCGAGATTTATCGTAAAATATCTTCAATATTATTATTTAGTAAGAATTTACAAATTTTGGCATGATATTTATAGCAGTGAATGATGAAATAAAAATGTCCGTACTTTATTTAAAATAGTTGATTACCCATTATTTACATGACGTTTCTTGATGGAAGAGTTGACCCAAATTATTAACAGCTGAAAATTAGCCTACGTTTCCAAATGACAGCGGCTTGCACAGACACACATGTGATGTTGCACCATGGTACATGTGGCTACCATTAATGACATGTTTGTATCATATTTTTTACAACAGGGTCATTATGCTTTTTTACATGACTGAATATTAAAAACTTAAACCTGCTTGAACCATTCTACCTTGCCGAGATTCATGTGAATCTGATTATTTATGGAGAATCAATAAAATGCGTTTTTTAAACCTTCAACCATCCTTTGTTGACCATTTTCTTTGACATATTAGGTTATTATTCAGTACAGTTACACTGTACATGTATGTGCATTAATTTGCTATCTAAAACACTAACTTATCATTACGAGATAATAAATGCTTTAACCTCGAGTCCTTTTTCGCTTTAAAGTTTTGGGCAAGTGGAAATATTGTTTGGGCAAGTAAATTGAAAACCCACTTGCCCGACAGGGCAAGTGGTGAAAAAAATTCTTGTAGCACCCTGATATAGCGCTTAATACATTGGCAATGTCCAAGTTTCTAAGTGCTTTACAGATATGTTGTTACCCCTATCGGATTCTGGCTTGCCCGCACACAATGTTTGCACTTTCTCCACTCCCTGGGGAGCATTCCAGCAAGAGCTACTTGGCTCTTATGTATGGTATGTGAAGATAGTGACCTTTATCTATTACTTAAACCACCCAAGAGGTACCACATTGTAGTGTATGACATACTGCATGGCAATGATGTCTATATATCTGTCAATCCCCTGAAATTAAATTGTTGACAACTATACTCACGAATTCTGAGCTGTGCAGTGATCATGTCATATCCAATACTTGTTAAATGATTATAATCGTTAAGCAAAAAAGGCTTGCATATTGTTGAAAAGGCATAAACAAAATACAGGTATCTGGAAATATAAAACATAACAATAAATACTGTGATACTTATGGCTATTTCACATTTTATGCTCTGTATTAATACAGTCAAACCTGCTTTAGTGACCACCTGTCTATAAAGGCCACAATTTTTGTTTCCTTTGAAAATGGTTTCCTATTGAAACATGTACTAAAGGAAACTACATAAAGACCACTTTTCTTGTCTCCCTTGGGTGGTCTTTATAGACAGGTTTCACTGTACTGAAATAGCAATTGTCTAAATGGGTTGGGGAACCTGTAGTAGTTCTACTATTGATCGACCTTCCCCCAAGCTCTTTGTCAAAATAAGCCATAATCTTAGTAATAATAACTTGATATAACATGACAAGCCGGGGTAATAATAAATGCGCCTCGGAATAGAATTTCTAGATAGACGGTGCTATAGAAATGCCTGTTATTATTATGATATGTTATAACCCTTAAATTATATTTTGCTTTGTATAATAGGACTGTCTTCAACCACTAAGTATGCAGGCATTGCCAGCCCCTGCTGAAGCCCTGTGTATCATTGAGATGGGAGGAACGGAGGCCAGGGAAGAAACTGGTGAGAGGGGCAGCTCAGGGGGCCTCTTTCTCAACATTGGTCTTCAGGTAAGCACGTCAATGGCAACCTGTTTGTAGAAGGCATTGAATCTAGCTAGATGTTTGTACTTGTGGTGTGATGCATCAATTTGCACATGTAAATGGTCAAGCGTGAAGCCTGATGCACTCTATACCATCCAAGTCAAAGATTAAATTCAGCCTTAGAAATATTTCACTTTTTCAATCTTTCATCCTTAAAATTGACCTGGTTAGCCTCCTGCTCATAGCTGCCAACCATTCCTACTTTTTGCCTTCAAGCTATTGTTTGAACCATAGATAACTCTAATTATTTGTTAAATATACTGCGTCAAAAATATACAAGACAGACTGTTCTCCTAATTTTGTCTCGAGAGATTCCTTACTCTTGCTGTGAAATGTTGGCAGGTGTGCATGCTAAACAAGTTGTTCTCCATTAAAGTCATTCTCCAATACTCCTAGTTGTAATTCTGCTACTACTAATACTCTTTAAATCTAATTGAGGGTCTTCTAAAAATTTATTGGTAATTGGATAGAATGCTCTGCGCTAGGCTCAGTTAAATATTGCAAAAGTTTGTAAGTTAAGAAACGGGCTTCACAATGATTGAAGCCCATTATGCACAACTTAACCATAGTTAACACCTTGACTGCGTATATGCATCATGCACGACTGAGATATAAATGATGAACTGTTTAGAAGTGATGAATGCATGTACTCGCGCTTCGACTGATGGTTTGACAGCCAAGTGTTGCAAACAAGCATGCCTTATTCTGATCTGAAAACATCTTCATACTCACATGACTATAACCTCATCCACATGTTCATAGTGCTTGGTATTTACAATGGCACATATCGTTCCTATTTTCACGAAGTGACGATAGTGAGGAAAATCCGCACACAAATTGTCACTTCGTGAAAATAGGGACGATATAAATCATGTTCAGGGACCCGTTTTACAAAGCTTTTTTTCAATGACGATTAACAAAAATCAGTGACAAATCTGCTGATAACCAATCAGAAGCAAGGATTTCACTAGCTTATAACAGAAACTGTCATTCGGCACTGATGACAAGTTTTGTGAAACACCTCCCTGTTCATTGCGAGCTGTAAGTTAATTCTTCCACGTGTTTTGTTTTCCTGCACAGAATGGTGTACTGCTGAGGATGGTGTTGGACTCGGTGACCGGTGATCTTTCAGATACGAGAACGAGATACCTTGGATCAAGACCTGTGAAACTCTTCAGGATTAACATGCAGGGATCGGAAGCTGTAAGTACTTTGTTTTCAGGGTTCTAGATTTGAATTCACCCTCTAGGTTGCGTAGATATTATGCTTAAAGCCCCACTGCACTACTTATAGCTGCTTGCACCATCTATACAGCAAACAATGCCTTATCGGTGCCTGTTGGTCCCCATGATCCCCTTTTGCTTATGGTAATCGAGAGCTGATTTGATGAGATCACCACAGATACTGTCTCCTTCTAAAGTTGTATGTCGAAGTGAAACAAATTGATACAATGTGGGTGTTAGGGTTAGGGTTACCAAAGCTCTTCTCAAAGGATTTTAATTTCCACAAACTCCAAGTAATAATGCTTGCAAGAACTAAACCTACCAGTAGCTTATGTTGAGAGAAGTGTGTGCAGCAATGATGTCTTATATATCTGTTTTAATTCCATATATCACTGTGATGACTACTATCACTGCGGAGCTGCACTACTTTATCCAACAAGGCAGTTGGTATCCAAAAATATGTATCCCTATGTATTCCTTGTGATATTTGATTTATCATTGATAAATGTTATCGCTGGAAACATTAGTCTTAACTGACCATGTGTAACCATACTGTATGAATGTTGTCAATATATTGTTTGTTCCTCGTTCCAGGTGCTTGCTATGTCCAGTCGATCGTGGCTGAGTTACTGGTACCAGTCTCGGTTCCATCTCACACCCCTGTCATACGAGACCCTAGAGTTTGCCTCTGGATTCGCTTCAGAGCAGTGTCCTGAAGGCATTGTCGCCATCTCCACAAACACCCTCAGGTTTGTCAGACGTATATAGTGGCTACCCAAGATTAGTTATTAGACATTTCGATAACATGAATGGTGCTCCTTTAGCAGAGAGTTATAGATGGAGATAATTTAATTTTCAAGAAATTTAACCACAAGGAGAAAGAAAATTATCAAAAGGCTTTTATTAATAGGAAGAATGGAGAACATGGTAACCATTGAGTAATGCACGTTTTGGGAGTCTGTCAAACATGGATGGATGAGTGGGTTAAGACTAGATTTCATTAAGTTTCTCACTGAAGTCTGTGCACAGCAATGATGCAATATATATCTGTCAATCCACTGATCACAGTTTGATGACAATATCACTCACTACTTTCTGAGTTGTGCCGGACATTGTTATGTGAGATGAGAGCCTTTTCTAATAGCCTCGAGGAGCTCTTATTGATAGATTCTATGAGGGGGCCATAGTGATGAGGTCACTTTCCTTAAATCATAGTGAGAAATGGGGAGATTTTTAACCTACATTGAAAATATCGTCGCTGTTTTCACGAAGTGACGGTAGTGAAAAAAAATTGCATTCACTTTGCGTTACGATTTTCCTCACTACCGTCACTTCGTGAAAATAGGGACGATATTACTCTTTGACAATATAGAACTTGGTCGACAGTCTGATTATGTAGTTATTACCATTCATGAAGGGATTTGGAATTCATGAGTGATAAAGTTAAAGTGATATCAGATTTGTAATATAAGTATTAAGTTTACACAATTGCCGCCATGCCATGGGAATGTGATGTCCTGTACTTTTTCAACATATTACGAAATAGTAGCACTATTATTATACAGTCAAACCTGCTTTAGTGATCACTTGTCTACAAAGACCACATTTTTTGTTTCCCTTGAAAATGGTTTCTCATTGAAACATGTACTATATGAACCTGTCTACAAAGACCACTTTCTGTGTTTCTCTTGGCGGTCGCTATAGACAGGTTTGACTGTAGTTTCGGAATGATAGCTTATTCACAATTCATATGTGTTGTTTCGTCCTGTAGGATTTTGGCTTTGGAGAAGCTAGGAGCAGTCTTCAATCAGGTTTCCACGCAACTGAAATACACACCCAGGAAGTTTGCTGTTCACCTTGAGAATAATAACATTGTTGTCATCGAGACGGACCATAACACATACACAGACTCTACCAAAGCACAGAGGAAACAACAAATGGCCGAGGTTAGTCTATTTTTATTGTCTATTCAATTTTGGTTAAAATGTATTTAGTACTTTATTTGGGTTTGATTGGGAAGGGTGGTTATATCAAGCAGTAGTTAATAAATATCAGATTAACCCTACGTTAACTGGGGGGGGGGGTCAATTTGACCCCCCCCCCCCCCCTGTAGAAATTTCGCGACTACTCCGAAACCGCGGCAGATATAAAATTTTCCTCTCATGACTTTTTACTTTTGAGTCTTACGCATCTTTTAAAACAATTTTTTTGAAAATCGGACCTACGGTTACAAGGTCGCGTGACCTTTTGTCTTTGCATGTCAGCCCGAAAATCGCTCATTTTCGTGATTTGTGTACAAAACATATATGTAAAAGTCATTTTTCCTAAAAATAGATAAAACATTGGTTATTCAGTCTTGTTTAAAGTTTAGATGTTTGTCTTGGGGTCAAAATAGTTGAATTGTAGTTATAAATGAAATAAAACAACAAAAACAATAAAATACATAAGTTAAAAAAAACAATGAAATACATAAGAAATTATAAAAACAAGAGATAACATAAGGAATAACCTGGCTCTTCCAACTTTTTGTGTTGTATTATTATTCCAAATGGTCTAATAAATATATGTAGTGAAAAAGAATACTTAAATATGAATAATCTATGATTTATGGGCCGAAATGTGAATTTTATGACCGTATTTGCATAAATTACCATAAATATGCAAATGAGTGAATTTTTCAAAAATTTGAAATTACCATTGTATTCTATACACTTCACTTGACATGCATGCAAATTTTCGCTGCGATCGGCGGTGAAACGGCCGAGATCTTAGGGGGGGTCAAATTGACCCCCCCCCCCCCCCCCAGTAAAAACCTGGTCTGAAATAGCCCAGTTAAAATAGGGTTAAATTGGTCAATGATGAATAACTACAAGCATATGTCTGAATTTCATTTGAATGACATACTGGATCCTGAGACCAATCCAAACATGCTTTAGAATGATATAGATAGCCATTCATTTTGCAGGCTGAGCCATTTGTGCTCTTATTTATGAGAAAGTATCAAAATAATTATGTCTGCAAAGTATACTGTATTGAAAACAGCATTAGGATTATACACAGAAAATGCAGGCGTCATTCAGATAAGAAATGAAAGTTATCACTATGGGAAATAGATAATCATAATATAATTGGTTCTTTTGTGAATTCTTAACTTTTATTAAAGCGGGACTGCACTACTTGTAGCTACTTGCGCTCTCTATATAGCCAAAAATGCCTAAGCGGTACCTGTTGATCCCCTTGGTCCTCTTTTTCTTATGTCAATTGAGAGCTGATTTGATGAGATAACCACCTGTCCGTGACCACGCAGGGAGGTCTAATCCCTCCTGGCCAAACTAGTGCAGATAGGCTTTAAGACGGTCAGTTTTATAATGCCAGTGCTCTTCTTTGTGTAGGAAATGGTTGAAGCAGCTGGCGAGGAGGAGAAGGAGCTAGCAGCTGAGATGGCAGAAGCTTTCCTCCAGGAGGAGCTACCCGAGTCTACCTTCAGCTCCCCCAAGGCTGGATCAGGGATGTGGGCCTCTACGATCAGGCTCCTGAATCCGGTCCAAGGACAGACCTTAGACATGGTGGAGCTAGAACAGAATGAAGCTGCATTCAGGTAAGGACTCGTAAAAGTCACGCTGTGTTATTGGTAGTAAGATTTATGTTGGGGTAGAATCTACTTCCAGGTCTTGTAAGCTGGATCAGGGATGTAGCCCTCCACTATTAGGGCTTAACCTGCATACATGCCAACCGTTCCGATTTTAACGGAACTGTTCCGTTTTTGAAGTTTTTATAGCCCTAAAAAACGGAACGTTCCGATTTTGGGGAATATGGCTTTCCATACATAGCATTGATCCGATCGAGTGTCGAACGGTTTGCATTGCGCAAGGTGCGTGCAGCGTGCACTGATATGTACGTACAGTGGCAGCGTGTTGCTGCGCGCCACGTGCACTCTGATATGTGTTTCCGTACGTAACATTTCCGTACGTAAATACTTGCGCTGGCAAATCTCGTAAGTATAATTTCTATACGTTTGCATGCGCATATCAGCATGCATGCATTCGCTATCGCGGCTAGCGCACCGTATATGCATAGGGTCCCCATGCAAAGTACGTGTTTCAAGGTACCGTATACTTTGTGATTTGTGATTTGTCTTGGAAGAAAATCTGTCAAAATGAGCGGAACAGCAGCAAGACGAATTCAGAAGTACAAACAGGAATACAAGGAACGATTTCCCTTTATTAGAGCAAGCACAAAAGGGGAGGAATATGCATACTGCATTTATTGTCGGCAAGATGTCTTGTTCTGCTGACATTGATTTTGACAACCTCATTTACATGTAGCTCAATGAGTTACAATAATTTTGGATTGTTGACTGTTAATTGTCTGGAAAGTTGAATACCATTATTGCCAGTCTCATTTTATGCATAGATCTATGTCATGTATAATTATTTAAAAAGTAACTAGACTTAAATGCATCACTCTGCATGAGTGGCTAATTAAATCTATGTCTATTATCTGCTCTGCCTCTGCCAAGGATAAATTAAAATGTGGAATTCACTTCAATCACTTTTTTGTTTGGTATGACACAAAAATTACCCATAAACTTGGGTTGAATTTTAGGGGAAATGGTCCCTAAAATAGGCTCAGATTGCACCAGAGAGCATCTGGAAACCCAGAGCTTCCAGGGCCCTAAAGCGGGCCCTGTACCCCGGCTAAAAGGACTTCGTGCTCGTGATGTGCGTTTCGCGACCATGATGTGCGCTTCGCGCACATAGTGTACAGATTTCTGATTTTCAAATGTTGGCATGTATGAACCTGGTTCAGGGACAGACCTGAGATATGGTGGAGCTTGAACAGAATAAAACTGCATTCAATTAGGGACTAATATAACAGAAAAAAATTATGTGCACTTGGTGAAGTTATTCCCTATTCATTAAATAAAGTAAAATACTTCGATGTATGTAAAGAGAGGGAGGATGTTGTAAAATGAACATAAAATTGGCATTGGTCTAACCATATTGGACTAGATTTCATGAAGTTATCCACTGTAGTCTGTGCACAGCAATGATGCAATATATATCTGTCAATCCACTGATCACTGGTTGATGACAATATCACTCACTACTTTCTGAGTTGTGCCAGACATTGTTATGTGAGATGAGAGCCCTTACAATTAGCTTCTAGGAGCTCTTATTGGTAGATTCCGTGAGAGGGCAAAAGTATTCCGTTCACTTTGCTTCAATTATAGTGAAAAATGGGAGAATTTTCAAATTTGTGATAGACAGTTCAGAGGGTATAGGAGAATGAATGAGAAGGAATGAGAAATTGGCATCGGTCTAACCACAATTCTCTTTTTATCTGTTTCATCTTCTTATTTAGTCTTGCATTGGTGAAGTTTGCCAATCGTGAAGACGAGACCCACGTCTTGGTGGGGACAGCCAAAGATGTGACGTTGAGTCCTAGGACCTGCTCTGGTGGTGCTATACACACGTACCTACTTACAGAGGAGGGCAAGAAGCTTGAGTTCTTACACAAGGTAAGTGACATGCAAAAGGATTTGACTTCTGGTTGGTCTTCCGGAGGGCAAGAAGCGCTTCTCCTTGGTGGCAGTTCTTGCTGAATGTTTAAGAGCAATCTATGCAATCTTGAAAGGAAGTGATAGGTGCTGGTAATTTATGTAGGTGTAGAGGGTAGATCTCTTTAGGAAGTAGGTGGAAATGGACGTGAAATATTATTATGACTTACAAGAAATGTGACTTTTTCATTTATGATGGCACACTGTACGTTATCCGTATTGGCCTGTGAAGCTAAAGAAAGAAATGTGCCTTTTCATTTATAATTACACACTATGTTATCTGTATTGAGAATTTCCTAGTCATATCTTTGTATAAAGGGTTACACATGGATGCATTAAGTTTACTGATACATTAAATTCAATAAAATGTCTTGGCGGGTTATGACGATAGTGTTAGAGCGTGATACTTGCAAGGTATCTAAAATGAGACAAACGATGTGGTCAATGATGCTAAACAAGCATATGTCTGAACTTAAGTTGAATGACACATTGGATACTGAGACCATATAATACCCCCCCCCCCCCCCCCTCACCATAAAACCTCAATAGGTTGGTCATTCAATATATTTCATGTAGTCCATCCTGTTTGCTTTGATGTATTGCAGACTCTTGTGGACGATGTACCATCATCAATCGCTGCATTCCAAGGAAGGGTTCTCATTGGAATTGGAAGACTGCTGAGGATTTATGATCTCGGCAAGAAGAAACTACTCAGAAAATGTGAAAACAAGGTTTGTTCCTATCAAATAAATTGCTTATTGCTAATACTGATTTAATTTTTATATTTTTTAAATTTATGGGTCAACTGTTAGATATGAGAATCTGCCTAACATTCACTAATGACATATTTGAAATATATGTGTAATGAAAATGGGTCCATCCCCTTTGGTACTATTTATCGTAGCTATTTTAACTTTTATTGCAACATGTGGTAACTCTGACGACCATCCCTCATTGCCGATTTAATCATTGTTGAATTTCAAATTACGTTGATGTGTAAGAGATAAAAAAGAGAACCAACATAAAAGGGAGGGAACTTTGTTAATGAAATATTTTTTTTATTTTTTAAAATCTTTTTCTTTTAAATCAATTTTGTTGGTGATTCAGCCATTATTTTGTGTGTACGTGAGTTTGCCAAGTGGCAATGGAGAATTTCTTTAAGCAGGTTACTACACAAAAATTGTAATATTTGTCATATTTGATGTCTCACGTAGCTCCTACTCTGACTAAGAGACATGAATTTAACTTAATTTTTGGCACTGCATGGCAATGATGTCTTAATATCTGTCAATCCCCTGAAATTCAATTGTTGACAACTACACTCACAAATTCTGAGCTATGCAGTGATCATATGATGTTCTGTACTCCTGTTAATAATAATAATAATAATAATAATAATAGGAGGTTCTTATATATCGCTCATGTCTGTCATACGTGACACTCCTGGCGTTTCCAAATATTACCCTGGCTTGAAAATGTAAAACCATCAATATCAGATAAAATTGTGACCCTTTCTCTGCCATTGATGGCAAATTATGACCAAGAATTAGAGTGATTCACTTTTTTTTTTTTTTTTACAGCACATTCCAAACTTCATCACCAACATCCTGACGACAGGTAACCGTGTCATCATCAGCGATGTCCAGGAGAGTCTTCACTTCCTCAAGTACAAGAGACAGGAGAATCAGATGGTCATCTTTGCGGACGATAGTAACCCTCGTTGGATCACAGCCACGTGCCTTCTGGACCATGACACCGTCATGTGTGCGGACAAGTTTGGCAACATCACCGTGGTGAGTGAATTAAAATTGGCGTTCTATGTATATGCGAGAGAACTCCACTTTGCTTCATGGCTATCGCCAATTTTACAGTCGATAGTTTGTCTTGCGTTTGGTTTGATACATACATTGATCCAAGAGCAAAAGATTCTGTAAAATTTAGAATGACCCCCAACTTTCAATGATTGTTCAAGTGAGAGATGAATAGTATCAGCTGGACCATGATACTTTTCATGTTTGCAGATAAGTTCTGAAATTTTAGAGTGGTGAGAGAATTCATTCATTTCTTAGCTAGAGTTCCATACCTAAGTCTATGAAATTGGCACCTGGCTAACAATAGACCAAACAATAAATGACATTACTTTGATGGCCAAGAATTGTTTGTTTGTTGTTGTTTTTTTTGTGGTGTTACTGGGTTATTATTCTAGCAGGGATATGAGGGCAAATTCCATTCCAAATTATTCCAGTAACGAGACAAGGCAGGAATATCTCCCTTATGTAAAGTGTGCATCTTTAGTGTTCTTTGCTTGTAATTGAAGATATCTGACTCTGTGACATGAATTTACTTAAATTTATTTGCTACAAGGTTATTTTTCACTGCATGGCAATGATGTCTTTATATCTGTCAATCCCCTGAAATTCAATTGTTGACAACTACACTCACAAATTCTGAGCTATGCAGTGATCATATCTTGTACTGTACTCCTGTTGATATTCATACTCTACTTAAAAACCATCAATATGAGATGAAATTGTACCTCTTCCTCTGCCATTGGTGGCAAATTATGACCAAGAATTGGAGTGATGGAAAAATGGCTACAATGTTATACTTGAAACAGAAACTGGTACTCTCATTATAAAGTTTATTTCTATTTAAGAGATTTTGTTACAATGAAGCTGAGTATTATCATGTAAAAATAAACTCTTGAAAGTTCATCTTATGTCGGTTCAAAACCATAGTGGGAACAGAAGGGTTAATAGCTCACTATGTTGTTTCTGAATTCTCCACTGTCCTACAGCTGAGGTTACCCACGAGCGTCAACGACAACCTTGACGAGGATCCGACGGGAGTCAAGGCACTCTGGGACCGCGGCCTTCTCAACGGAGCATCCCAGAAGACCGATGTGGTGTCCAGCTTCTTCATCGGTGAGACAGTGCTGTCTCTGCAGAAGGCCACACTGATTCCTGGAGGTTCAGAGTCTGTGGTGTACACCACTCTGTCTGGGGCCATCGGGGTCCTGGTGCCATTCACTGCGCATGAGGTAGGTTTGGATGTTAGGCCATGGAATACAGTCTGATCCAATACTGGACAGATTTAGTTAGAATCTCATTTAGGGCTACATAATAGACATTAACCACTGTTGCTGTGTTGCAGCTTCCTGTCAATTTTAAGTGTAAACATTTAAATGGTTGGGCATTGATAAACCTTGCAGACTTGGGTAAAAATACCAAATTGGTTTAAATTGGAGTATCTTATGATAAGTTTGGATAGTGCACAAATTTGTTACCAGATGTGAATTTTTAAATGCCACAATGTCAGCATTTCTTGAATCTGTTAAAATTGTTCTCTGCACTTCAGCTATTCTGGTTGAAGTTATTACTGTCTGCAAAGATCTTTGAAGAGGAATATCAAGAAGTAATCAGAATGTTTTGATTAAATCCTGCATGGCAATGATGTCTTAATATCTGTCAATCCCCTGAAATTCAATTGTTGACAACTATACTCACAAGTTCTGAGCTATGCAGTTATCAAATCATGTCCTGTACTCCTGTTAATGTTCATACTCTCCTTGGAGAAATCCTTGAAAATGTAAAACCATTAATATCAGATAAAATTGTAACCCTTTCTCTGCCATTTTACCTGAGAGTTATGAGCTGTGTAAATATTCACATTGTTTGGAATATCCTTATATAATGTAAAAAGTATCTTGGGTCAAAATGCGAAACCAACATGAAGTGCCATTGACAAAGAAACACAATCATAGGATGAAATATATCCCCCTACAGTACAGTAGGGTTTAAAAGAGGTTTCAGACTAAATTGTAGAATAAGTACATATTTTCCTTTTTTTTCCCTTCAGGATCATGACTTCTTCCAGCATCTTGAGATGCACATGAGATCAGAATATGCACCACTCTGTGGAAGGGACCATCTCTCGTACAGATCCTACTACTATCCAGTCAAGGTAAACTTGTTGATATTATTGTAAAGTAAAATATCTTAAGGTGGCATATTTGAGATAGTGTGTAGAGAATTATCTGATGCATAATTTTCAAATGGTGTTCCCCAAATCAATGACACATTTTTGTTAAACTTTTTTTCTTCATATAATACTTACGTGTTGATATATGTAAATGATTAAAAAATGTTGGGGTTGTACCTATCATTTTTCAGGGCCAACTAACCATGTCAAAAGATTATGTTAACAAGTTATACATTGGGAGGTTATTTTCTTTGAAGAAATTTAAACACAAGGAGAAAGAAATCAATAAAATGAAATGAGAAAGTGGTAACCATAGAATAATAAAGATGTCGAGAGTCCGTCAAAGATTCCTAGATGAATGAGTGGGTTTAGACTAGATTTCATTAATTTACTCACCGTAGTCTGTGCACAGCAATGATGCAATATATATCTGTCAATCCACTGATCACTGGTTGATGACAATATCACTCACTACTTTCTGAGTTGTGCCAGACATAATTATGTGAGACAAGAGCTTTTAATAGCTTCTAGGAGTTCTAGATAGATTCTGTGAGAGGGCTACATTTCGAAAGGTCGCACCTATCGCTTCCAGGGCCAATTAACCATGTCACAGGAATACCTGGTGTGACTGCTAACCATGTTCATATCTATCATCACCATGGAAGCCTTCAAAGATTACATACTAATTATTTCATTGTTCTTGTATTTTCAGAATGTGATTGATGGTGATCTGTGTGAACAGTACAACTCTATGGAACTTTCTAAACAGAGGACTGTGGCTGAAGAACTTGATAGGAATCCTAGTGAGGTAAGTACTATCCAACTATTCCATCATTTCAACTCATGGCACTTATTGTCATGAATTTACCTACATTTGTCAGCTACAGTTGGGAGGTTATTTTTCACTGCATGGCAATGATGTCTTAATATCTGTCAATCCCCTGAAATTCAAGTGTTGACAACTACACTCACAAATTCTGAGCTATGCAGTGATCATATCATGTTCTGTACTCCTGTTAATGTTCATACTCTACTTGGGAAAATCCTTGAAAATGTAAAATGCCAATAAGACAGAAAGTTTTGGGAATCAGCCCAAAACTTTACCTTGGATATTAAAATCATTCAAAACTTCTGATGACATGCCTTTATTTTGTAGGGTATATAACAATGCCACAGAGTATATTTGTTTCAAAATTTTCTGATAATGCATCACCTGAATTTGATTAAACTCTGGTGTTGCTAGATGATGCTGTTGATTGTGAATCCATCATATTCAAAAGATTTTTACAGGATTTGATTAAGACTGCATAATAGATAAATTAGCTTTGTGCATAGAAATTTCTTAATCTTTGTTTTACAAGTGTCTTCTGAATTGAATTGAAATGAAAGTTATTTCTTGTGTGTTCATTTCCTTATCCAGTGTATTAATAGTTGCTTTCTCTTATTTTCTGTCCTGTCAAGGTTTCAAAAAAGCTGGAAGACATCAGGACAAGATTTGCCTTCTAAGCACAGGACCCTACAAAAACTTTATAGACTCTCTGAACGGCAAAAAAAAACATACTGAGCTTGAGAGAAAGTGAACATTGAGATTGTTTGCTGGCTGGCCCGGCCTTCCATGATAAATGATCCTACATGTCTAAGTTGTGATAGCTATACAACTTGATCTGCAGTCGGGAAATCCATTCAGCTGTTACAGATCTATAGCAATGAAAATGATGATCAACAGAAAAGTCTTTGTTTGCTACCTCTGTTATGGCTGGACTTACCGAGAGCAAAATGCAGTGAACAGTTAGCGGACTTCCACAGTCCCACATTATTGCAAATCGTGTGAGGAAACTAACTGACTTATACTAGAATATGAAGCAAGCAATATGAAGTTTACATTTTCAGTTGTTATGAAATGGACCCTGTGTATTCATATCGAGGATTGTTGTGGCTGGACTACAGATGTAAAGGTGTTTTAGGCGAGTGGTATAATCCCATGACTGGCAATGCAAAGGTCATGGGTTCGAGCCCCGGCACGCCCACCTACATCCTTGAGCAAGGCATTTCATCCATATTGCTCCTCTTCACCCAGGTGCTAAATGGATACCTGGTAGGATGTGAAGGGCAATGTGATTGGATAAGGATGTGTACAAAGGCAACTGGCCAGAGTGAAGAATGTGCATTGTAATGTGCGGAATAGTAATTGAATCCCTTGACCAGGATAATAGTAACACTGTAAGTGCTTCGTTCTGTTGTATGTAACTGGTAAAGTGCTTTTATAAGAACGGTCAGTTGTTTGTAACTGGTAAAGTGCTTCCATATGAAACGGTTATTATTATTACTACAGGGAGCAAAATTTAGAGAACAATTTGTAGACTTCTGCAGTCCCACATCATTGCAAGTCACTATCATGTGTACATCTACAGTTGACATTGACTCTGTTTATTCAAATAGAGTAACTGATCCTAACATGAAGTGCCTACCACTAGAGTTTTATAATCAATGACTTTAAAAACATTTCGCTGAAATAAGATGTCTGTTAAATGAGGAAATGTCTCTGTTTCCCAATTTTGTCCAGTTATTTTAGGGGAAAGATGTAATTCTCCCCACCCCCCGTTTTTGTTCTTTACCAATGTTTTTGATTATGTGGCCATGGGATTGATCTGGTTCTTGAATATAAACAGTTTTGATTCTGTGTTTCAAAATAAAGTTATGACGTCATATTTTGCATGATTCAGTTGTTTGTTGGAAATGCAACGATTAGATAAGAGTGACTATTTATTCATATCTATTTCTGACCAGAAAAACGCATCAACATTCCAATTTTTATGAACAATATGTTTACTTAAAGCATGTGTAAGGTCTAAAGTCCCACAACATACATCTTCAGTAGAGTCAGGTTACTGTTTGTATATCTAGTTTAACGGAAGCCGCTGTGATAAGAATTTGACAGTCTTCACCAAAAGTATGTCAGTGTGTCAGATTATTGCACCTGAAGTTCATTCAAAGCAACGGAGCACCTCTTGCAAAGACTTGCGATAGGATCTTTATTTGTCAAGTGCTCAGTGTTTCAAGTATTTATGTTTGCAACTGACAGTGGACTTTGCTTTGTGACAATACATTTCAAACTTGTTAAGGTCGGTATCCACTGCTATTGTTTGCCCAGCTTCTATATCTGGTCAATGTACAATTGATTTAGAGTATTCCATAGTGCAGGGTGCAACACGACTGACAAGTAACTGAATGAATTGATTTTGACGTAGGAACTGCACTTTTGGTATTTGTTTACATGTGACAGATTTAGTCGGACAAATATTCTGATGTTAAGTACTCTGATAACATCAAATGTTAAAAACAAGTCAAACTTTTACTTTGCTGAGCTTGCAAAGTTGCAGCATTTCATGTCCACCACGGGACACTGGTATTTGGCGGCAAATCTTTGTTGATGAAGGGTCCTGAAGAAGACATGAAATGTTGCAAGCTAAACCAAAGTAAGTCCAGGGACCCATTTCACAAAAATTGTCATCAGTTATAAGCTAGTGAAATCCTTGCTTCTGATTGGTTATCAGCAGATTTGTCACTGATTTTTGTCATTTGTCATTGAACAAAGGCTTTAAGAAGTGGGTCCCAGGTGACTTGTTATAACATTCAATCTTATTGATCTACTACCAGGATGATTGGCAATATTCATAGACAATCAACATATAAATTAATCCAGGGGGGTGTTTCACAAAGATCCTAAGTAGAACTTAACTCTAAGTTGGACTTAAAAATTATGGAAAGCCATTAGCATCTTTGAAAATATTTGGTAAAAATATTTTTGAAAGGCATAAAATGTTTATTCAAATCATTCATATTTTCTATCATCAAGGAGATTTCATGTTCTGGATGTGGAATTTATAAAAAGTCTAAAATACTTGAATTTCTGCTTTTGAATATATTTCATTTTAAGACTCCAATGGCTGTCCATATTTTTTAAGTCCAACTTAGAGTTAAGTTCTACTTAGGATCTTTGTGACACACCCCCCAGTTTTCTAACGGTCTATTTTGAGCACCTCTTTATATGAAGCCATGCAATAAACTTATGAAACCATAAACTTTTGTAAACAGTCGAGAACCACACAAGTTTCATCTCATTAATCAATTTGAATACCGGTAAGGCACATGAATTAAACAATCTGTTAAAGTTTATTGCTGCAAAAATGGCTATAATGCAAATTTCTGTTTTGCATTAGTAAATGTTAACATCGATGTTAAGAAGGTCACTGTTGGAATTGTGTGTTAACACTGAAATATATGCTGGTAGTGTAAATCCAAGTGGCTATGTCTCAACTTAGACTAAACATCATTGACGCATCAAGAATTTCTTGTTTGTATTAGTGAATGTAAACATCAATGTTAGCATCAATGTTAGCAAGGTCACTGTTGAAATTGTATCTGTCGTGTCAGGTGTGGCTTGCGTGTGTTCACACAGTAATAAATGCTGGTAGTGTGATTGTCCCACTGACTATGACTCACCTTGGAATAAACAGCTTCATGAGGGTGATGCAAACATGCCCTACATTTATTGTCAGATAAATATACTGGTATGTTTCACTTGGCTGTTTCTTACGATCTGCTAATTTCATAGCCGCTGATGTTGAATCACATACAATTATTTCGACGGAGAGCAAAATTCTTGATGTTGCTGAATGGTTTAGGGGTGTTTATTGCTTTTTTTTATTTTTCTGAACAGAATCAAATTGATGTAAAATAGTAATAGTACTGTTTTCAATTTTATATAATAACCTCCAATTACTGACCATAATAAATGTTGTTAACTTATATCTCAGAGTTTATTTATTTTCAGAACATGGATCTACTACGAGGTAGGTCCATGGTCACAATCAGTTGAAGTTGAAAAACTTATTTTTCTAATTCAACATTTTAAGTTGAACCCCTTCAGGCTTCAGGACTGTTGTCAGAAATACCTCTTGTGTCTAAACTATGTGGTCCATGGTAGAACTTTGCTTACACATTGCCACCAGGAATATCCTTTGTCAATTTTCTATTGCATTTTATCTAGACATTTTGGGACACTCGTGTTATGGTGTTTTTTTTCTTCAAACAAAAAAAATATCCAATCTGGCACTAGACATCATGATATGGAAGCTGAAAGGTCATTGATATGACCTTTGACCTTTGTCAACATTTTAGACAATGTGATGGATATTGTGAATATTGTACATTTATGTAAAGAAATTAATGATTTTTGTAGCCATCATGTTTGAGATATGTTCATTTTGTACTAAAAGATCCATTATTCCTGCATTTATTTCAAATTGCTGGAAATAAAAATGTGTATGATGATGTAAATATTTGATTGTCATAGAAATGTGAAATAAAATTTTGTTACAAAATAGCTACAGCAACAAATGTGCATAATTTTGTTCGCAGGTGTTTCGGTATGTGTGTAACAAGGAACATGAGTGTGCATGAAACTAAGATAAAAGATCGAATTACAAGCATTTCAGAGATGGAAAATTTGCAGCACAGACATAAGCATATGGAAAATAGTATTGAACCAAGAGCTGTAGAAAGTAGAGAGTATGAAATGAATATGTGGGAATCTTGCAATGATTTCACTTTCTTTTTCTATGATATATATATATATATTAAGCAAATAATTATCGTTGGTGAAGGTGTTGGGACAAACTATCACTCCAGAGGCGATCTGGATGTAGCTATCTCTCTGAAGCGAAGCTGAGGAAAGAAGACGTATACATTCAGATCGCCGACGAAGTGATAGTGTGCCATCACCTGAAACCAAAAGGTGATTATTTGCTTTATATTCCACATCGGAAACATTTCACTTCTTCCGTCATTTTAGAGCAACAAATCACCAATTAACAGCTAGCAAACGGTGTACGCTAAGTACAGTGCATGCAGTACTTACATACGTAACGTATACAGGAAAGTGCAACAAACTTTTCTTCTCCCATCAATGATAGGCGAACTATCTTTCATCACATGATTTACTTTTGACCAATCGTAGTGCAAGATTCTTTGTATGTGGAATATAAATATAAATATTTTGAGAGAGGAAAGTTTATAAAGAGGCCAGTAGTAGATAGTTTGAATTTACATTGTTCTAAGGTCAAGGAAGTGATAGTTGAAGGAAGGAAGGAAATAGAGAAAGAGAAATGGATAGAGAGAGAAGAGAGAGGTTTTGTTTTTAGCTTATATTAAAGCTTATCTGCCATAGTTTACAGGAGGGATTAGACCGCCCTACAAGGTCAATGGACATGTGGTTATCTCATCGACTCAGCTCTCAGTTAACATAAGAAAAAGAGGATCATGGGGGACCAATGGTCACCGATTAAGCATTGTTTGTTATATAGAGGGCGCAAGTAGCTACAAGTAGTGCAGTGGGCCTTTAAAGGCATCGTTTACCAATGTTAAATCTGAGATGCACGGCCCTACGTGTTATCAATGTTTGTGATGTATAATATTGAAGCCCTAAAAAAAAATTGCGGTTCGAAATGAATAAGAAGTGCCTCAAAAAAGTAAAAATCTTTGAGTGACCGATTTTACCATAGTCATTTTCCCTGATAAACTGTAGTGTTATGAAAACCGTTGAGGAAACGCAAAATTTGGTTTCGATTTACAATCATAAATGTCTTGATATTCAGACAGACAATCGGCTTGTAAAATTCTTGGGGTTCCTGACTGACATAAAGGTTTATAATTATCATTGCAGCATGAGCTAAATCCAGGATTTTGTTTCAAAATCTGAGACAAAATTACTGGATCCCTTTAAGAGAAGAAAAGGTTGGAATACTGGATGGAAATGGCCAATACAATATTTATGGCACATGTATAACAATCATGTCATAATACTTCAACAAATCACATTAATTTTAGTGATATTACACAGACCATTTCTTAAAACTTACAGCCCTTTCTCCCCCCCCCCCCCATAAATACATGTATTGCAAAATGTTAGAAAGGAGAATTGAATGTAACTTTACATTAAAGATCTAAGATGAAATCAAATTGCAGTAGAGCAGTTTATTGTGAGAAACCCCAAATCAAGACTATTTAAATGTTCTGCCTGAAATATTGCAAGTTAGAAATTAATAATACTTTTTTTTAAAGAATTAGTCCAAATTCTATGCTCTGTTTCTAGTAGTTTGCGACTGCATTACTTTAATTTTCTATTAGTAGTGATGTTGTACATGCCTATAGTAGTGTAAACATTTTACACATCAAATAGAATTGAATTAAATTGAATTTTTTCAATTTGGTAAAAACTCACTTTCAGCAAGTCTGTGTAAAAAGCATAAAACAGATCATATAGACACTAAAAATGAATATAAATACATGGGAAAAGCTACATATATAACACAAAATTAAATTAAAAAGCTAGCACAACAAATAAAAAAATAACAAGCATAAAGATATATGATATAAAAAAGTTTCATATGAATAGATTAGGAAGGAAAAAATTTAAGTAAAAAGTTAACATATTAAATGTATATAAGTGTCATTTGAATTAATAGGCATAGGGGAAGAGTAAAATGGGGTAGGATGAGCAAAGAACAAAGAAAGAGAAAGAATGTGAGAAAAGGAGGAGAATGTATAATCATATCTTTAACTTTATCTTTTTATTGCCATCATAGTTTCTCAATGTAAATAGAAAAAAAATGCAATGACATTTATCAATATTTACATTTACCTAATTTTACAATGGTAGGTAAAATAAGTGTTAATAACATATACCGGATAAATATCAAAGATCTCACAAAAAAAGTACAAGAACACTTTTTTACATGCCCTCTTCCGTCGATGTATATGTAGTGTCCGAGTTGATTTTGTCAACAGCGATGCGATTGGACAATTTACGACCTTTCCACGAGAGTCCACCAATGGCAAACCCGATCTAGTGCACCATACCGGTACTTTATCAATACAGGATCGTACTTTTCTGTAGCGCTGTGTGTGTAGTACCGGTACGGTATCTGTGTACAAAACAAACCGCTAATTCGTGATTGGGTTTTCTGTATGTGTTTTGTGGACCTGCTGGAACGTAAGACCTAAAAGACAGCGGTAGCAATCTACTTGTTTCGGACAAAAACTGTTTGTTTCGAAGTAGGAGAGTGACCACAAAGCATGACTTGAACACCAGATAGGTAAGACCCTATCTCCACATTTTTCCATCTTCCTCCCGCACCATGAGTGGGTCATTTTTCAAGCACAATCATGACCCGAAAATCGTCGGTTCGTACGACTTGGAGGAGACACTCGGACGGGGCCACTTCGCGATCGTCAAGCTCGCTCGCCATATCTTCACGGGTGAAAAGGTAGCAGTCAAGGTGATTGATAAATTGAAACTCGATGCTGTATCAAAGGCGCATCTATTTCAAGAAGTAAAATGCATGAAGCTAGTGCAACATCCCAATGTTGTACGGCTGTATGAGGTGATTGACACACAGACAAAATTGTACCTAATTCTGGAATTAGGAGATGGCGGGGACATGTACGATTACATCATGAAACATGAAAATGGTCTGGACGATGATATTGCTAGGACTTACTTTCGACAGATTGTGGAGGCCATCTCATATTGCCACAAACGGCGTGTTGTTCATCGGGATCTTAAGCCAGAAAATGTCATCTTTTTCAAGAAGCAAGGAGTCGTAAAGTTGACAGATTTTGGATTCAGTAATCGTTTCATGCCTGGAGAGAAGTTGGAAACCTCTTGTGGAAGTCTAGCATACTCGGCTCCAGAGATCCTACTCGGAGATTCCTACGATGCTCCTGCAGTTGGTAAGATAATCATTCAATATACAGTGTTGGTAGTGAAGAAAAAAGAAGAAAAGAAAATGAAACGGAAAGAAAGACAAAAAGAAAAAGAAAGAAAGAAAGAAAGAAAAAGAGAAGGAAGAGCTTTAAGAGATTTGCATTAAAACTTAAATTAGTTTACAATAATTGTGAATATTGTTTACGGTACATATTTTAAATTTTAGCCTGTAATATTAAATGATTTGTTGAGTACCGGTACAAAATTTGTGTCCAATTTAACAACAGATTTTATTATTATTTTTCTTCTTTCTGCATGAACACAGATCTTTATGTTGTCAAGTTCATGTACTGTACATGTACTTGTCCGTGATGTATGTAGTCAAGCTTTTCCATTAAGAAAAATGTTGGAAATAGTGGTAAAGTGTGACAAGATCAAAAATCTTTTGTTGGAATTTCTACATTTTTTCTTCATTTTATGAAAAAGCATCCAAAATGAATGTCCAAATAGCGAAAACCAATTGAATATGTTAAGTATTGGCTGAGATATGATCATCTGAATAAATAGATTTCCTATGGGAACTTAGTGTTAGATATTGCTCTGGTTCATAACATTACGGGCCAGAGCAATATAACACTGCGTTCCTATAGGACATTGAACTTTGAAAAGTTTAATTTTTAATTATGAAGGGTTTTGATTCGGAGTAAAGGATTCAATTTAACTATTGTTGTTGAAGGCTTCATCGTAAACTATCTCTGATATATTGGATAGATACATACATGTATCAAATTTTCAATCCACAAATTGTTCTTTCTGTTGAGACAAAAAGTTGGTGCTTGGTACACATGCATTGTACATGTAACATACAAAACCAAGTTAATATGACAGACCGCACTTTCTGGTCCATGTAGTACACTACTGTGTACAATGTCAACCTACACGTGTGTAACCCAAAACTTGCACACTATTTGAATTGAACTTGCCAGGTTTTAAAAAACTCGTAGAAACTAAGCTCCAGAGCAAGATACACTGTACATGTACATTGTACATGTATTACCGGTATACCATAATTTTTTTTTTTTTTTACTACACTTGTACATTGTACCTGAGTTCCAAATAAGGTTTTTTTTTCTTCTTCTTTTTCATTTGTTTGTTTTTGTTCTATGTTTTTCCTTTCTATTGTTCTTTAAAGTGAAGTCACAATTGAGTGGCCAAAAGGAGGGATGAAAATTCCTTTTCAATAAGCGTGATACATGTCCACCAAATTTTACAACAATTTTACGGTTGTTTCTCCTTTATAAATAAGTGTTTTCTTTTTATACGTGTACATGTACATATAATACAAGTTATCAAATAAAAAGTCATAAAACCTCACAAATGCACATGTACATATGTACTGGCTGTGTAGCCTGCATACGTGAAGGTTGTACTTGCACTCCCCATAAAACCCACATTCTACAGGGTACAGAACGGCCTATCCCCGTCTTCACAGTACACAAGCATGGCTCTGCCCACTAAGTTACTGCCCACACTCTACAACGTGCTCTGTTTGTGTTGCTATTAGACAGGACGATCTATAAATGGGACATCCTTTGATCTGTCGTTTGTTCCTTCTCTGACAGGGCGCAAATAAATGATTACATAATAGCATGCATCTAACTGTCCATGGCCTATTAAAACCCTTGCCAACAATGTGGTGTACAGTATACCTGGGAATGAGAGAAAAGCTGGTATAATAAAGATTGAGATGGCAATTGTTGGGGAGGTTGATCATGTTTTATGTGGCCTCTTACATGAAATGACCTATTGCCCAAGTGTGGAATTTTTTATCAAAGTGAGGTAAATGTCATAAAAGCAAGTTACTGGTATCTAAGTATTGAGTGATATAAAGGAAATCAATCTACCTGTACATGTGAAAGCATATGAGGGGTAACTGAAAAATTATGCCAACATACATGTACCTTGTATTGGTGTCTTGCTTGAATTTGTGTGACCATTTCTTATTCCACATGTCAAAAACTGCTTTCAAAACAAATTTCTCAATTAAAGAAAAAAGGATTACTAATCGTAGTTATTTAAAGCTCTGTGTGCCATTGTGTGACTGATCAATTGATCTTAGATATTGATTTTCCCACTGTCTTGGATAAAGAGTGTCTATAGTCTATTGCTCTTGAATAGCAGTTCCATGAATCCATGGCTTATCCCTTCTGACACCTCTACAGGTATACATGTACATCAGCGCCCTGTTTAATAAAACTAATTATCAATTACAACTGCTAAAGATCTATGACAAATCCGCTCATACTTCATAGCCGATCAAATGTAAGAATTTCAGTAGCTTATAACAATTTATCTATGTTATTGATAACTACGTTACCGGTAGTTTAATGAAACAGGACCCTGATGTGGTTCAATGAAGCTACAATTTTGTTGAATTCTGTGACTGAAAAGACATGAAAGGAAAAATGAGAGCATGACTCCAACAGGAAGTTACAGGAACAAATTGAATTGATTTTGGAAGACACCATAATATGCTTGGTTATGCACATCAGTGGAGTATGTGCCTAAATAAAGATTACAAACAAAAGTATGCCCCCAGTTCCTGTTTGTCCCAGGCTGTGGTAATAAGTGCTGAAAGAACTAGGGCATGAAATGACCTTTCATCTGGTATTGGGGTATGTTACTGATGATTTGATTTTGATGGAGACGGTGTGTGTTGCAGCTTGGCATGAGCATACATGTATGTACACGTGCATAGAATGACATTCAGAAGAAAGGTAAACAGAATAGGGTTTACCTTTCTACTGGTATCAGACCAAAGACATGTTATCCATCTCTGATCCAGATGACCAAGTGCGTTTTACATGCTAGCCTACACCATGTAGCAAACATACATGGAGATAATTAAATACTTGTTGCAAATTTTGAAGCATGTTTTCACTTTGCAAGTACATGAAAATATTTCTCAACAATATTTAGGGACACAAGTTTGGAATAACATCTTGAAGTTGAAGATTTATTACTTGTTTGACAGTTTCAGTTTTTTGTTATTGTTTTTCCTTCTGGGCTTGGTAATATGAAGTCTTTGATTTGTTTATTGATACATGTACATGTACATGTAGATAGTGGTTTCATAACCTGAAGGCTGAACTGAGAGTAATTTCCTGGAAATATATACTGTACTACCAGTACCTCATGTTGGAGGGCAGAGTTATGCTTGCAGCAATCTACATGCCAAAGCAAACAGGCATTTGATATTTGCAATAGAATTGAGAAATGAAATAATGAGAGAGAAAGAGAGATGATGACAGATTGAGACAGTGGAATGAAGGAGGGTGTGAATGTACTATGATTTGCGTCACCACTGTCAAACGGGTTCACAGAAATAACGTCATGAGAATGATTTATGAGGTGCAACTGCAACATGCTCTCACACGTTCCTGTGATTAACATTCATGCAAAATCTTTCACGCTTGTCTTTTACTTGTACATGTAGCTGTGTTCATATTTTGCCAAGAGTAAATAGGCCTACACTTCATGTAGCAGAGATGCCAGTCTTCAGGCTTTTGCCTGATTTCAGGCCCTGACAACTTCCTATTTCAGGCTTTTTATTGTACACCACATATGGGGATTAAACATGTTTTGGCTTCTTTTCAGGCCCAGTGAGTAAAACTGACTGGCATCCCTGATGTAGGATCTGCAGGCAAAACCATTTTACTCTTTAAAGGTTTCATTTCTTCTTCTTCTTCTTCTTCTTCTTCTTCTTCCTCCACTGTAGAAGTACATTTACTGTAGAAGGCCACCTTGGGGTCGGTGTGTCCTCATACTTTTATTTTTCAGCAGCTATATGTACAGTCACTACAGTAACATTTCTTCAACAACATTATACATGTTACATGTATACATTTTAGGTAAAGCCTCGGTCACAAATGCCATTACGAACTGCTACGAACGATTTTCAAACAATGGAAATTCAGGAAGACAATGGAAAACGGGAGATTTGTACGAAATAATCGTTTGTACGAACTTTTGTGACCGTACATGTAGCTTTAACTCTAAAGGGAATTAAGTGTATCTTGGCAATACAGAATTTGAAGATAAGGATTGATTTAATGTACATTTCATGTAATCCAAATCTCTAGTAACCAGAGCTCAACACTAAATTATTATTATTATTTATTTATTTATTTATTTATTTTATTTTTTTCGGGGGGGGGGGGGGGGTCTGGATTGAAAATGTTGGTCTAAATGCATTGAGCCCTAATAGAAATTTTGAAAATTGGGGGACCTAAGCTAGATTTGGGGTGCCCATATGTCCCGAGCATCTGCTATTGTGGATCCCTGAGTAAACCCCTCCCTAGTGTGTATGTAGCTATTGCAGACGGGCTTACAAAGATGTTAGATTGTACATGTACCAGGGAGTTAGGAGGAGCTGATTGTACGTAATGTAGTTATGAATGAAAAATGTAGCAATTGCTTTGTGTGTCTGAACCTGAACTTCTAACCTTTCAGACCAGCAAACTCCAAATTAGGCAGGAAAAATTAAGGGGGATATTTTATGGGGTATTTCTGGAATTTGGGATGTCCAGTGATTTAAATTTAATTAGCAACTTCCATCTGATTAGACCCTGTCCCGGTTTCTACCAAATTCAGATGCTATACAGTGGTATTTCTAACGTGTCAGTAAGGAAGGCATGTGATGGAGATCTCGTCTCCCCATGTATGGCATTGTCATCAAGTAAGAGGTCAAGGTAAATAGAGGTCACAGTGAAGAACCAGTAAAGTACACTGTCAAAATGTATGTGTAATTTCTTTGTTTTGGCAAAGATTTTAGCAGTTATTCCGTGTTCAATACATTTGTACATGTACGCCTAAATGTATGTACATTTCACACCCCACATGGCACAAGTAGAATACTGATTCATGTGATGGTTTGACTTTTAGTTGGGCCGTGTCGAAACTGTGATGAAATATTTATTTTGTCAACAAATACTTGACTCCACTAGTAATATAATTGTGGTCCCTCCTCCCCTCCACTTATAAAAATTAGAAGTGAGGCTGACATACCAAATATTAATAAATAAATTTGTACATGCACATGGACATGTCCATGTATACTGCATGTAACTATAAAATGTACTTTTTAGCAGGTTCATTTTTAAGCAAAATTCTAACAGTCAAAATCAATCAACAAACAACAACAAACAAACAAATAAATGAGGACGCCTAACAGATTAGAAAGTAGGGTATTAAAGAAACTATGTCCCTTTTGTAGCTAACCTCAAGTTCTGTAGAACTTTGCAGGAATTATGAATATGTCATGAATATCCTATCTGTGAAATTTAAACGTTAGCAGTGTCCTTATATTCAAATTATGCAAGGAAACCAGTTGACTTGCTAGACTTCACTGTCAGACACTATTGTCAGTATTGAGTGACTGACTGGCTCTTTCTTCTTCTTCTTTGGTAATAACATACATAAAATGAGCTGTAAACGATTTGTCTACTACAATAACCCACTTCTAAAGAGTTCTAAATTAGTATTATCTTTCAAATGCCATTGGAATTTAACCTTTTCATTTTTTGGGCCTGCAAAAGGGACATACATGTAGTACCTTTAAATGGTCTGTTTTTAGATTTTTTTTTTTTTTTTATTTAATAGGCCATGGACAGTTAGATGCATGCTATTTCTATATTATATGATACAGATAAAAACGGGATAACATTTGTATTCTCAATAGTTGGTCTTTGAGAGCAAAAATTGGCTGTATCCATGTTTCTTGTACTGAAGGTTCAGCTACACTGTACATAAATGTACAAGTTTTGTGATGCAGATACAGTGTAGTTAATTGTAGCCTGGCAATGCCAGTTTGGCATCCATTGTCAATTCTGTGAACTGTGATTTCTTATCTTTAGATACTAAAAACTACCAAATGTATAAATAAATTTGAAGCTTTCATGTTTAACCCGTGCTGAAAAAAAAAAATAAGAGGCCTAGAACTCTGACTATTCCGAAAGAGCTTTTAAAAGACTCTTCCTGTAGCATTATGATACAATGTAGATTCATTAGCCTTGCAATGAACCTGCTTTCAAGCTCATTATGGAGAGTCTAATAAGAGCTAATTGGACATCATATCATCAAAGTACTATCAAGATATGCTGCTAATGCCATTTGAAGCGTGTCCAATGTGATTGTAATTTCCATCCCAGGGTTTTTTTGTTGTTTTTGTGCTTTAAAATTTTCTTTTTTTTTTTTTTTTTTTTTTCACTGGCACTTTTGAACAGATTTTTATTGGGTCACTATGGTGTACGATGCTCATCCAATGTGTTCGTGTGGACGTGCAATTTAAGAAGTCCTAATTCAATTTTCCTAGGGTGTGTGGGAAAAATAATTTCATTATTGTTGCAGAAGTGCAACTTGCATCAGCGCAACAATATCATATTCATATTGTGTTCGTCATCAGACCGGCCAGGGGAATAATGACAAGAATATAACTAAATTGAATTCATCGCAAACCACCAAGCACTTTTAAATTGGAACCAAATTTCAAATCTTACAGCTGTATCTCATTTTGATTGTAGGCTAATATACATCCAGTGCATGGCACTTGATCAGCAGATTTTTTTATTCATAATTTTAATCAGATGCGATGAGCTAAAGTATACTTGATCAAAAGTGAGCAAGGAAATATAATTTGTGTCAAATCTGGAGCTTGCAACATGCTCCAACCATGTTTGATTAAAGTCCATATTTAGAAGATATTTAGAAGATTAAAGTCCCTATTTAGATCCTGGACTAAGAACTTCCTGATCAACCCTACATGTACAAATGAAAATTGTAATCTATGAAATATGTGATTCAATAATATTACGACATTATTCATACTGTACATACTAAATAATGTAGATGTAGGCAAAATATAATCTTGACGACATGTAATATTATTCACAATTACATTTTGCTTCTAATTAAAAGCCTAAAAAAGGGCCTAATTTGTTCATGTACAGGATGAAGAGTTAACTACGGTACTATAGTATTCGATACCCTTACCAAGTTTTATGAGGTTTTTTTTACCGTTAATTGTATTTGCAGAATTGATTTTTCCTGATATATGTTTCTTGATAATGTGACATATTAAAGCTTACACTGTATATCTAAAAGTATGAATAATTTAGTTGTTTACTGTTATTTTTTACATGTACTGTACAGTACATTTACCTGGATTTGTTTAGTTTACTGGACTTTTTTTCCAAATATCGAAATCCTCTACTGACTCAAAAAGATGTTTAACAAAAAAATCTATTGTGAGCCAACAGGTACCTGTACATTGTAGATCAAAATATAATGGTTGATTTATGGTTGTGACAGCTTGTTAGGAATCCCATAAGTCTTGCAGTTCCATGGACGAACTTCAAGACATGATTTAGATTGTAACGTGACAAAAGATGACAGGGTATGCTTTATTTAGAACTTTCGGAATTAATGTCTGCTTTTGATTAGCAGCACAAGTAGTGCATAAATATTGCCGTCAAAGCCATTTTGAGCTGATTGAAGAGAGGAAAGAACGATACTGAGAAAAAACATAATAGAAGGACTTCATGATGACATTTTTACCCAGTCGTGCGAAAAGAGGAAATTCAACAAATGTGATTTATTGCCTCAGGCTATTGTGTGCAAGGTGCTTGATCCCAGAAGAGGTCGATAGATATGCTTCTTTCCTGAAATATAATTCTTATTAAAAAAAAAAAAATCATATTCTAACCCATATCTTTTATTGTTACAAAGGGGAAAATGTGAGCACTGTATAGCCAGAGTGTATTTGCACGCTCTGTACACATGTATGCATTACCAGACAGACACCGTTGTAAGAGTTTGAGGCACAAAGAAATGAAAATGAGTTTGACATTCAAAGGGAGAAAGTCTGAGAAATACAACGCTAGCTCTGCCTGCCATAGATCTGAGCTAGCTGGGCAGTCCTGAGAATTGAACTGCAGCTGTATTCCTGCATCCTCCCATGTCCATGTACAAAGTCCTTTGGAGAAACATGTGACAGAGGGAAGAGGAGGGGGGGGGGGTATGAAGGAGGAAAAACACAACAACATAAACTTAAAAGCAGCAAACAAAATGTTTTGTTTCAAAGGATATTTTGTTGTTTCAAGTAATTCATGCATATTTTATTCATTTATTCATTCATTTATTTGATAAATTAATTGATGAATTAGGTGACTTATATTTATTTGGATATTTAATTAATTGTATTCTTTTTTTTTATAAATAAGAGATTAAAAAAAATATCTATTGGTACTTCATGATGATGAACCATATATATTTTGTTTTGAGATTTCAATGTCCAAATATTCTCTTGTAGCGTCTTTTTTAATTAATTGAAAAAGGATAGAAATCAGCAAATCAGCTTTTCAAAATCAATTTACATGTAGATTTTTGTAATACAGAGATAATGTTATATTTTTGCTTTGTTACCATGTACTCCTCCGGTGCCATACCCATTTAACCGAAATGTCAAAGGCATGAGCAATGTAATTTGCAGTCCAAATGCACAAATGAATGTACCTCGTCTCATTGAGGGAGTGATGTTGACGTGATACATGTATAGAGTGTTGTTGGGCCACACTTTGCTCCCGCTTGCCAGGGGGGGGGGGGGGGATATGAGGTAAATGAGATGTGTGTCCACTGCACTTTGAATGAGGCTGCATCTCAAGCACATGTCGTGCATTTGTACATGTCGTTTTGATGAAAATTGCAAGTGCTTTATAACGATACATACGTGAGCACTGTGTGAGTACGTGTATGGCATTCTGTGCTGCCTGTTGTACTCAACGGTTGCGCTCTCTCTCTCTCTCTCTCTCTTTCTCTCTCTTTCTCTCTCTCTCTCTCTCTCATCCCATCTCTCTCTCATCCTATTTCTCTTCCTGTCTTTTTACTCTTGTCTTCTCCCATACCCTTCCTCTAATCTCTATAATGCCCTGCCCTTCTCCTTTATCTCCTCTCTTTATTTCCCCCTCTCAATTATATGTCTTCTCTTCACTTCTCTTGTATTTCATTACCGGTATGTCAATCTCTCCATCTTCCTTTAATTATATTTTGCCCTGTTACTCCCTCTCTCACTCTCTGTCTGTATTGTATATTACTGTGTATGCCGCTCTATAGATACATGTACATGTATGTGTCTTTCTGTCTGCCTGTCTCTCTCTCTCCCTCTCTCTCCCATTCCCCCTGGCCCTGTCTTCCTCTTTGATTATTCATCTCAGTTTCCTTTTCCTCTTCATTGTCTTTGTCTTCTCTCCCCTTCTCTTGACCTCCCCCGTCTTCCTACTCATGCCCCTTGTGTTCCTCTTCCATTCTATTTAAATGCTCTTGTATTTCCCTCCTCTTCTCTCTTCCTCTTTTACACTTTTCTCATGCATGTAGTGTTGTTCCCTCTCACCAATCCATTGGCCTACTGTACATGTACATGTAGTTGCTGTGCAGGCCATCTGCTAATGCATCATGCGCTGATTACGTGACGTCAAGTGCGCTGCTAGCCTCCTTCGCTTGCGCTCTCTTCGCCACTACAGCTCGGATGGCGTGCTATTTATACCCTGACCCTGCGTAGGTCGGTCGGTCGGCTGTGCCTAAAGAGCCTCCGGATCGGAGGGGGTGGGGGAAGGTGATCGTCAGCTGTTTTAATGAGTAGCCGAGCAGTCCATGCAAAAAGCAGTGGGATGCTGCTGAAGTCGGGAAATATTCTATTTTCACCAGCATGTATCATGCATACTAGGTTTCCCTTTTTAAAAACAGTTTCCCGTGAACTGAGGGGGCTAAAATCCTTTTTTGTCCTACATTACCAGGCTGTACGTAAGGAATCGTGAGGAGGGATTGAAAGAAAGTGCTAAGCAAAAGTGTACATGTGATTACATGTACATGTACTCTGTGATCTCTGGTTCAATATTAATGTCATAGTGTAGCTTTCAAACATGAAATGGAATGCTCTAAAAAGATAGTGGGGAACTTCTCAGTGCAGTATACAAATGTACATTTATACAATTCTATTTAGTTTCTGTATTTACCACTTTGTCTTTTTTACAATTAGCTTCTTCTTTTTTTGTGTGGGGGGGGGGGGGGTCATGAAAGCAGATGTTTGCATTGAATAATGAATTTTTATTATTAAAAAATATTTTAAAACTATGAATTGTGTGTGGGGTTCTTTTTTTTTGGGGGGGGGGAACAAGTATGCAAGTTTGAAGCATTTCCTGTTAACATGATCCAAAAAGGTGACCTAGGATTTGGTAACTTTTGATATGACCATTGCTAAACCTAATACTTCTAGATTAGGGGGCTTTACAGCAGATTTTATCTTTGAAGCAGAGTATTCAAAATGGGATTATCACAAAGTGGTAATTTAGACTTGTTATAAGCTAATGGGATAACCTGGACCACATCCTTAATCCAAATTATCACATCATTAAGGGGTTTTTAAACCACATGCATGTGTGAAGCAATTGCCTGTGTTTATAACAAAGATGCAAAAAGGGTATCCTAATTTGACAGCCGACTGTCCAGTAAATTACGTCATAGACTCATCATGCAATAGGCAATTTAGATGTACATACAGTATTATTGCACATGTACATGTACACATGATTATGTGGCATGCTTTCAGTACCGCATGTACAGTAAATCAGGATATAAACAAGGAAATTGTTTACAATTGGCAATCAGTTGTTAAGGGTTAGAGAATACCACAGAGCAGGAGCTGATTGATGCTATGAAAAATAGGTTTCCATATATGCGTTTATCATGTTTACTGGTTGTATACAGCCAGAAGATGTGATGATGTTTGAGGAGTGCGTCCTTGAGTGTGTTTATGAATAAATTCTGATATAACTGGTATACAATTCAGGAAAAGCAAAATCGGTTGACCCATTTCATTGCAACATGGTTTGTTAAATTGGCCATTTGATTTGTTTTGATTCAAGTGTCTTCAAAAATCTCTGTGGTTATCTGGATGCATCCAAAAATAACTGTACTGACAGCTCACAGAAAGAGAAAGTATTGATGTATTGACTTTTGTGTAATACCCTCACAATTCACATAAGGAATTGACACATGACCTTGTATGTTGATCGTTGTGTGGACATCGATCTGGTTAGTATTTGTTGTGGTATGGCCAGGCGACTCATTATCCATTCCTTGATGCTAATTTGTCTACCAATGAAAGGCCAACAGATGTTCTCAATGGCAAAACCATAACATCAAGTGCTAGTTAGCGTGACTGACTGGACTTCCACTAGAGGATGCCCTTGGTCCCATAATGAATGGCTGAAGTCCATCTCTATGGTTGACAGTTCTTTGTTTCAATAAAAGCACTCACTATACATACCCAACACTGTACAGTCAAACCTGTCTATGGGTACGTTTAAGCTCAACTTTTTCTGGCCAGAATGAGGCATTTGTTACGCGTTTAGTTCAAAACACGGTTGCGTCCTTTCTCCTTTTTGTAGAATCACAGAAAAACGGCGATCATAATCGCTGATCGTAAACTCACAAAAAGGTGTGTTTTGGATCGGCGATTCTGGGAAAGTATTAACGCACAATCATTTTTAAACGCGTTTAAATGGGGTCAACGTAGCATGCGCAGTGAAGACTCTGCACTTCTCTGGCTACTCCAGGCATGATTTTGGCTCTGAGCCAGAATCATGCCTGGAGGAGCCAGAGAAGTGAGCATAAACTGCGATTACGATGAGCGTTTGCGATGAGCGTTTCAAATCGCTCATTCTGCCTTCAAAATTGAGCATAAACATACCCTATGAAGGTCAACTAAGGGAACACAATACAGACCAATGTATACAGGTGGCCTTTATAGAGAGGTGGGTTTTAAGACAGGTATGACAGTACAATGTACTTCACTACAGGACTGAAACAGAAATCTGGCAATAGTCATGGTGATATTAGTTTGATATGTTTTTGTCATTTTATTCCTTTTAGTCATGTACATGTGTATGTACAGATCATCTGTGGCAATGAAAATTGAGCACTTCTCCACTATGTGATTTTTACACAGGGGGCCACAATATTTTTATGCCTCCGTTACGAAGTAGCCGGAGGCATTATGTTTTCGGGTTGTCCGTCCGTCCGTCCGTACGTACGTCCCGTTCTCGTGATCGCGTTATCTGAAGAACCGATTGATGGATTCCTGCCAAACTTTGGTCATGTATGTTACTTGCAGAGCCGATGAACTGATTAGATTTTGGGGTCACGAGGTCAAAGGTCAAAGGTCACAGGGCTCATTATGTATGCAAAAACAGCTCGTGATCGCGTTATCTGAAGAACCGATTAATGGATTCCTGCCAAACTTTGGTCTTGTATGTATCTTGCAGAGCCGATGAACTGATTAGATTTGGGGTCACAAGGTCAAAGTTCACAGGTCACAGGGCTCATTAGGTATGCAAAAAGAGCTCGTGATCGCATTATCTCAAGAACCGATCGATGGATTCCTGCCAAACTTTGGTCATGTATGTATCTTGCAGAGCCGATGAACTGAATAGATTTTGGGGTCACGAGGTCAAAGGTCAAAGGTCACAGGGCTCATTATGTATGCAAAAATAGCTTGTGATCGCATTCTCATTAGAACAGATTGATGGATTCCTGCCAAATTTCGATCATGTATGTATCTTGCAGAGCCAATGAACTGAGTAGATTCATGGGTCATGAGGTCAAAGTTCATGGGCTCATTATGTATCCAAAAATAACTTGTGAACGCATTCTTATTAGAACTGACAGATGGATTACTATTTAACTCAGGACATCTTGCAGAGCCAATGAACTGAGTAGATTTTAGGGTCATCAGGTCAAAGATCAAAGGGTCATATACATGTATGTATATATGAGAAATTGCTTGTAATCACGATATTCTGAGAACCTCTTAATGGATTACAATTGAACTTGAATTTGAAAAATTTCTTCTGTTTTGGTTTGTAAAATTGCTCTATGACGGAGGCATCATTTTCGACTGCGCGCAGTCGAAGTTCCATCTAGTTTGTTCATAGGAGGCTCAGATTGGAATAGTTAGGGTGCGTAACTCTGTATATGCTTGAATCACCTTGTAAAATATAAAAAATACAGGGGCATGGACTTGATTTGGGGCCCACGTGTCTCTGGCGCATAATGCCAAGCATTGATTTGCATGTGCACCACTTCTGTTTATGATGTCCATGCATTGTACTATGATGGATGGATCAATATATCTTCAAAAATATGTTTTGAATATGAAACTCAATATCTTCTGCATGAAAGATGAGGAAGTGCACTTTTGTATAAAACATGTTATTAAATATCTCTCATCTCTAAATAGATAGAACATCCTTGAAGATCCTCTCTGAAGCCAGATATAAGATTTATTATAGCCAACCAATTGGGCACCAGCTCTGTCTTGTTACGTAGGTATGTAGGCCTATATATAGGGTTTAGCCAGCCTTACAAATGTAGGTTTAAGTATATTTCAGACCAAGGAGTTATTGACATTAGCCAAAACTGTTGCCTGGCTACAGGGCTGAGGGATTGTTTTTTTCCTTTATGAAAATGTCATGGGCTTAGAGTTACTACTGTGAAGACCAACCAACCACTTCCATCTTTCACATGTACCAGATTAAAGCCCACACACTACAAACATTGTCCGCATCACGAACAGTTGTACGTACAATTTTGTACATGTATATGTTTTTTGTCAAATAAAGGATCGTTGTTTTCAAAGATAATTTGGAAGGACTGATATAAATTCATTTGGACTCTAGACTAGCACAAGTGACATGGTTCATCTTGGGAGAGATAGAGTAAATAAATACAATTTGATCATTTGATGTGAAATTCAGTGTAAAACACTACATTTGGTCCACAGAAACTCTTCTTGTACATGTACTACTTATGTATTTTCTTAAATTATGGATGAAAAAAAATCCAGAGTTTGTCTCTAATTTGAGCTAATTAATTCTTCTGTTCTTATGAGGTTTCCAGAGCCACTCTGTGCTTCTATTCATTTTTGTTTCCTTTACTGGCATCCACAGCATGTAGGCCTTCACATGAACACATACATTTGTAGACCTAGATAATGACATTTCAAATTAGTCCAAGGTTAGCTCGTCTGTTGCATGCCAGAATGTCGTAAGAGCTACATGTACATGTATATTGTCAGTGGCAGTAACATCATTCTTGCAGGAAACCGTTGAGACTCATTGTAGAGCTCTTCAATAGAGACAGATTTCATTAACCTTTCCAATCTAGACTGTGTGACTTTGGCATTTTACCTTGCGTATCAATTTGCTGGCATTTACTCACAAGGCTAAACATGTACATTGTAATGTACACATGTAAAACTGTACATATACATGTATGTCTGTGGACGTGTATGACTAGGCCAATAAATAGCCAATTAACAGGGACCCAAAGCAGCAAGTGAAATTGGCAGTTGTGTACGTCCTTTGAGACTATTGATTGGCTTCATGGTCATTGCTAACAACACATGGTGTAATGAGTTTTCAGTATTTCTTCATTATAAGCTGATAGTGTGATCATTTCCAAATGGTTATTATCAAAGGCTCATTAAAAACAAACAGAAACCAATGTCATCGGACTGTTTGGACTTTGTTTCAAACCTTTACATCAAGGAATCGTGTGACATTGCATTTATATTGTCTACAGCCAGAAGGGCGTTAACTCTGCAAACATGTAGATCTAGGAGTGAAAGACCTATTGGCTCTCAACAGATGATATTTCATGTTTTAAAGACTGTCAATACTACTGGCCAGAAGGGATTAGACCACGCAGCAAGGTCACTGACAGGTGGCTATCTCATTAACTCAACTCTCAACTAACATAACACAAAAAGAGGATCATGGGGGACCAACAGGCACCGATTGGGGAAGTTTTCTATATATAGAGGGAGCAAGTAGCCACAAGTAGGACAGTGGGGCTTTAATGGGTGGAATACAGATTGACTTGATGACATCACCTGGAAACTGTTTAATATTTCACATAATTAATAATAATAATTAACAACATTTGTATAGCGCTTATCACAAAATATGTCTCAAATCAAATCACAATGAGATCGAAGACAGAGGATAGCGAAAAAATATGCTGTAGATCTCTTCTGCCGTTGCACGTGCATGTGTATGTAATATTGTAAACCAAATACGTACATGTAGATTGTAATCAAAGCATGCACTAGATCATCTACTTAATGTCTGTACAAATACAGGAAAACGTGTAAGCACATGTGCACATAAATTGGACCTTCAACTTAATGTGGATTGCGTGTGAGTGTCCTATTTATTATGTAGATGTACCTGCACAAATGTTGAAACAAACTATCTAACAATATTGTGTATAATCAAAATCATTTAAATGCAATACTGCTCTTCTCACTATATTTGCCCGGCCTGCATGGCCGTAATTAAGCTGATGTACAATGTAAATGTATGTGTTCATAGTGCTAGTAATATGAATTTGAATGCACTTTGTGTGTCTTTTTAAAGGCTTATAGTCATACTGTAATTTCTTATTGGGAATTTGACACCATTCTGTTATTTACCTGAATGTAGGTTTTAAGACTGACAGGTCAATACATGTATGTACTGCACACACCCTCCACACACCCTCCACCTAGTCTGCAAGCACAGACCCTAATTTGACACTTTATCAAAAAATCATTGTGCCTTGAGAGAAGCCTAGCCCATCTACCTACTGGTTGTGTCAATATAGGGAGCAGCTATAGTACATGGCCTACGGTAGTCTTATAGTGCAGACTCTCTTTTACAACTGACCAGCGTTTGTGCCTGCAAACTACCCTCCACCCACTTCATGACAACTGTCCATTAGGACAGGTCATCATCATAAATTCTGATCACAGAATTATGGTGGCCCTGAAGGGACATCGCGAATAGACTAAATCGTGAAAAATATGCGATAAAATTCACGATATCGTCAATTTTATCGCATATTTTTCACGAAGAAATTCACGAAATTGACGATATCGTGAACTTTATCGTGAACTTTTCACGATGAAATTGACGATATCGTGAATTTTATCGTGAAAAGTTCACGATATAAAGTTCACGATATCGTCAATTTTATCGTGTACTCTATCGTGTACTCTATCGTGTACTCTCCTGACGGGCGCTTCGTAAACAAAACCAGCCCTAGCTGGGGGAGACAGAGAGAAGGAAAAAAGGGAAAGGGAAAGAGAAGATAAAAGGAAAGAAAGAATAATAAGAAGAAAAGAGGGAAACGGGGGGGGGGGCGAAGGGCTCTTGCCTCCTCCTCCCCCCCCCCCCCCCTCCCCGCCAAAAAATAAATCAGAGAGAGAGAGAGAAGGGAAAGGGAAAGGGAAAGAGAAGATAAAAGGAAAGAAAGAAGAGGAAGAAGAAGAAAAGAGGAAAACGGGGGAAGGGCGAAGGACTCTTGCCCCCCCCCTCCCCCCCCCCCGCCAAAAAATAAATCAGAGAGAGAGAGAGAGAAGGGAAAGGGAAAGGGAAAGAGAAGATAAAAGGAAAGAAAGAAGAGGAAGAAGAAGAAAAGAGGGAAACGGGGGCAAAGGGCTTTTGCCTGGTCCCCCCCCCCCCCCCCCCCCCGCCAAAAAATAAATAAGAGAGAGAGAGAGAAGGAAAGGGAAAGAGAAGAAAGAAAGAGAAAAACGAAAAAGAGGGAGAATAGGAAAGAAAGGAAAAGAAAGAAAAGAAAGGAGGCAAGAGCCCTTCGCCCCTGTTTCCCTCTTTTCTTATTCTTTTTCCTCTTCTTTCTTTCCTTTTATATTTTCTTTCCCTCTCCCTTCTCTTTCCCTTTATGGCGGGAGGGGGGAGGGGGAGGTAAGAGCCTTTCGCCCTTCCCCCGTTTCCCTCTTTCCGTCTTCTTCTTCTTTCTTTCCTTTTATATTTTCTTTCCCTTTCCCTTTCCCTTCTCTCTATCTCTCTTTCTCTCTCCTATTTATTTGTTGGCGCGGTAGGGGGGGGGAGGCAAGAGCCCCTCTTTTCTTCTTCCTTTCCTTTTTTATTCTCTTTCCCTTTCCCTTCTCTCTCTCTCTCTCTCTCTTATTTATTTTTTTGGCGGGGGGTGGGGAGGGAGGAGGCAAGAGCCCTTCGCCCTTCCCCCGTTTCCCTCTTTCCTTCTTATTCCTCTTCTTTCTTTCCTTTTATATTTTCTTTCCCTTTCCCTTCTCTCTCTTATTTATTTTTGGCGGGGGGGGGGGGGGGGGAGGAGGCAAGAGCCCTTCGCCCTTCCCCTGTTTCCCTCTTACTCCTCTTCTTTCTTTCCCTTTCCCTTCTCTCTCTCTCTCTCTCTCTTATTTATTTTTTTGGCGGGGGGGGGGGGGGAGGTAAGAGCCTTTCGCCCTTCCCCCGTTTCCCTCTTTCCTTCTTCCTCTTCTTTCTTTCCTTTTATATTTTCTTTCCTTTCCCTTTCCCTTCTCTCTCTCCTTATTTATTTTTGGCGGGGGGGGGGGGGGGGGGGGGAGTGAGGAGGAGGCAAGAGCCCTTCCCCCCCCCCCCCCCCCCCCCCCCCCCCCCCCGTTTCCCTCTTTTCTTCTTCTTATTCTTTCTTTCCTTTTATCTTCTCTTTCCCTTTCCCTTTTTTTCCTTCTCTCTGTCTCCCCTAGCTAGGGCTGGTTTTGTTTACGAAGCGCCCGTCAGGAGAGTACACGATAGAGTACACGATAGAGTACACGATAAAATTGACAATATCGTGAACTTTATATCGTGAACTTTTCACGATAAAATTCACGATATCGTCAATTTCATCGTGAAAAGTTCACGATAAAGTTCACGATATCGTCAATTTCGTGAATTTCTTCGTGAAAAATATGCGATAAAATTGACGATATCGTGAATTTTATCGCATATTTTTCACGATTTAGTCTATTCGCGATGTCCCTTCAGGGCCACCATACAGAATGCTTTCTGAGTCTCTTGCAGCAAGTTCTCAGTTGGACACCAAGTTTCATTACTGCTGTGTGCAAGATTTTGCACAAGCATGCAACAGCTACAGTAGTAATTCCCTGGTAGAGTCACCATGTCCATGATACATGAACCAGAAACAATGTGTATGGAACATAAAAGTGTTTTTTTAATTTTTTGTTGTTGTAATCAAACAGAAAGACATGCAATTAAAGAGAAGGTTGAGTTCTTGGAAGAGGTGAAAAATAATTTGTGAGCATTACTCATTCTTATTATGCAAGTGTGGAAGAACATCAGTTAAGACATGTTCCCTGAAAAGCATGGCTCTTCAAATGCCTTCATATTCTAAATATGCATGTAACATCGTAAAAATCGGGGGGGGGGGGGGCGGCTTTTTACGCCACGTGATCGTGTAGTCCCACATATGTCTTTCTGTGCAAGTGTTTGTAACTTTACCAAGACTTGACCAAATTTCTTATCATTTTGATGATTCCAGAACCTTGCAATACACATAAATTTTTATATGCTAGATGATCAACCTTTTCTGGTCGGTTCCACACCGTTTCTTTCACAATGCAATCGCATGACCAGAACTCAACTTCATCTTTAAAGCAGCATGTAAAATCAAACTCTCCAAGTTGAGAGTGTTATTGATATTTTTGCATTGCCGTGCATCCACAATTCAATTCCCTGCTTGGGTAATGGCACCAGCTCTGTCTGTGAGACGACGAATCGATATGAGGCTTTCTAATACCTGGTCGCACGCCCGTACTACATGTCGTTAATGGGTCTATGGAAATATGGCACAATTATGGTACATACAATACCAGTGTACTTTGGCTCATTCATTTAAGTATGCTGGCATGTGCATGTACACATAAAACTCAATTATTCATACCCTTACCAAGTTTTGTAATTTTTGAAGTACGTGAAAACATTGACTCTTCCTGATTTATGTTCTTGAGAATGTGACAACATCATGTCATACTTTACATGACACATGTTCTTAGCTATTAGCCACAAGTTCTGCAGTTGATTTTTATTACTTTGGTTCATTCCCTCCCACTAGATTAAATACATTCTATAATTTTTCAGTTAACAAATCTCAGACCTAAATTTTTGCATCACTTACATGGTAAGTGGTTCACACTCCCATACTTCTTTGTGTGGATTTCATTCAGGTTTGCACAACTCTCTTGCTCTGCTACTCCCGCTTTGATGACACAACAATGTTTTGCTCTGTAAATTTGAACTATATGTTGTAGAATCTGTATATAAAATATTCTGTATGGAGTTTTTTAAAACTTACATAAATGTGCATGTACATGTACATAGTACTTACATAAATGTACCTATTTTTAGCTCATTAATGACACAAATTCTAGAAAGTTCAAGTATTTGTAGTGCAGCAAATATTTCTACCTGCCCACACAGTAATTTCTCACAAATGACACTTATATAGTGGACTTAAATATCTATTAAAACTTGGAATTCGGAATCATCATTTGATGATGGCTGGAGGCAGGACAAAGGCAATGTTATATATGACACTTGAGCCGTGGGGATCGGCTCTTTAAATGCATGCCTATATTTAGGCTAGCTGCCGGGTTTGAGAGATACTGAATATTGAATCATTCCTGCTGAAGATCAGTTGAAGATCAAGCGCGGAGGAAATGAGAGCTTGAGAGAAGCAATCCAATCTTCCTCTAAAAGCGCTCATCTCCAGATCTTCTCGCTTGCTCTCTCTCTCTCTCTCTCTCTCTCTCTCTCGCTTCCATTAGTTTGTTCTGTTTCCAGATGTGGGAACGTTTCCTGCGTGACATGCAGTTATCTGTCTTTACACGCATAGTGCTGATCACTCTCGGTCCTACATGTAGCTCATGAACTATACATAATGTAGAGTACACAGAATCATGTACATGTACATGTAGGCCTCCAGAGAGAGATATATATATACATGTAAGAGAGTGAGAGAGAAAGAGAGAGACAGAGGGGAGGGAGAGGGAGATACATGTGTGAGAGAGAGAGAGAGAGAGAGGGAGATAGATGTAGAAGAGTTGGAAAGAGAGCACTAAAACATTTCCTAATTCATGCTCATTCAAATTAAATGTTTATGTAACAATTCAAGCTATAAATTTCCTTCAATTAATTAATTTATTATAAAATACTTGAACATGTTTAATTTAATGTATAAATATGAAAATACATTGACCCATTAACCTTTGCAACAGTCCGACCAGCAAAGAGGATAACTTTAATAATGTACATTTAAACATATGAACATTAACTATTAAGCATACCTATTTCTATTTCTCATACTTGTATTCTTGCTTGGTCATGTAAATATATCTTTCAACACCTCATCGTGCATTTGCCATCATTATCATTTTTTTCTAATTTCTGTGTGCTGTTCTCCAGTCTGAAATGGTAGCATGCATACAAACGCGTTATCCTTTTCCTCATTAATTATGCTCTACACCTGCCCCAAGTGTTGATCTGTATGCAAGGTTTGTGAGGAAAAAGGGGCTTCCAATTATTCGCTAACAAGCACTAAGGTCTCTTACGCAAGCCTTTTCAAAGAGAACCAAATTCTTATTTTATTTTTAGTAATGATATTCATGTTTATTAGAGAAATGGGCTGATATTGATATTGACATGAGCAGGCTTTCCTTGGCTTCTTTCAGGCCTAAATGTAATTATTTTGAGCAGTACAATGCTTCTTATCAGGCCGGTGTTATTGCACCCCCCCCCCCCCCCCCCTTATTGTACAAGCAAAGAGGGCTTCTCTAGATAGCCAAGGTTACATGTAAAAAACAAACATCCTAGCTTCTTTCAAGCACAATGAATTATGTTTTTGCCAATGTACAAGCATTGATGGGCTTCTTTCAAGGACAACTTTCACAGTACAACTCCAGGTTCACGCACATCCTGGCTTCTTTCAAGCCCAATATAGTGTGTTTAGAATTGCAAAAGTCAAGCAACGATCAGTTTCTTTCAAGCCCAATTTCCACAGTGCAACTCCATGTAGATGTACATCCTGGCATCTTTCAAGCCCGATATATTTTGTTTATTAGAATCATTCCTCCATTCAATCATCAAGGGAAGGTTATCTCTCATCTCGGATGTGCATCTTAGAGTCTTGGGAGATCATCTATGTCAGGAATGATTACAGTCAACATACATCCCCACAGCATACACGCCTATAGAAAAGATAGCAATGAGATGCTATTCTCGTCTAATAGGACATGAGTTATATATGACATGCATCTACAGCCTACATGTACATAGCGCTGCTTTATCAATGTTGATTCAATATCATATGTAGGAAACCTTTTATTAGTCTATTGAGTTCGATTTAATTTTGGTTTAGCATACTTTTCCAGACTCAAGCCAAAATTATCATGGGCGTTAATAGTATCCAATGGGTATGTACACAAAATACTGTTACCCTTGCATAATCTTGCCTAACTGCTACTTTGTTATCCATTGTTACATATAAGCATAGGTATATAGATTTTGTTGTTTCGTGCAATTGGACAAAGTATTATAAGTACTTATCATTCCCAGGTTCTCCTTTTATATGTCAAGTGTCAATCATTTTACATACCGGTAATTTTATCAAATGTTCAGATTTTATTTCAACTTAACAAGAATACAAATGTAAATCAAATCTGTAGATGCATTAACCACTTTTTCCTTATATTTCGCATCATTGATGTATTAATACTGTGAATGAATCTTCACATATTTGCTAAATATATCAACAAGAATATCACATTCCCATCAATCAGAGCAGGAGTGAAATATTTTCTAAAGCTCAAAGCAGAGAACAAACTGTAACCTTTTGCAGACACCTATTCTGTTGACAGAAGTTCAGCCATGCAGAAAAGAAGTCATTGTCAAATCAGGGGTCTGCTTGTCTCTTGTAGCATCTCTATTGACAGTCAAGGAGTCACTGGATATCTTCTAGCGAGGGCGACAGGTAAATGTCAAGTTCATGTCACAGTGGGTCTATGGCCGTGTGCCAAGAAAATCAGCCTACCAGTTGTATTTCTGTGTCGTTTTTACTTGTTTCCTTAAGAGTGTAGTTCGGTATGCTCATGATGGGGATGTTGTATTGGTTTTCCAACCTCACTGTTTGTGTAGCATTAGGTTCTATAGGTGTTGTACTTCGATATCTGGGTATAGGTAGAGATGCAGATTTGGTGGTATTCTTGGCAAGGGACATTTGTTTTACCTGAAAAAAAGAAGCTAGTATATACCAGTATTAAAGATAGAACTAATAAACACTTTAGTTTTGTTTAGTATTGAGGAACACTGTATCTGTACCGAAGACTTTGATGATACAAAGTTGAATAAAATGATATTCAGTCAGAATATGCAACAACAAAAAACAAATATTGATCAATATAAATGAAATGTAAATTTGTTATGACTTTGGTAGAAGAGGTACATGTATTAAACGTCGAACTGAGTAATGATCAAAGAAAGATTGGAATACATACCCAACCTTATTGATTGGAAGCTGGAGACTGTACTTGAGTTCATCATTAATCTCAACTCCTGACATAAGAAATTGGGCCCCCAGGAGTGATAGACTGAAATAGAGAAATATTGCCCCATGCTTTTCAAGTGGTTTGAAGTAAAGGTCCTGTTAATTTCTTTATACTTTTTGGTCCGGACAAGATATGATGTAATGAGACTTCTAAATCAACCGGTCAGGAGAAAATTATGTTATGAGAAGTGGAGATAATCTTTAATATCCAAAGAAAAGTAGGCCGAGGAAAAACGTACAAGCTAAAATAGAATGAACTGGGTGCCCCTCTAGGCTGCTAGCCCTGTAATTTCATTAAATTAAGTGAATTGCTGGATGCACTTGTACAGTGTAATACTGCCTTGAAAACATGCTAGTCTCTGTACAAGTCAAGGATCGCTACATGTCACCGGTGTATATTCATAATGACTGTCCATACATGTATAGATGTTTCCAATAGATGACCAACCATCTGCAGGAAATTGGTATGCAGGAAATTGTGTTTTAAATGTTACAGCCTATTAAGGTTTATGTATCGCATAAATACACAACAAAAGATATGTTATGAGTTAAATACTGTACTTAACCGGGAGAAGAAGAAGTTTAAGTTAATATTGTTTCATTTAAGCTGATCTTTGCACAATGATCGAATCTAGAACTTCCTAGATGTAAGACTATTCATATTATTGTAAACATATTGGCTTACTGTCTACGAGCTAGAATGAAGAATTTACAGAAATGAAAAGCCAGAAATGAAAAGCCATGGGTCATTTCAAAATAAAAATAAACTGCAAGTACAATAGAAGTTTGTACAGCTTCGCAGGATGAGTGAACTAAAAAACATCCAAGGTTCATGTAAGATCTTTTTCTTCTTGCTAATTCTGTCATTGTTGTCTTGTCTTTCTCATGTTTGTACTTGAGTAGAAAGAATGGAAAGTGATACTTCCACTCCTGTTCAGATGAGGGATATAACACGTCTGCAGAAAAACAGAAGAGCGTTGGCTCATAGAGCTAAGGCCTAAAATCTGGCATCGGCAGATGACAATGTTTCATAGAGTTATTCCACCTCTATAATACCCATTGTAAAATTGGAAAAATCTTTTGTTTTGGAGTGCTTGTAATGTTTGCAAATTTTGTAAATGATTCAGATTCTCCAAAAGTTTCATGCCACATGATCACAACTTACACAACATTGAATTCTTTTTTTGAATTTGCCATTTGTTTCTGCTAAAAATGGCCAGTTCACAAAAGTTCTCGTTTTATAGCAGACCTGTATCATACCATTTTTCTAGTTTTAATGAGGTGATAGAGATGTATGGGCATTTTTAATGAGGGGATTTTTGCATTGTAAGGATCATGATTGGTATGATGTGTGAACATGGTACCATACAAAAACTGAACACTGAGGGGTCTAAAATATGAGCATGTGCTGAATGACATGACGATCATCACCTAAGCACAATGTACAGCACTCAACTCCAAATTGGCTTCCAAACAATGTTCCTTCTAATATTTCGACCCATGCACATTCCCCCTGTGCAACATGGCCACTGTATGTGTACACAATTTTTTTAAAGGACGATTTATTGAAAGACGTTTCTGTCGTGTGAATAGGCACTAAATAAGCTGTAGGAAGTGTTTGTTTAGTCCATCTGAGATACCTTTTGAGTAATACCCAAGTTCATCAGAAACAGAATCCGAGATTGGAAAGCATAGATCTCCAGGCCTTGTTTGAATTTAATCAGGGGTAGTTTCGATGAGAGTAAATATATCATGAGAAGTATGATTTATTGTATGAAAGTATGATGGTTACAAATTACTTTCAAAAGTAATTTGCAATTTCCAATTGCATGTTTTAATTGCTAACAGTTGTTTTGACATACACTTTAAAAATTGATTGATCCATATTATTGTATCCATCAACTAAAGCAACTTAATGAATACAATCTATCAATATTGATGTACATGTATTGGATTCAATATTTTAAAGGTAAATAGAATTACATGTACATGTAGGTGTCATTTTTGTTTTTGATTATGCTAATTGTAATATTTTCAAGATTGTCATGTTTTTTGTAATAAGAATGGCAACTATTTGTCACATTGGCAAGTGGCTACCATAAGTAAGCCTTGTGTTATGTACATAAATGAAGTATAAATAAATGTTATTTAATTCCTAATTTGATACCCATTTATCACCCACACATGAAAATAATTCAACTCAATCGATTTATGGCGTGTCTAAAGTGGGCCTCTTTTCCGGAAATGGAAAAAGACCAATTATTCTGGGTAACACTCTGTGGAACCTGACCTTGGATAAGGTTGAGAAATGATTATTACCACTCCCCGTTGTCTGTCAGCTTAGTTATCGCCTTGGGAGGTTCAGATCAAGTTCAGCTTATTTTTTCTCTCCAGAGCTAACCACTCTCATGAAAATTGTTTGACTTTGCTCTCTCATAGTGATGTTGCCTTTGATGTTTCTCAAGTTGGTTGTATATAATTATCCTTTATTCCCATTCCACTGCTAGTTAAGCACATTAATGAAAACACACAATCAAACACAATCATAATGCATTTTCTCCTGTAAAAGTATCCTTTTTTTTTCTAGTAAATTAAACAGGGGTACTTTTTGGTACTTGTTATGCATCAAGACAAAACAGGATTTTCCTGTTTGTATAAATACAAAAAGTGTGATGTTGTGTAGGCCTATTGTATCCATGCTCTGTACCATGTACTGTACGTGAAAGGGATTTCTTGAGATATTGGTATTCCATTATATATCTCTCTCTCTCCAAAAGAGGATGTGAATAAATTGATTTATTCCAATTCATTGAATTAAAGTAGTTATAACTCCCTACTATTTCATGCTTGAAAGCACACTATTTTATAACTCAGATTATTTCGTAGAGGTACATATAGAGATACCATTTTTTGGAAAGTTTGTGAGTCTTTTGACACTGTGTGGTTAAAATAAACGGTGGTGATTCACCTTTCGTTTCCTGTGCATGTCCCTGTGACTGCATGCGTGGTGGTATAACAGGCGACAAACTTGTTCCATTGGCATTGTTCTTGGGCACTGTTGCAGTTCTCCGGTAAAATAGTCATCTGTATTAAAGCCAAAAAGAGAGTTGACTAATACATTGTCTGTGTAGAGCCATAAGGACATTAACTCTAAATAAAGAGATATTATTATGATTTCAAAACGCCTCTCTGGCTCTAAACATATGATTTAGGGTGACTGTATTATGCCTCACTTTAAGTTGAAGCCTCACTTTTTTCTTTCTGAATTTAGAACAATGACTTAGCATTTAAAGGGTGAAGGGAGTATGTTGCAATTACTTTTTTTTTTAAATTTGTTGGAAAATTTGTGCTCTAAACAGATGATTAAGGGTGACTGTATTATGCCTTACTTCAAGTTGTCAGCCTTTTTTTCCTCCTTCTGAATTTAGAACAATGACTTAGCATTTAAAGGGTGAAGGGAGTATGTCGCAATTACTTTTTTTTCTTCTATAGTTGTTTGAACATTTGTGCTCTAAACAGATGATTTAGGGTGACTGCATTATGCCTCACTTTGAGTTGAAAGCCTCAGTTTTTTTCTTCCTTCTGAATTTAGAACAATGACTTAGCATTTAAAGGGTGGGGGGAGTATGTCGCAATTACATTTTTTTTCTATATTTGTTGGAAAATTTATGGTAAAGGATATTTTATTGTATAAGGTTTGGCAAGTCATACAGCACTTGAATAGAAACTTACAATGGCCTACGTTCGTAGAATGAAAGTACTTCATATTCAGTTTCAACCATGGATCAATTAGTTCTGTGAAATGGCTTGAATTGAAGTTGAAACTTGTGCATATACCAGAAAAGTAAACAGTATCTTATAATGATAAAAGTATGGGGAAGTCCTTTTGCAGTCCAAGAGGAAATAAATTAATTTCAAAGAATTCTGTATGCATGACAGCCTACAAATACAATTAAGCAAATGAAAAGAAGTTTCCAGAAAGGGTATGAGGAATTGACAACTTCCTGAAATATTGATAAATCATTTATTGATATTTTGGACTCATATGAAGGAAAAAAGCACACAATTCTGATAGTGATATTTGTTGGAACAGTAGTGTTAAAGGGAATTTTACAGGATAAACTTTGGCAAGTCATCCAGCTCTTGAATAGAAACTTATAATGGCCTTATGTTCATAGAATGAGAGTACTTCATATTAGTTTCAATAATGGATCAATTAGTTCTGTGAAATGGATTGAGGTTGAAACTAGTGAATACCAGAAAAGCAACAATATTCTAATGATAAAAATATGGGGAAAACCTTTTGCAGTCCAAGAGGAAATAAATTATTTTCAAAAAATTCTGTATGCATGACGGCCTATACAATTAAGCAAATGAAAAGAAGTCTCCAGAAAGGGTATGAGGAATTGACAACTTCCTGAAATATTGATAAATCATTTATTGATATTTTGGACCCATATGAAGAAAAAAAAGCATACAATGCTGATAGTGATATTTGTTGGAACAGTAGTGTTTAAGGGTATTTTATAGGATAAACTTTGGCTAGTCATCCAGCACTTGAATAGAAACTTAGGATGTCCCTATGTTCATAGAATGAAAGTACTTCATATTTAGTTTCAATACTGGATTAATTAGATCTGTAAAATGCCTTGAAGTTGAAACTAAAGCATACCAGAAAAGTAACAGTATCCTATAATGATCAAAGTATGGGGAAAACCTTTTACAGTCCAAGAGGAAATAAATTATTTTCAAAAAATTCTGCATGCATGACGGCCTATACAATTAAGCAAATGAAAAGAAGTCTTCAGAAAGGATATGAGGAATTGAGGACTTCCTGAAATATTGATAAATCATATATTGATATTGTGGACCCATATATTGGAGAAAAAAAACATACTACCGGTATGCTGATGACGTAGTTCCATTCGAAAAGTGGAAATCGATACAATATAAAAATAATATTATACCTGCATTTGATATCTCACTTCCAAGTTTGAGTCGGCATGTAGTACATACAAGTTTAGAAAAGCACATGTAGAGTTTTCTATATTATGCTAAGCTATCATTACATTTGAAAGGTCATTAAGTCCTAAAAACTTCAGCCATGTTCACTGTTGATGAAAATAACTTAATATGTACCATGATTTGGGGGCATTGTTTGTATACAATAGCTTGTACAGTATATGATACTAACTCTTAGTGACGGTATACTGTATCCTCTTACAGTATGTTTATTTGAAACAGATTTGCGGTACAAATTTATTTTAAATCTTTTTGTTTGTGTTTGATTGTATTCAATGGCCATGACACATGTAGAGAACCCATGGGGTGCATCTATTTGTGCCCAAACAATGCGACACGCAAACAATACACATGGGACTGTTGACATTGTTTACCGCGATATCCAGAAGCTGCCAAGCACTTGCGACCGCCAGTTGATAGCAATCAGACATGACAGGAATAGATAGTCATATACATGTACGTGCCAAACATTTGCGATGCATACGTGAACATGTACATGAACATGTATTTGTAGCCAGAGAATCGCCTAGAGATACTGCACATCCATTGTACATATTAATGTGCATACTGCTTTGAAACCGCTATCAGGGAATTTCAAGCCCTCAAAAATTTATCTCCCAATTTATCTGTAGCAGCAAGATAAGTTTATGAAACTAAATGTGCAAAATGTGAGATGAAAAGACTCTGTGGTTTTCTTCCTACGAGTGAAAATTGAAGCCCTCATTTTGTACACAACAAATGGGGTGAATAAAACACTGCCGGTTGCAAAATTCTTATTTGAAAAGATATATTACTGTAAGTTTGCTAATACTAATAGTGAATATTTTGCCACCACACTTTTAGAAAAGATTATGAAACATTATGCCCTTTTATAAGTTTTGAGATTTTCACCATGCAAGTCCCTGCAATGCCCTTTAAGCATGCTGGTGTCTTGGTTGTGAGCTGCATGTCTGATATAGAGATAATGCTTAGGGTGACTATATTATCATAATTGTCCCAGTTTATTAGTATTGAGGGCCAAATAACCTACAATCAATTAATCTAGACCACTCTTGTTATGTTTATGGGTGTATACAGCATGATAATATCAAGGATGTCAGTAATTCATATGCATGCTTGCATTTGCTCCATGGAAATGATAAAAGATGAAATTGACATATATTGTCTTTTGAAAACCATAAGGGTGTTTCATGTACATGTAAGTCTTTGTTTAAGTATATGGGTTGATTACACCCTTTTGCACATTATATGCATATATGATTCTTAATTTCATTAATATATTACTCTTGCATTTCCTAGTAAATTAAAGTGTGCATGTATGCTCTTGTGAAATGCTTGTAGGCTCCTTTTACTTGAAAAGCTTTTGAACTTTAGATTTCTGGAGTTTGAATTTAAAGAATTCACCCTGATAATGCATTATGGGAGAAGTGTGTCACATGACATGTTGCGTGAGGACGGTAGGTGAGAGTACGTGCTCGGAGCTGACATCTTGTTATTAGCGAGCTTGCCGAGAATACTCTTCAAACAGGACGACAACTTTGTTTTAGCTCAGCATGTACCACAAAGTACACAGTAGTATTCACGCTATTTGTGCCGAGTTACATGCACAACATGTACATGTGTTAGGAACAAACATTCAGAAGTCTTGACATGTAGGAGATCGAGTTGGATGTAACTACTAGATTTTAGTTAGAGTTAAAAACACTTGGGTAGCTGAGATGAGAAATGGCTTGCGAAGCTCTTTGATGAAATATATTGGTACACTTTTATATTATAATACAAAAGGTCTGCTATCTGATGTGAACTCATACATTCAACAGGTCATGTACAGTAGCTCTTCTGAAAAAAACATTAGTAATTTGGCATGGATCAACAATACCGTATTTAATATCATGCATGTAGTCTCATTCTTACTGTTATAGATCATTGCTAAATAATTTTGTTTAATAAAAACTTAAAACAACCTCCTAAGCACAATCAATGCGGTACTATAATATAATATAGGTAATATTGGTATATGAAATGTGAATAAAATCATACTTCGAAATAGACTCCGTAATGATAATGATGATAATAATAATGATCTGGGTTTATATAGCGCTTAATATATCAACAGTGTCTCTGAGCGCTTGACAGATATTTTATAACCAACAGGCTTGCCCACACACAATATGTGCATTCTCCTCTCCCTGGGGAGTGTTTTCCAGCCAGACGCCATATTACATACACTCACAGTGCTGAGCAAACTATATCGACTTTTGCATGCTACAGGATCCCCATTTAACACCCGAATGGAGAATGATAAATGATGTCAGTACCAGCTAGGATTAGAACCCTTAACCCTTGGATTAACAGTCAAGTGAATGAACCACTATACCACAACACCTCCACACACAACATCAAAATGATTCTTTTAAAGGTAAAGACCAGTATTGGAAACGCCCCAATTTCAAAAAATGAAATGGAAGCTCTCATTACCAATCATGTGAAAGAATATGTTTTGACTAATACATGATGATAAAAAATTTGCCGGGAAACCACCTACTAATTCATATATTTGGTAAATTTGTTTCTCTCATGGTCTGTGAGAGATATAGGGTAGTCCCATATACATCTTTCTGTGTATAGTGCTTGTAACTTTACGAAGAATGGGCCAAATTTCTTATCATTTTGACGATTCCAGAACCTTGCAGATGCTAGATGCTAGATGATCAACCTTTTCTGATCGATTCCACAACGTTTCTTTCACAATGCAATCGCATGACCATAACTGGTCTTTACCTTTAAGCCTTGATAAAATGTACATGTAAGTAGCAGGATTGAAAGTTCAAATTGATTGTTATTGTTTGACAAACGTGAAAGGGAGATCACATGATTCAGAGGATATACATGTAAGATGGGTCTGAGAGCATTTCCTTTACTTTTTAAAAACACAATTGTCAAACTCTGCCATATATTAATAACTAAGGTTGTTTTACACTTCTAGGGAACAAAATTATCATCACCCATTATCACTTTCATCTGCATCAATCAATCTTCAAAACGCATGGATCAAAACAAAGACAGATTTTCATGCCCTGAATATACTGTATGTTACCATTCTCTAAAATGGTGTGAAGAGGTGACATCATTTAATGACATTTTAAGGCTTAACTTCTGCAGTAAATGAGAGATTTCACATAATTTTGTCATAAATATTCATACGATGGCAGATGCTCTGTCCCAGTGATTGTCTGGTAAACTAATCATGTGTTTTGATGCATAAATAAGCTGTTACAGCTAGAGCACTTCTTTTTATCTCACAATGAAATGTCATCGGACTTAGGAAGGCAATAACTTGAATCATCTGGAGAAAGTTGACTGTACTGTGCTTCATCTCCTTCATTCAGACTACCTAAAATCCATTGTACGGCTAGATACAAAAATCATATACATGTAACTGTATAATAAGCAATTAATATATATTTTAGTCTGAATATTGTAAACGTCATATAATGACAGATAGTTTAGCAAACAGCATGTTTGAGCATCTTTTCGAATCAAATCTTGATAAATAATCAGGGTGCCAGTCTAGTGTGAACATTGAATCGTATGAAAAAGGTATTACTGGGCAAGGCTCATTGTAAGTGTGCAGTGATGATCACCTAGCTGTCATGTAAACTGACCTCTTCAAAACCAGTTTCTTTATACCATGTTGTTTGTCTAGTGTTTATGCCCCCTTTTTGCCCCCTTTTTTTGACGAGAGTCATTACCTGTAGAACCTTTGAAGGCAGATGATATGCACATTTAATTTTTTAATCTCCTAAAAATCTTTCAAATTTATATTTTCTTGGTTTCATCAGTAGACTCAGTTTAGGGAATTACAGTCTTATCATGCTTCTGAGGCTATGTTACAAGTTTTCTCAATTTTATATATTCTCCTATGATAATTACAAAACTAAATATATTTTGTTGTACAATATAATTATTATAGAGTTTGAAATTTGAATGCATTATTTGCTGACAAAATACATCAATGCATCAATACACTAGGACGACATTAGGTCTTAGTAGCTACAGTACATTCGTGTATGTAACAGTCCTTATAATAATAATAATAATAATAATGAACGTTATTTGTATGGCGCATATCACTCACATAAAGAAAGTCCCTATGCGCTTAGAAAAGAAGGAAAAGGGCGGAATAAAAATGAACATTTATGCCTGATACATGAAAATAATTAATTACAAACAACAATAATGATACACAATTCCTACATAGCTTACATGTAATACATTGTAAATTCAGGTAATACAAATTTAAACATGAAAAAACATGACAATTAAATGAAAAATAAATTAAATATTAAATATGTACATGATACTATAACCAAAGAAGTCACTAAACAGCTGGAACAAAATTAACAATTTACAAAAAGATAGGTCTTCAACAGAGTTTTAAATGATTCTGTTGTGCTTGCCTGTTTGACAGTATGATATCTGTTTCCCCCTTTTACACAATTAATGATCACCAAGTGTATGAAAAAATATGAAATATAGGATAGTTCAAGGTCATATTATTTCATTTGATGATGAATATGAATATTATACAAACTTGTAATTCACAAGGGTAGTTGGCATTTTATTGCATTATGGATCCTGCCAATGGGGACTAAGCTACACACACAGCACATACATGAATAAAGGTCTGTGCAAGTGGTAATCATCTACATCTATGGATGTCCATTATGAACTGGCCTATATATTCCAAATTTCATAAATGTAGCAGGTTCATGAGGGAAGAATTGTGAAGGACGTCTTGACAAAGAAAAGAGCTGAAACCTGGATGAAGTTCTGACGTCAGTCCAGAATCACCAAGGGTTCTAGAATCATATCTATTGAGACCTTCTCCATTCGCTATCTTTATTATTGGACGTTTTATTGTTCACAAATGTCTGCTTTCTACGTATATGTATCTGGCTCTCTACTTCTTTACATGCCAATTCAAAACAGCATGCATGTTTGTGGAGTTTATCCCCCGCCACGTACCCCTCTCGGCTTCGTATTTCTTCTATCTGAAGTATGTGCTTAGCCTACATGTCAATGGATTACTTTCTCTCGTCTTTAATCCCTTCTAATCTAAAAGATGCTTTCCCATTTTATATAATGCTTTTATCATTTTATTTGACTAGTATCTCCCACTTGCTGTCTCTTATATTTCTCTCATCCTTTCCTTTAAGGTTTTCCTACAAAAAGCATATTAACTTGAAGATAATAGTATACTAGGCCAAATAAAATTTAAAACATGTTTAGCGTCCAGCCTTTTTGAAAAATAGGAAGGAGGAGGCCCTTTTTTTTTTCTTCAAAATGGCCGCTCGGTACATTTTCCCTGACAGTCGAGCTATTTTTCAAGATGGCCGTCGGCATACTATACTACATCTTTAAGCCAAGACTGAATGGAGATGTATACCATTGGGAGCATGTCTTGGATGTACTGTACATTTACATGTATATGAAGTTGTCTTTTATACAGGGTTACATTATAAATTGTCTGCTTAGAGTTGGAAGGGTGTAGACTTGTATCAACCAACAGAAAAGAAGATAATGAAAACATAGAGGGAGAATATGTAAGATACATGGAGAGAGAGAGAGAGAGAGAGAGAGAGAAAGAAAGAGAGAGAGAAAGAGAGAGAGAGATGGAGAAGGAAAGAGAGAGGTATAGATAGTGAAATTTAGCCAATTTCCGGTTTCATATGTGTCCTAAATAAGAAATGAACAGGTCGAGAAAAGGCCTGTGGGTTGCTACAGGCTCTATATGAGCCTGGATACCACACACTCTAGTGTTTTAATATGACAACTAATTAATTGTCTGCAAGGGTGGCTCATTTTGAGAAGCAGAGAACCGTGTGAAAATTGAAAATGATGCAGTTTTAATAACCCGTCTCATATTCAGCATACAGGTTTAATGGTAACGAATAATGATTATGTATAAACACCATTTTATTGTGTACTTTATGCTTCATTTTTTCCTCATTTAATCTGAGCCCATTTTCCTTCACCTACATGTATGTACATACATTTAGATGCTGTGGTACTAAAACAAACAAATGAATAAACAAACAAACTAACCAACAAAGAAACAAAGACAGAAAATAAACCGTTATGAGCCCCAATAAATCAATGTCAACAATCAATCGGATAATCACTTATTATTTGTGTGTTAGTTTTTATTGAAACTTCTTAACTAAAATATTTAGCTGTATTTTGAAATTCGATTAATTCCATATTGTCTGCTGAGAGCCAGAAGTGCATTAAATACAGGTGTAACATCCTTCTGGCCCTCATGAGATTCAAATGTACACTCTTACTTTATATCTCATATGCTAATACTGTATTTGAATATTTTTTTCATTCATTAACTATTCAGAGAGATGGAGCCTGGGTGTCCTTCTCTCTAATTATGTTGGTATGCGGGGAACCCCCTTTCCATGAAAACAACAACAGTGAGACATTGACAATGATCGTGGATTGTGATTTAATGTTTTTTCATATCTTTCATTAACTATTCAGATATATGGAGCCTGGGTGTCCTTCTCTATATGCTGGTATGTGGGGAACCCCCTTTTAACGAAACCAACGACAGTGAGACATTGACGATGATCATGGATTGTAAATACCATCTGCCAGAGTTCCTATCCAAAGAGTGTAAAAGGTAAGAAGTGGAAACATCTCTTGATCGTACCTTTAAAAAAAGGGAGTTTGTAAATAGCCCGGTTTACTAACATATTCAAAATTATGCATGTTTCTTTCATTGGGACCTAGCGAGGAGTTATTTCATCAACCAGATGATGAAGTGGAGATGGTGCACACAATGTCTTTAAGCTTCGGGTTATGATAATTTCGGAGCAATTTGAACCAAACTCTTTGGATATTATAGTCATGCCATTATTTCCTGAATGTCATCCCATGCTCTATATCATGATCAGAGAATATTTCAACCTTGGTTGGTGATGAACCCAAACCTCATTTGAAGCCAATTGCAATTAAACGATGTGTGAGCCAGAGAAGCGAATGGCCAAAGGCGTTATAGAGGAAATGAAGTTTAGGAGAGCTAGTGATCTAGATCTTTCAACATATTTCCTGTTCCAATATGATATAGATAACTATAACTAATTATCTTCCATACTTAAATGTGTCTTTCTCAAAGCTCTTATAGACTGATTGATTTCACGCATGCTTGAAGGCTGTATTTAGAATTTCAAATTGCATGAACAATTCAATACCAGTCTATATCGATTTCAAACTGCAAATATTCATCCATAGAGTCCTTAAATGCATTTTGAAGTTGGTTAGCATGTGCGCATGTAAGATAATGTAAGCACATAATTTGATATCCCCCCAGTTTTGTTTTGTCTTCTTTTTTCGTTGCTTGCTTGTCAGGGAATGTCTGAGTAAAAACTCAGGACTAGGGACCTTTTGGGATTTTCCACTTGAAATCGTGCAATCTGGTGCATACCTAAGAAGAAAATTTGTAGTTATCTTTCCTACCTTGTATTACACATATAAATAAACACACATATTGTTCATGTTTAATATTACATGAACAATCATAACTCATAGAAAAGTTATTAAGTTGATAATTATTTATCACTTTGTACCATTACTTTGTAATTTTTAATTAAACTGAGATGATGCACCATACTCAATCTTTCTACATCATGATTTGTTGAATACATGTACAGTATTTAAATAATGGGCAGCAGAGGCTAGATTTTGATTTTTTTTTTTACTTGTGACTTTTATTTGGCTCCCCATATGAATTCTCATTTAATTATTTTTTTTTGACATGAAATTATTGAATACATTTAAGAATTTACTTTTGAGTATTCGCGGAGCGCGAGCCTGCATAGGCCTATATCATGCGAGCTAGCTGCGGGGGTCCGCCGGGGACGGCCGTGGCCGGCCTAAACTCAGCCGAGTTCAAAACTCTGTTGCCGATTTGCGCATCTCAGAATCTAAAGTACGTTGTCTCTATACATTGCACGCACGTGTATAGGCCCCGGTTTCCGTGATCTTTAAATATCAAATCGGCAACGGATAGTTTGGTTACTTCGAGCTAGCTTCAGTTTTGTTATGATCAGTGTGTATATATTTTGTGCAGTGCATCATCCTCTCGCGTGCACATCGGGATCGCAATGGGGTAGGGACGGGCGGGCTTGGCCGCCGCGCTGTGGCGGGAGAACTGCGATGTAACGTTAGATTGATAGGTCTAGGTAAGTACGGACGACGTCGCGTTCGTGATCGTAAGGGATTTCGTCGACTGCGGCCGTGTATGTGTGGCACTAATTATATCTTGGACGAAATTAAGGAAATTTTGGATTAGCATTGATTTAGATCTACTTTCTGTGATTTTTGCAAGGTTTATTATAGGAATTATAGCCGGTAAGAAACGAGTGAATAGGCGGCAAGTTTTACCGGTTACCGGCTTTAAACGACAGCCCTGTATTAGTGTCTAGAACACGATTACAACTGTTAACAAAAATAAAAATCTCAAGGGAAATTTCAATCCCCTGTTGTATATCCTGTTGAAATCATGTTAGGATTACGTAGCACATCATTGTCATGTTCGCACATTTCAATAGGCAGGGCTACATACAAACCTTTGTAGTGGGTTACTGGACTAAAATTTTTGTCTACATGTATATGCATTGAGGCCTATGTAGAAATTCTGAAATTTAGGGGTCCAGACGTAGATATTTGGCGCTTAACTGTGAGTGTCAAGCCTGCAGGGGACACACAAGGCTATGGAAATTGCCTTGGGTTGATTTTCTTAAAAGTAGTTGCGATTGTGTTCTAATATTAGTAATTTTTATTTCCCCACCTCTTTAATAGACCTGCATAATATAATAATGTTTATTTAAAGATGCAAGCATAAGTTCAAGGCAAGTGCAAGTAGAGGAGAGAGTGACAGGCGGGGGTGTTATTTAAAAAAAAACAGGTAGTGTGTAACTGGGTAGGATGTGACATACTTTATTTTGAACTTTCAGTTGCGTTTTAAAATATCTACAGCTCGAAGCAATGCGAATGAATGAATGACATTTAATTTCTCAATGGTATATACTTATACTCCCCCACATTTAATTTGACATTTGAATCTCTGCATTCTTGATTTGAAGTTCTTCATACAATGTAGTATTGAAACTAAAATCTGAAATCATGGATGGGACATCAGCCTGTCTGTTACAAACAAAACAGGATGAGAATATATACTGAACTGTATCCAACAAGTTTAATTAAAATTTCCTTTTTACTGCCAGATAAGAACTAAACATTATATTCAGGATAACCATTATAATCAGAAGCAGGAGAGGACATAAAAAGATACATATACATGCCAAAAACAACCACTAGATAACTACCAAGTGTTCCTCTTCCTGAACAAAGTTACAGGGTTGCAGTATTATTGTATGGAAATACCATTAAATATTCATTCCATACTAGATTACATAAAGCATGCACATAGTACACAAATTGATTGGTCTTGTATTTGATTAACATGTTGGCCCACAGAAGCTTTTCCAGGAGAAACTCTATGTATTTCATTTTCATTTTCAGGGTGTACTCATTATGCCAAGTTGTGAATAAGCAGTAATGTCATTAGAGATTTATGATTTTAATTTAGATACGTAACTATATCCGGTATTGCAAATTACCTTGAAGTCATGCCAGCCTTGTATGCTGCCTGCTGCCAGGCAGGGACTAAAATAAATCAGGATTTTTCTGTATCCATTTTGCAGTATCCTTCGGAAAGTGGATGTGTCATGGTACATGTACAGTGTACATGTGTAGTTCATTCACCTGACTTTCAATCTAGGGAATGAGGGTTCGAATCCCACCCCACTCCCCACCAAGGTATTAAATGGGGGTACTCTATAGGATGCAAAAGTCATTATGACTGTCAGTAAAATTGTACCTGACTGGAATGTTCCACAGGGAGTGGAGAATGTGCATACATGTACATTGTGTCAGGCAAGCCTGAATTCACTGACCAGGATAATAATAATATATATATATATGAAGCACTTAAGAGACATCATTGATGTGATAAGTGATATATTAACCTGTAGTAGTTGTGGTAGAGGTAGCAGTAGGTAGTAGTAGTAGTAGTAGTAGTAGTAGTAGTAGTAGTAGTAGTAGTAGTAGTAGTAGTAGTAGTAGTAGTAAATTATGCCTTTAATAGGTTTGAATCTAGTTAAGAAAGACATATGTTGTATATATCACATTGGGTCTTTACTTACAAACTAGTGGGTAACACATGTCTAGTTGGTGTATTTCTATAACTGGAATGATTACTCATATCAAGACAGAAATACACTACCTACGAATGGGGTTAATAGTCTTATGATTCATACATTGTGGGTACCTCCTCCATACGTCAGTCGGACTTGGGGCGTTTGGGTGCGAGCTGACATAGGCTATGACTAGAAACAGATCTTTTAACTTGTCTGAACAGATCTCCTTACCTCTCAAAAGCATTGTTCATACCACTTGGCAAAATGCCTACAAAATACAGAAATGAAAGAAAAGTTTTTCTATTATAAGCATATCAGTCTGTTATGAATACATTAATGGGAAGGTGCGAGGTGCATGTACATGTGTATTTTCTTTTCCAGCTGCATTTTTCAGAGGTAGTTTCCCATATCTGGGGGATGTTTCACAAAGACTAAAATCGACTTTAAGTTGGACTTAACTATGGCAGGCCGTTCATGCCACTAGTTGCGCTCACTATTGATCTCTCAATTATGATCTTTATATAATATTTTTTCTTACAATAAAGAACTATCAACAAATGTAAATTATGTAGATTTGTAACAACGGTTAATATGTCCCTTGTATTGGCAGTAAATGATGAGAAAAAATAGTGATATGAACTGCCTGCCATAGTTAATATAAGTCCAACTTAAAGTTGATCTTAGTCTTTGTGAAACACTCCCCAGGTGTGAAGAGGCTTAACCCTATCACGTTTTTTAATCATGCTCCATACATGTACATGTAAAGTGAGATGCAGCATGGAATGGAAAATGAAATTACATCTTTCTAACCATCTTGTTGTAGAGGAGAATCCTTATGTTAGAAAGTCAAATAGAGACCGGAGAAAAATAAATTTTGCAATGTTTCAAACATGATTATTGTTCAATGCATAATAACTGAAGAAGGCCTAATTAAGGTCTACGGAAATGTGCTTCTGATTCACTTAAATATTATTGAAATATCAACCTGCAAAATGGAGATTTTCAGAAGGCTTGGCTAGACATGTATTTTTAAATAGCTGTTGATGTTCTGATAATTCATATGCCGCATTATTGTTATTTTTTTTGGTGATATGTTGAATCTCTACAAGTGAAACTTTTTATGTCTGAAGAAATGTTTTACCGGGTAATGATCAAAATTTCTGTTCAATTCTGAGCTATTGTATAATCAGCAACTCTTCCATAAATAGAATTTCATCAGATCTGCGTATAAGCACAGAGAATGACAATACAATGGTGGCTGTTAGTGGGTGTTTGTGTCCTTGGGGTTTTCTTTTTGTCATTCTTAGAAAGTGTTTTTTTAATGTCTGCCCGTAGCATGTATTAATCTTGTGGGTGTTCGCTTTGAATTTCTTCATCCAGAGCCATTTAATAGGCTTGGATATTTTCCCTTAAGACATGCTACACATGTTGTCGTATTATATTTGTTTTCTCTGATGATATATTCTCTGTAATATATTCCTTTTTGTGGGGGTTTTCAAATCTATTTAGTACACATATGATGATAATCATGAACTCTTGTCTTTATGTTTTCATCCATAAATGTTATGATGTGAAAGGGACATCTGTTTTAGTTCCTTGTTGCACACCAAGTTCTAAAAAAATGATAATTTATGATAAAAGCTGGTCATGGAACTTTTTAAAAAAAAGTTTTGTCTTCAGTTTTTGCCCTTTTTTTTTTTTTTATAGAATAGAGATAAATTTTTTGACCCTGCTTGTTTCGCCAAATGTTCATTAATGAAATATGTTACCATACAAAGAAAATAATGAAAGGGGGCGGGCTTGAAAGCGAGCTAAATTTATAACAAAAATAATGGAATAGAGCCAAAAGCCCAAATTCTATCAAAAATTAAACTTGACAAAATATGGCTGAAGGCTTTTGTTAAAAAACAGGTTTAACAAAGGAAGTTAATCTAAGTCTAAGTTTTCCTTTTCTTAAACATGATTTTAGACCCAGGTTTGAATTTAAGTGAATTTGTGGAATACAAACCAAAGTGTCAAGTGGAGACAGATGTTTTTTGAAACCCACCTCTATGATACATGGGGCCTTATCGATACTTAGGGGAAAAAGAGATCAAGTGAAAATAGTTGATGTCTTAAAATCCATGAATTTAAATGTGTGTATTTAGAACACAGCGGTGATGGTGAATGTGGCTTCAAATGTATGTTAAAGATGCCATAAAACCTTGCAGCTGAAGATATCCACGAGGTCTGCGGTGGTGCACGGTAGCTCGTGGCTTGGACATCCATCTTGGTGTGACATTTCCACCCGTGTCTCTTCCAAAGATTAGATCCATTGACATTGATGTATTATTCACGTCTTAATGCCTACAAATTAAGAAGACGTACGTGGGAGTGTGTATTGGCCATTAGTGAATAGAACATGGTGAAGATGTAAGATAGGGTGGACTATAAGGCCATGTGAATATCATATATCAAGGGATGTTTCCCACTGCTGAATGTCCAAGTTACTTTATCCCATGAAATATCAGCATATCTTCTGTAGGGAACACCTTCTTGAAAGGCATTGCACACCAAAACATTGCTACATGTATTGTGCATGAGTCCTCTATATTAAATAGGGAATGTCTTTGTAGAGCAGTGAGGCTCTCCTACACACTGGCAATTTTTTCTGAGCAAACCACAACAAATTACGTCAATACCCAACGTCATATCTCCTTTTCTCTCTGCATCAGAAATTCAACCAGAACTGCATCTAAATGGCTTTCATATCGATGTTAGGTCTGAATCATAACAATTTTTGTCTTTATTAAGCGAGGCCCAACTGTCTTCAGTCAATCAAATACAAGATATTTTTGTTCTTTCATATAAAGCTATCTTTTGGTGGATTTTTGTTTTTCAAGTCTGTTTTCTATTAAGTAATTGAATGTTGTGATGTTTCCTTCTTACATGAAATATGGTCATGTATTAAAGCGATTGCCAACATGATGGTGTAAGTGTTTAAAGAACGCCATCTGGTACCACTATGAACTAGATTGTTGTGGTTCGCTGAAAGATAATGCTTGACTTCTGTATGACTTGGACTGTACACTTCTACTTATGATGAAAGCATCTTCTAGTAGGGAGAACAGACCCTGAGGTGGCGATGGCAAACATGTAGGAGGAGTCATCTGGTACCCCAATGTACCAGAGCATTGTGGTTTGCTAGAAGATATCTTCACAGTGTAACTGGGGCCTTATACCTTATTGTTTCAGCATCTTCTAGCAGGGTGAACAGACCCTGAGGCGGCGATGGAAAACATGTAGGAGGAGTCATCTGGTACCACAATGTACCAGAGCATTGTGGTTTGCAAGAAGATATCTTCAGTGTGACTGTGCCTTACTCGTCACGGTTCCATCATCTTCTAGCAGGGTGAACAGACCCTGAGGCGGCGATGGCAAACATGTAAGGGGAGTCATCTGGTACCCCAATATAACCAGAGCATTGTGGTTTGCTAGAAGATATCTTCACAGTGTAACTGGTGCCTTATACCTTATTGTTTCAGCATCTTCTAGCAGGGAGAACAGACCCTGAGGCGATGATGGTGTAGGTGTTTGAAGAAGTCATCCCTACAGACACGCTTCAGCCAAGTCCATTTATCAGCTATCAACTGATTGGTGTTCTTAAAGGCCACAGTAATGGCAAGAGTCACACAAGAAGGAAATGCACTGTATTCCTATTAATCTTATTGATATTCAGGACCTGGGAGCCAGAGTAGTGTTAGCTGATAACATTCTATATAGAGTTAATGCCCTTCTGGCTCAGCTAGAGTAGATTCACACTTAAAAAAGTTGTTTCCTTGAAATTCATATAAAGTTTTATTGTTGAGTCAAGATACATTACAACATTCAAATTGTTATTAGCCTCTGGCATATTCACCTCAAAATATAAACTTATAATTTGGAACATCTTGCTATTTTGATAAAATTAAATCAAAGAAATCAGGCTAGTTGCTTTTTTAATGAGACAAAACAAAAGTGTACAACAGCTCCTATTTAAAGACAACAACACAAAGCTATAGTGGGGTTTTATTAGTACGGTGTCTAGAATATCTTCTTCTTTTTTTCTGGATTTTCTAATGTTGTAGACAGTGAATATTGAATGATATCAAAGTTTTTCAGAAACATGAGGCAGTGTTTGATGATCATTCTTCAAACTTCATACTTCATTTAACTATGAATTTTTCCTCTCCAACTTTACTTGTCAAGCCGTCTTTCTACATTAATGTTTGTCCTTTTCTGGTATTTCAGTTTGTCTTTAGGAGTAGGAATGTGATCCATCAGATTATGAGAATTTGTTATGTACATTTTTCATACCAATATTGTGTTTTGAGTTGAGAAATAAGCAAATATATTTCTATGGCCAGATTCCATGGCTTGTAAGTGTTAAGTTGAACACTGAGATTGTAATGGAAATAGATGACAATGTTAATTATATTCCTTTCAAGATATTAGTGCCTCAAGCAATATCCCTTCCACATAAAACCATTAATAAACATCTGTCCATAAAGCTATTAAACCTTTTTCTGAAGTTTGCATTATACACCGCCTACATGACTGTGTACATAGGAGCTCTGTTTGAATTGCTTGAAGATACGTTATTAAATATTGATCAAGCGATGTTTGCTCATTTAATCTTTAATCGTGCCTGGAATATGTCCCTTGGTATGAAGCTAGAAATTCATCATCCATCTTCTTATATAGAGAATGATTTTAAATCATATGCAAAATAGCTCCTTTTGAATCAGTAATTTTTATGTTTCGCTTACCCTGTAATTCATTATGCCTTATCTTGTGCCTTTATGCTAGACAAGACATTTTATCTATAGTTGTCTGTCTTAAGCTAGATGTTAAATGGGTACCTGGTACGAAATGGACTGTGTGCTGATAACGAATGCTTATTCTATGAAGCTGGGATAATAATATTCAAACCGTTTATATGTACTAAACAAGAACTTATTATTATTATTATTATTATCATCATCATCATCATTATTATAAAGCATGTTTCCTAAATTCCTATCTATCATGGATTATCTTTTATTTGAAGTGATTTTCTTGAGTAGAAAATGTGTTCTGTGTGTTGCAAGACGAACATGCCACTTTGGAGGATGTACCTGCTGCTATTCCCCGATCCATCACTCCTTTCCTGAAAGTCCCGGACTCGTCTCAACGGAGAACACCAGAACATGCAAATTGGTGATGAATGCCTCCACCTGACAGTGGGATCATCGCCCCCGGCAACCTGGCATGTTACCCACTTCCACCAACTTCCCCCATCACTTAACCACCTAGGGTTTCTCTCTTTCTCTCTTTCTCTCTCTTTCATTTTCTTTCTTTCTTTCTCTTTCTTTCTCTATCCCCATGTCTCTCTCTCTCTCTGTCTCTCTCTCCCTCTGTCTCTTCCTCTCTTTCTCCCCCTCCCTCTCTGTCTCCCCCTCCCTCATCTTCCTCTCTCCCTCTTCTTCTCTCCCTCTTCTTCCTCTTCTCCCCTTTCTCTCTCCATCCCTCCCTCTCTCCCCTTCCTCTCTCTCTCTTCACCCCCCTTTTTCTCTCCCTCTCTCCCTTCTCCCCTTTCTCTCTCCATCTCTCCCCCTCTCCCCTTCCCCCTCTCTCTTCACCCCCTTTCTCTCTCCCTTCCCTTTCTCTCTCCCTCCCATTTCTCTCTCCCTTCCCTTTCTCTCTCCCTCCCTCTCTCCCTTCTCCCCCTTCTCCTCTTTCTCTCTCTCTCTCCATCTCTCCCCTCTCCCCATCTCTCCCCTCTCCCCTTCCCCTCTCCCTTCATCCCCTTTCTCTCTCCCCTTCCCATAACCACTTCCTTTCTCTCTCTCTCTCTCCCTCTTTTCCTGTCTCTCACCCCATCCCCCCCCCCCCCCCCCCCCTCCTCTCACTTTGGCACTGTACATGGAACGATGCATCCATCACGAGAGGGGCTATTAATAGTGCGGAGGGAGAAGGTGACATGGATGTGGGAACAAATCTGCTCTCCTCTTGCCGTCCTCACGGAGACACCATCACATTTGGTCGACATTTGCCGGCAATTTGTGTTGGCATAATCGACGGGGAAAGTGGGAATGCTTTCAGCCTGGGTGTGCCCGTGTGTTCGGCTTTTGTATTGAGGAATATAGGCTTGAGGTCGTTGCAGTGCTTGGACGAAGGGGTCAAATGGTTTCAGGGTACTTCTCTAATGCATACAAAGATGGACATGATTAGACTTGAATATGTTAATGTGAAAGGGGGAGAAAGAATCAAATATTAAAGGTAAACATAGTACTTGAAATATGACATTTCAATACAGTATGGGAGACTAGAGAACATGAAACGATTAGAAATCTGCAATCATGTTCTATTTTACATTATTCTATTCCATATTATTGCTGTATAAATGATATTGGTCTCATTTCAATCTTCCTGTATGAAATCAGCACAACACATACATGCAGATGCAAGGGGCAAATTTATATTTTCAATATCTATAAATTCATCAAAACATAGATTCACATTGTTCATGAAATGTATGTAATGTTATAATACATCGTTTTGTATGTGCAGGTCAAATTAACTTGATGTATGGAATACATACAAATGCCACTATATCATTGTGATATATTTTTCATCATAATTTACCTTAAATTAATCCAAATATTCATGAAGAAAATTGGAGATTGGGGAGGGGGAGGGGGTGAGAGTGAGCAACTCCTTTGTAATGAATATACCTCATTTCACATAAATCATGCTATGATCATTCACCGAGACCTCTGAACCTCTGTGCTGCAACTCTATCTGCTGGAGGTGTTCTGAGATTACAATCCCTATGTAATTAAACCAAGGTGCAGATGGACTCATTCATTCATTCATACATACATACCTACATACCTACTTACATACATACATGAGGGGTTCCACATGGAATGTACCTGACGCATGAGTCATCTATCTCTGATATGAATGCATATTACAAGCTTTACCTGTAACTGCAGCAATGCTTGCCTCTGCACCACCATGACACACACACCTACAAATGGAACAAGCCAAAGATAGTCTGAATCCACAGACTCTGATCTCTCAAATTATCATATTTGTAATATCATACACTCAAACCTCTTTCACTTCTATAGAAGCACAAACTGTCAATGAAAATAGTGGCTTTTCTGTTGTTTTTTTCCTTTTTTTCTTTTTCCTTTGAACAGTGCTTTCTTATTGAAACTATTATCAAATTAACCAGTTGATAAAGATTCATAGAGACTATTTCTTGTCCCCCTTTAGTGGACTTTATATGAAAGTTTCACTGTTTATTGCAAATAAAACAGTGTACATGTACTTGACAATGATTAGGGATAAAAGGACTGTCCGAGTGCTGATAAATTGGTATGGAAATGTTACATCGCATTGAAACCAAGTTGGCACAAGTTCATGATTTTTCCAAATTCCTTGATCAGTGAGTTCATAAGGTTTGGAAAAGATTATTGCTAGGTGACCTTGGTAACCATGGTAACCATGTACCTTGCCAAAATAGGCATGGAATTAATGTGAATATAATTGAGGGGATTCACACTCGTTTTGTGGTCGTATTAATTTTGGTCTAATTATTTTTGAATACTCTCAAATTCCTATTGAGTCAGTCAATCGTAAAGTGTAATGTACAGCTGTATGGTGTAAAATGTATATAGTGAAGGAATGAGCATTATATTTAAATATTGAAAACAGATCTGCTCAGAAATGTATGCAGTTATGATTTCAATTTCAATTCATTTATTTCCACAGATTCATAAAAGACAATATAAATTACAATCAATTATAAAAGCATTAAAACAAAAGATGAACCTGCAGAGGGGGTGATAAAAAACCACAGAGGTTTATCAGGGATCATCCCTTGCTTAAAATTAGAATATTAAAATTACAATTATACCAAAATTAAATTAAACACATACAAAAATACATATATATATATATATATTACAAGCAAATCTATGTATAGGGTGATGGTACCAATAACTACAATATTTAGAGGGAATGAATGATATGAAAAGAAAAATAGTGAGAAAAATTTGGTTATTAATGCAAGCAAAAGATCTTTTTACGCGAAAGAGAAAAAATAATGCAATGCCAACAGAGTCATAAGGCTTCAGAGATGCTTAAAAAGCATTCTTGTTTGTTTCTTCTTCTTCTCCCTGCTGGATGCTTGAGAACATTAGGAATATCATGTCAACATTGGTCTCTATTTAAAGACGGTTCTTTCAGCCGTGTAAGATTATCCGCCGCAAAGAGTGCAGCTTTCCATTTGCAATTACCGCTCAGTCGTATCGTTGCTTGGAGCTAGTGCTGGTATTTAACAATTCATCAGCTTCTCTTTCATAATTCACTGTGAAACACAGGAGCTAGAATACCAGGCTTTGCATCCTGTACGTTGATCGTTTGGCATTTATCTTGATACGTCTAGAGGCAGGTGATGCTTGGGGCAGTTTTCCTAACAAAAACTTTGTCCGTCCACTGAGAATTCTAATTTTGGTTTGATGTTTTTGCATGCATGTTTTTCATTTATGATAGTGCTTTCTTTTCCTTGTAGTTTACTCCAACTATTTACAAGCCTCAGTTTCATCTGAATAGACTTTTTTCAAAGAAATTCATAAAATAAATACAACAAATAAAATTTTGTCCACTCTTGATTGTTATTCGAAAGCTGAAAGATAAACATTTGACAAACAGTATTTTTTACATGCACAACAATTTATTAATTTTCTGGAAGCATTTTGCTATGTTCTTTAGCTGTGTAATAATGCATCGCAGGACTGCCAATTACGATACCAGCTGTAAATATTTTAAAGAGAAGATCCTAATGGTCGTTAACGTTTATATATTAAAGTGATGACTTTTAATATAAAAATGAGAATAATGCTTCATTAAAAAAGAAAATTCCTTGTTATATATCAGGTTGTCATGACAAACATGCTAGTCTCCACTCTCCAGTTCATTTTCTGGTGTAACTTTATACCTTAATTATGTGCATACTCTGGCTGTAGAAATGAAATGGGGTTAATTGCCACTCTTAAAGGCATCGTTTATCAATGTTAAATCTGAGACGCATGGCCCTACGTATTATCAGTGTCTGTGATATGGTGTAATATTGGAGCCCTATAAAACATTGCGCTTCAAAATGATCATGAAGTGCCTCAAAAAGTAAAAAAATCTTTGAATGACCATTTTTACCATACTCATTTTCCCCAATAGACTGTAGTGTTATAAAAACCAATAGGAAAACAGAACTATTTCCAATCATAAATATCTTGATAATCAGACAGGCAATCAGCTTGTAAATGTCATGGGGGCTCCTGACTGACCTAAAGGTTTATAATTATCATTGCAGCATGAGCTAAATCCTGGATTTTATTTCAGCATCAGAGACAATGTTACAGAGTAACTTTAACTTTAACTATCATCATTTCAATTGGAAGTTTTATCTGACGGATGAACAGCTGAGTGAGCTGACTATAATAAATACACAAACTTGATGTTGATATTCACGTGCCATTATAATGCATTTCCTGTTTGACCTAATTTATATTACCCTATATCTATATATTCTAAAGAAAAAGTTTCATCTACATGTACTTAAGACTCAATGGTTATCATGTTCAACTTTTCCAAATTCAATTTTCGCTATGTTGTATCCAGTTATAACTGTTAATGTTCGTTTTCAGTCACAACATTTGCAATAACATATTGGAAAGCTGTAGATGATATTGTACATAATTGATTTGACATGACAGGGGTCATGTTTATGTGCTTATGATAACTCGCGGTAGGGTTAGGAATAATACACGCATGTTTTCTCTCCCTCCCCATGCCCTCCGTGCCAGACAATTAAGAGATATTTATGAGAGGCAGGCAGGCAGGCCTCACTAGCGTGGAGAGTATCACGTCTCTGCAATACAAATTAAATCAGGCTCGGGTGTCCATCATTACAGACTCGCACGAATCCTCCAGAGTCTTCCTATCAGCACAATAGATTTCCATCCTTAACACGCATCCCCAGCCTCCTCACACTCTAATACCAAAGGTTAATTGTGAAGCCGGCCGGCCGGCAAGCTCTGTATGTCTTCCTGTTTATTGTAAGGACAGCACCTGAACGATTAGTCTATGCCTCAGTGTTTTCTTAAGATTTGTTATATTTCCATAGAGGCCTGTAGGCATATTTGATAGGGAGTGTATTGCAAAAGGTTGATATTCAGTTAACCATGATTGCAGCATTGCTTTAGAACTTAGGTGTGAGATTCATGGCAGAAATTGCATTGTTTTCTAAAAATTCATTGATTTTTATAATAAACATGACACATATATTGTCTCCAAAGAGACAAATAAACAATTTTTTGTAAATTAATATTGGTAGACTTATTGCTCTTCAGGCTCTCAAGAGAAGATAAAATAATATTGATCACACTCACATTAGGCATGAAAGGAACGGTCATTTACCACTTCATCAATTATTTATTGTGACGTGATGTGCATTTTACGCACACAAGCATCTGGTTAGAGAAAGGAGATACCAGCAATAACTCCTTGCAGTGCTCGCTATGATATGTGTGTATTCAGAGGATGAAAAGTGTTTTTGAATTGAATCTGAATGACGTAGATATATCGTCATATCAATTCGGACATGGCATGATCTATTTTAGTATAACAAAAGTGCCTGTTTGTGAAGGTATAGTGTTATATACGTGTCAGTTTGGGATCTATTTTTGTGTATACTGCTATGCAGCTGCACGGCTGAACTGTCATATCTCTCATTGTAATACATGCATGGAGCATGTGCATGTAGATTCATATTAGTATTCTTGTTTGCTTGTATGGGATGATGCTGTGGGAGGGTGGGAGAGGGAGAAAGAGAGAGAGAGAGAGAGGGGGAGAAAAATATGTTATTAGTGTCGGACATGGAGAAGTGATGGGAGTGGGATAGATGGAGGACAGATGGAGAGGGAGAGCGAGAGAGAGAGAGAGAAAGGGAGAGAGAGAGGTAGGAAGGGGGAGGTAGGAAGGGAGGAAGGGAAAGAAATGGGAGAGGAGATGGGAAAAGACAGAGTTAGATGAAGAGAGAGAGAGAGGTAGGGAGGGAGGAATGGAAAGAAATTGGAGAGGAGAGGGAAACAGACAGAGTTAGATGAAGAGAGAGAGAGAGAGAGAGGTAGGGAGGGAGGAATGGAAAGAAATTGAAGAGGGGATGGAAACGGACAAAGAAGAGAGAGAGAGAGAGAGAAGGAGAGAAAGAGAGAGGGGGGAGGGAGAGATAATTCAAGAGAAGAAAAAAAATTTGATATGAAATATCTTTGTGTGCTGAGAACCAGAACATTGTTAACCAACTCTTGTTCATGTAGATCAACATTTAAAACGTTTAAAGCGTCCTTCTGGCCTTCACAGACGATTTGTCTTTGATAGAAAGCTGAGAACCAGAACATTGTTAACCAACTCTTGTTCATGTAGATCAACATTTAAAACGTTTAAAGCATCCTTCTGGCCTTCACAGACGATTTGTCTTTGATAGAAAGTTACATTACTACAGCATTTATAGCTCACATCACTATTATGTTTGTAGAAGGTCACATGAATTTCCAATGAGCCATTACTCTTTGAAAGTGCAACAAGTGTGGGATGATAATGTGTGAAGTTGTGGCATCAATTCCATTTATTTCTCATGCATGGTTAATCTGGATGAGTATTAATAGTCCATCGATACTTCTCCCGCAGTCCCCTTGGTATGTCTCCATCCTAGCTCATCACCATTTTCATCACCCACATAAAGTGGTTGCAACCTCAAAGAGAACTGGTCTTAGAAATGTCATCATTACCAAACCAAAGATATTACTGTATCTTGGTCATGGTCATTCAGTGAATCTTGCTTTTATAGCAACCACCTGCATAGAAAGACCACCTGTCTATAGAGACTACACTTTCTGTTTCCTGTGAATAGTATTTTTTAATTGAAATGTTTACTAAAGGAACCAATTGTTGTCTCCCTTGAATTGTCTTTAAAAAAGGTAATACAAAGTTTTGGTATGGGCCGGGGTCATGAATTTGATTCAAATGAACATATTGAAAGCATATGCGATCCTACAATATTCAATGATCGTTTTCGCGGTTGAAATAGAGCCTAAAGTGATGAAATTGTGAATAAAAAACTCTTATATTGTAAACATGGGTGTCGATCCCGGGGGGGATGGGGGGGATATATCCCCCCCAATATTTCAGGTGGGGGGGATGGCCTGTACAATCATCCCCCCCAATAATTCACCATACAAAATTTTAAAAAATGAAGAAAAAAATTAATGAAGAGAGCACAATGAGAGTAGTTAATGGTTATTACTCGCAAGATGACCATCAATATACACATTTTGCTATATCATTTTCATAATACATACGTAAATGAGACAACCGTACATGGATATGAGACAAGGATAAATTGAATTCTCGCTCATACGGCTTCATCAGGAATTGATGAATGTATTCAATTTATTCAATCAACAGCAACATAAAAATGCAATGCGCCAAATGCAAAGCCGCAGCGTTTAAAAGCAACAAGCTAATTAGCTAAATGTATAAAGCGCGAAGCGCAAAAGTGCAAAAAAGAAGTACAGAGTGGGAGAAAGAGATAATGAGAGACAGAGAGGATACACGTGCGTAGCCAGGGGGGCGGTGGGGCGGTCGTCCCCCCCAAAAAAAAAACCGCCGGCCAAAAAAGAGATAGAGAGAAAGAAGAAAGGAAGAGGACGTAGGAAGAAAAGGGATTAAGAGTTGGAAACGGTACAACGAATCGTCTTCTTTCTCTAATAATGTAATGAAACCTCAAAGCTTCAGCGCTACGCGCGGGAAGGGGGGAGGGAATGAATTAAGACAAGGATTAAGAGTCGAGAACGGTACAACGAATCGTCTTCTTTCTCTAATAATTTAAAGAAACGTCAAAAGAAACTGAATTTAGACAAGGATTAAGAGTCGAGAACGGTACAACGAATCGTCTTCTTTCTCCAATAATTTAATGAAATGTCAAAGCTTCCGCGCTTCGCGCGTGAATGGGGGGGGGGGGGAGTACTGAATTCAGACAAGGATTAAGAGTCCAAAATGGTACAACGAATCGTCTTCTTTCTTTAATAATTTAATGAAACGTCAGGGCTTCCGCGCTACGCGCGGAGGAAGGGGAACTTGATTCAAACAAGGATTAAGAGTCGAGAACGGTACAACGAATTGGCTACTTTCTCTAATAATTTAGTGAAACATTAAAGCTTCCGCGCTTCGCGTGACGGGGGAAAACTCCCTCCCTGCACCCATCCCCCTAGGGAGCGCGCTTTGCGTGCTCACTACCGCCCCCTAAAATAAAATCCTCGCTACGCGCTTGAGAGGATAATAACCCAGGTAGCAAGCCCATATTCTCTGAAATGTTATCTTTATTGAGGGTGACTTGAAAAAGTTAATAACTTGGAAGGGAGGGGTGCAACCCGCTTCACACGCTTCTACCTCATGGTTGCTTTGATCCATTGCCGAAAATATTTTGGCACCTATCATCCCCCCCAACCACAGATACAAATCGACACCGTTGATTGTAAAGCTCCCTCTCAAGATTGATATTACTTTAGCTTCAAAACAATGTTTTTTGACTAAAATTGACCGACTTTCTATTCCAGTTTGGAAATTATATATCAGAACTGCATATTCCAAGATTTTCATTGTCGCAGCTACCATTGTATGACCGTAGGAGTATTTGAAATTTATCAGGAGCACCGATAAATTTGATTATTTAAATTTCTCGAAAGCAGAATGTTATAGGGGCTAAATTTTCTAGTGCTTATAATACATCCACAGGGGCATCCAAATATATCAACATTTTAAAGAATTAATATCCATCCAATTTTTAAAATTTCCCCAACCTTTGCATTACCTTTAATATGACGTTTCACTAAATGTATCACCACCTTCTACTGCCCATGACAGTTTCTACAATCTCCTAGAAGGCACTTCAAATAAAATATAATTGGAATCAATCATTGCAACACAAAACTGATGAATGGAAATTGGATTGGTAGAGCAGAAAAACAGCCTTGCGGCCGAAAGCAGTTTTTTTTCTTCAAATCACCATATTGAAAGAAATAAAATAACCAACCAACAAACCCACACTGCTTCAGTCACTCTTCAGATTCATCAATAGCCCAGAGGTTGTATGTAGGAGGCATTAATAAGCTATTGGTTGTGATTTGAATGTCATCAAATGCCATATTTTGCATTGGATAATTTGAATTCTCAATGAAGCTCAAGAACGGTTCTTGTTGGGTTGTATTTATAGTAAAGGCCATGCGGTTACTCCTACATGGGAGAATCACGCCCCCGTTTAATTGGAGATGTACCGAGGTTTATGGGGGAGGAATTTAAGACAGGGCAGAAAAGGTTAGGTCATGGATTTAGGTTCCCAAGTTATTGGGATATTTCATGGATCTCAACATCGTAATTGCTTCTTAAGAGCTTTGTAAATTTTAGGAGAATATACGTTTTTAATATATCACTAATAGTTATTCAGAATATCTATACCAAATGATGCAATTGCTATATACTCCTTTCTGTTATCAATGAAACACCATTTATGCTTTTGCTTATGATTATCCTTTTTTAAAGATATATTTTCGTTTTTTATCTAGTAAATATAATGGTATAATATCGGGATTGTGCACCGGTATGGCATATATGAAATAGAAAGAAAGAATGATACGGTTGAAAAGTTTACCTGAGGCAGTAAAATATTTACATCTAACAGAGAAAATACTTGAAACGTTCATTTTTCAGAACGTAAGGCTATCAAAACATAAGCTGCGTAGACATATCTCAATACAAAAGAAAGAAAATGGTGACAATCAGACAAAATCTCAGCTGATAAATACATGTAGTACATTAACATCTAAGGTAGATCATCATGATAATGTGTGTTGTGTTATTCCTTGACTTTGTAAAAACAAAGATGCTTTTAGTTCTGAGTAGAGTACCCGAGGTGATAGGTCATAACATGTTTTTGTAAAGTGGCATTCATAGTAGTAGTAGTACATTAGCTCAGATGTGAAAAAGATGCCCTTTCTGGGCCCATCACAGTGTAAACAAGTAGAGGGAGCTTCTATTTACTTCCCGATATCAATTTTATTTTTTTCTACAGTGCATTCAGACATGAAAATAATGAAAATTTCACTCATTTCTGTGCATCCGCCAAATTCATGTCAATGGCGTGGCGCAGTGAAAAAAATACACTGGGCTCAGGGCGAAGTAGCCCCCAAAATGCCCAAAAGAGCCCCCAAAATTTGCATAGAGTTCGATGCAAACAAAATTAATGAGTGTTATTTTCATGCAAGCAAGCTTGAAAAGTAGCCCCGAAATTTTTTTAAGTATTTTTTTTCCCTGGCGTGGCGGCTTGTATAAGTGGTCACAACTACTCAGCAAATATCCTCTACTTTCATTTGTATCCAGACTAAATGCTACTAGAAAATCAGAACATTCCTGCCAGTGTGGCCATGCCTACCATCTCTGCACTGATGCATGCACGCATCTGTTGTTTACCATACCTTTCAGCCACGAGCATAATATTGGAGGGGCAGAACAGATGTGTACTTTATTTCCACGCTGAATGCTCCCCTGATTCTTCGACATCTAACTTAGATAGCATGTGTGTACATTGATTAAATGTTCAAATTAAACGACTAGCTCGATTGTTACCAATCTTGATTCTTGATTATCTTCTTGTACACCATTCTGGATGGGTGGAGCCAGAAGGGTGTCCCTTCATATGTTTTGACACACAATCAATGTCCCTCCGGTTCTGGGCAGATGAATTGTCTTCATTATCATCAATGTTATCATCCTATGTATTATCTTATCCTCAATTAAGATTTCAAATTTTTTATTTACTCTTTTATGTTTCTTTTACTTTTAGATTTACTAGATTCTTGGGCAGCTAGTGTTTATGAAATATGCATAGAGTGATGTTACATGCAATGTTAAATCACATATATTTAAAAATTACGTGTCAATATTACCTCTTCTCTATGTCTCTTTCTGTGCAGTTTGATAACACGAATGCTGGTACGCGATCCGGCGAGCCGCGTGACGCTGAAGGAGATCGAGAACGACGCCTGGCTCCAGCAAGGAAGGAGAACAAGGAGACCCTCGGATCCAGTCATCACCAGGGAGCAGATCTCAGAACAGCTCCATGATAGCATCATGGACATCATGCTCAACGGCAAGATGGCCGAGAGGACAGCCATATTAGAGTGAGTACTTCACGATCCTCTTTCATAAAACTTGTCAACAATAAGATTTGGCTAGCTTCTGTAATTGTAGCATTTGATTGGCTGGGAGCGAATTTGTTGTAAATTTGTGGCAGCTGTAATTGAAAGAAAGTTATATTCAGCAGGGCACTGATGTATACCCAGAAGCCCGAATTCACAAAGGAGGTTTAACCCATGGTTTAAACCCTCATTTACATCAGCCATGGTGTAAAAATAAGCGCAAATCAATTGGACCTCTGACCGTGTCACGCCTATTTTGCGCTAATTTGAGACCATGGGTTATGTAAATGAAGATTTAAACCATGGGTGAAGTTTAAACCTCCTTTGTGAATTTGGGCCATAGAGGTGTCAGGATCTAGTGTATAAGCCATGAAACTGTGGATCAGATTGTTTTCATTTCTAGTCACTGCTATTTCACAAATGTCCTTTGCATAGACATTACTCTACATTTGCCACACTGCAGACTGAGTAATCTTGAGCTCCTACTTGGATTATTAAGTATGTCTTGTAAAAAAATAGACATAGTCTGGGACTAAGCAGCATGAAAAGCATATAAAATAAACAAACCTTTTTGAGCATGACAATTACATGTTGATACAAACAGAGCCTTGAGAAATCATTATGAAAAGGAAGGATAAAACTGAATCAACATTGAATGGGGGTATTAAAGATGATTTAGAAGTCATAGTGCCCAGTTTTAAGTCCATTCTGCTATGTTTTGTTGACAAAATCTCTGAAAGTAGGTGAAATGCGATGTAGAACATGCAACACCTCTTTCCAACATGACAATCACATTCCCCTCCAAGCAGAATCACCTTGAGTAATTGCTTAGATTCCCAGCAGAATATATTAGTTAGGATTCTTAAACCAAGGCCGGATAGGAGTCTTACAGGGGATTGAGGTTTTTGAGAGAGAGCAATGGTAGGCTTTTATCCCCAGTCTTAACTTTTCAGAGGCTTTGAAAGAAAATAGATGAGGTTTGGCAATATGCAACATGAAATGATTATACCCAAACAGAATACATGTATTTTTTAACATGACAATATTACCCACCCCCTCCCTTATCATGCAGGAAAACACAACATATACCATCAATGAAGAAATCTTCAAGAACATTCAATCATATTTATCCCCCAGTCCGATGAGCTTTGAGCAATTGCTTCGACTCCCTGAAGTATACAGCGGATATTTTTAGAAGTTGGATCAAGATTGGATGGTGTCTTAGAGGGGATCTAGATGTTCAAGTAAACAGTCTGAGTTTCTATCCTCACTCAGCTTTTGTAAAATTCTTGGAAATAAACAAATAATGTGATGTAATTCTATTCTGGAGGAATCTTTGCTGGACATTATAATCCTGTACCCCCCCCCCTCCCCCTGCACGATGAGTCTGCCCTTGAGCAAAACCTCAGATTCCCTTAAGTATCGACCCAATGGTTCGGATTGGATAAAGATTAGATATGATTCTTGGAGGAAAGCTTGGTGTAAGAAAGATTGATCTTGAGTTCCTGTCCTCAATCAGGCCTCGTAAAAATCTTTGAAACATAAGAGAAGATATTCAGGAATACACAATGTGTACAATGAAGGATCCTTCAACAACAACTTGGCAATCACATTTATCCCCCAGTTCGATGAGCAATTGCTTAGATTCCCTGATAAATATGTCACAGATTGGAAGCATTGCATCAAGATTGGATGGGAGTCTTAGTGGGGATCTAGGTGTTAGAGCAAGCAATCTTAAACTCCCATCGTCGTCGTTAGTAAGCCTTGATGGATTCCCTTCAATCTCCACTCGTGATTGCCCATCTTCATAACCTATTATTAGCGATGGCAAGACAATTCAGGAGGATGTGGATAACGATATTTATAACTTTTTGTATCTCTGCATCCGCTTCCGAAGAAGTACTGAATAATCAACATTGTTTGGTGTTTGACTAATATTTTTGTGAGATTTACTCCTCCAAGCTACATGTATCTTACATTAATACCTGTCCCGAGGACCTCTTTAAAAATAAGTATAATAATAAGAATATTCAGTTCTTGTATAGCGCATAATGCATTATGAAATAACATCTCTGTGCGCTTCCAAACAGCTTTGGAAATAATTACCCTAGCTTTAGCTAGGTATTATTATTGGTAAATTTGAAAAATGAAATGTGGAACCTTACAGATGTAAGTTACATTTTATCAGCACTTTTCTCTCTCCAGTCTCCTAACATTTCTTTTAGGCAGTATCATGTAATAGGCACTCATCTATATTAGTAGCCCTGAAACTTTTCAAAAATATGTCCAAATCTCTGACCACCACATCCTCACAATTCAGTTCATTCCATCTGTGGTATACGTGTGTCATATAGTGTTATAGGGTTAGAGTGGTCATGGGATATGATAAATGAATCAACCATTAATGCATGCTTTTCATCTGGCCACTTCCATCTTTAGGTCTGTAGAGAAGGACTGCTATGACCATCTGTCTGCGACCTACTTCCTGCTGGCAGAGCGCAAGCTGAAGAAGCAGAAAGAAGAGAGACTCAAGTTCTCGGCCAGCGACCTCAGGAAGGCCATGGTCTCTGGCAAACCCAACCAAGGTGCAGGAGGTCCAAGGTAAGGGGTCATCCACAATCCTTAGGTTCCTGAAAGAGTGCTTGGGTCCTCTGTGCTTGAGCTCTTGCATAAGTATAAGTATGTGATGGATATGCTGCAGACGATCGACTTTTGATGTGAGGGTATTTCTTGTTGATTCTCACCTCATCAGAAAGGGAGAGATAAGAAAAGAGAGAGAGGAGGGGTGAGGGTAGTGAGAAGAGAGAGAGAGAGAGAGGGCGAGAGAGTGAAAGTGAGAGATAGAGAGGGGGAATAAGAAAGGGGAATAGGATTGATAAAGAGCAAAGAGAGAGGGGAATGGGTCCAATAGGGATGGCAAGACAGAGAGGGGGAAAATAGTATAAGGAGAAACAGTCAGAGAGAAGGAATGAAAGATAGAGAGGGACAAACAGAGGTTGATAGAAAGACAGAAAGAGAGAGGGGCGCTGGTAATCTTGACTTAAACAAAATCGACAGAAAACAAGAAATTTAATGTCAAACTCAGCCCTTACCCTGCGTACTTATGAGGGAGGGGGTGCTGCAAGTGAAGGGTGTGTGGGGTCAACAGGGTTCAAACCTCGCCTTGGTCTATTGGCTGGGTGAGTGACATCTCAGAGTGTGACCCTCTGTTTCGTAACAGATTTAAAGTCAAGGCACGGTTGTAACAAGGGTCCTCTTGGGGCTTGTGAAGGCTCGTTCAAATATGATGCGGGCAAAACCACAGCGTTTAAAAAAAAAAATGACATAAATTGTAAAACGCATCACATTTCTGTATCTTATAACACAGAGCTCAGAGAATACGCGCAATTTCTCTGTTGCTATTCATTTACCAATTTTTCAAAAACATGGTGGCTTTATTGTGGCAGTTTACTGCGCCATATCTTTAAAAATAGCAACAGAGTACTCAAAATTGTTAAGAGGGGTGCTTGAAGAAGATGAAGGCATGTATAAATCATTAGATACATGTACTCAGCAGAAAGTGCAAATGGGTGTAAGCTAAAAGATTTTTATTTCTAAAAATGTACATTTCAAAGTTTAACTTTTCTGTGACAACATAGATATGAAACACATATTACTCTGTAATCATCTAAATTGTTAACAGGTTATAACATCTCTGTACCAAGTATTCATTTAGCATTTCATTACAAAACTTAGAAACCAAAAATGAACAATTTATTGAAATTTGTGTTGCATCATTCTGCTAATCAACAGACAGTATGTCTACATATTTTCAGTTCACATTTACACTACATGGAAGTAAGAACACAAGCCAGTACGTGAATGCATCTATAAAATCAATGAATACTAAAACATTTGAAGTTTAAAAAGGAACAAAAGAAATATATTAATACCCTGTAGCATCATTTATTTTGATTTCAAATGTGTCCATTTGTGTTGTGATACATTTATAAGCCTTGTCAGAACATGCATGATATAACGGTGTAATCAACTGGGCTCGATTAGGGAAATCCCCTTGTTGGTGACTTCGTCAGAAAACATGATGATGTTCATCGTGAAGTGGCTATCGCCTGGCCCCTTCACTGACCCATTATTCAGATGACGATGAAGATCTCCTCAGCATTGAGATCCTCCCTTCATCTCTTCTTTGCTTTACCAAGAAAAGACAACATCTGTCTGACGTAATAGCCAACGGAACTCGCTCTCTAGTTTGACCCAGCGTCACAGAATCTAGGTCAATTTGTAGATGCAATGTTGGTGCTTCTGTGCTTTAGTTTGGAGTAAACAACTCGTGCTTTGTAGTCTCCCTTGGCCATTCATGAAGATAACGATAAGATCTATTGATATAACCTGTCTATATGTTCATTAGGAAGGCTCTTGGCAGTTTTTATTTCAAATGGTAAAAAAATTATACTAATGTTAATTTGAAGTGCATTTAAAAAGAGATTCACACCAAATTTGTAATTTTTCTGTATGAAAAAACAAGCTGATTGTGTACAGAGAAGTCCAAACTATAGTGCGTTTCATTAAAAGAAATTATTGTTTCTGAAAATGTCCTAAATTAGGGAATGAGGGAGGTTTATTAAAAAAGAGAAGAAAAAACAATTGAGATGATCAGAATCTGGCATCACTACGTGCTCTTGTCACACCCCCGTATAACCCTCTTAGATCATTGC